>NC_142030.1:106436254-106750699 GCF_982192425.1 Myodes glareolus
TCCATTCAGCTGTCTGTGATGTTTAATACCGATGGTCAACCTCACAGGCTCGTGAATCCCTCCGGAGACAATCTGTGGACACGTCTATGAGGGACTTTCTAGACCAGGTTAATTTAAGAGAGGACAACTTACCCTAAATATTAGTGGCACTATGATACAGGCCAGAGTCCCAGACCACAAAAAAGAAGAGGAATTTAGCACGAAATTCATCTTTCTTTGGTTCCTAACTGTGCACACAGCGTGGCCAGCAGCCTCATGCCCCTGGTGCCATGCCTGCTGCTCAGCGAGGGCTCTTAAACCAAGCTCTGGTGAAGGAGAAATTTATTTGCGCTAGTGCACACCTAGACACCTGCTCCTAAGAGTTTACAGAGAATGGCAGTGAGGGACTTCTGCTTGTATGGAGGTTACTCGGAAGATGAACGATAGACTGACAAAGAGGATGGATAATTTTGATTAATATTTCTCTTATTTATTCAATAGACACATTCCTAGAATCTTGCCTGCTATAAAGTGAATGGACCATACTACGCATAGGGGTCAGGAGACTAAAGCATAAATTATTATCTCAATCACCCTCTCCCCTCACTTTCCTATTGGTCTTAGTTACCTGTCTCGTTGCTGTGACAACATATCTGGCAAAAGCATCTAAAAGAAGAAGGAAGGGTTAATTCTGGTTCTTACAGGCAGACACAGTTCATCATGGCAGGGAAGGCATGGCCCCAGGAGCATGAGGCTGCTGGTGTCACAGTGACCATGGTCAAGAATCTGAGATCAATGATCCTTACTCAGGTCCGTTTCTTCTTTTGATTCAGTCTGGGATTGCAGTACATGGAAGAGTGTCACCTGCATTTAGGGCAGGTTTTCCCACTATAATTACCCTAATCCTGAGACACCCTTACAAACACACCCAATGATTTGTCTCCAAGGTGATTCTAGATCCTGTCAAGTAGTCAGTACATATTAACCACACACTGCCTGATTTAAATCCATGTTAGAGGTTTACAAGCTGCTAAAATGAGTGTATTAGTATGAGTGTGGATTTAGGATAACATTTTGATAGAGTTGTATGTCCAAGTATGCAAAGAAATTTTAGGATAAGCTGAGTATTAATTGTAATGGTTGTTTTTATTTTTGTCTTTGTATTCTTGAGCTAGAGTTTGTTGGTAGAAGTCTGCGGCAGGCTTTCTTATTTGGGACACAAATTAGTTCCCAAATCATGGCAGGAAGACTTCTTATTAGTTATGAATGCTCAGCCTAGCTTAGGCACATTTCTGGCTAGCTCTTTTATCTTAAATTAACCCATTTCTGTAAATTTCAAGATACCATTGCTTTTTGCCTCTGAGTAGTACTCTATTGTGTAAATGTACCATATTTTCTTTATCTATTCTTAGATAAAGAATGGTCCTGCCCCAAAGTGATGTGCTAGACTTTGTTGACTCCCCATGGGAAGCCTTACCCTCTCTGAAGGGTGGGAGGGGGGTGGTGTGGAGGAAAGGTGGGAGGAGCCAGAGGAGGGACTGGGAGTAGAAACTGAGATTGGTATGTAAAATGAGGAAAGATTGTTTTAAAAAACGCAAATAAGGAAAATATTAAAGAAAAAAATTAGCCGGTTTCTCTTTATCTACCTTTTGTTTCCGGACTTTTTACCTTTTATTTCTGTATAACTTACTTTTACTAGTCTTGTGTCTGACTAGCTGGAGGCTGCCTGGCTTCTTGCCCCAGGCTTGTCTCTTATTCTCTCCTGCTTCTCTCTTGTTCGTCCTTTTCTCAAGCCTAATTTCTCCTCCTATTTATTCTTTCTACATGGCAGCCCCATCTATCCTTTCTCTGCCCAGCTATTGGCCGTTCAGCTCTTTATTAGACCAATCAGGTGCCTTAGGCAGGCAAGGTGAAACAAATGCAACACATCTTTACATAACTAAACACACATCCTTACATCCTTAAACAAATGCAGCATAAAAAAGTAACACACCTTTACACAAAGTAATATTCTTCAGCGTAAACAAATGTTACACATCTTTGTCCAGTTAAAATGTTATTATAAAACAGAAGTCAGAGGACAGCTTGCAGGAGCTGGTTCTCTCCTAACAGGTGGGTCCAGGGGATTGAGGTCATCAGGCTTGGCAGCAGACACTTACCCACTAAGCCATCGCACCAGGTCTGGTACGGTTTTCTTGTTCAGTGAAAACCAAATAAAAATTAGGAGAACCCGTCACTCATAACCAAACGTGGAAAAGAGGTTTCTGGAATCCTAGTTGAATTTCTGTTCTTTATGCTGTCACGTGACTTTGCATGACTGAACTGGGATATGTGCTTTATGAATATTCTTTCTTCCTATGTTTGTGTATATGTGTGCATCATTGTATGTGTGTAGGTGCATTTGCGTAGGTGTGCGTACATGTCAGGGATGCAGGACAACCTTGGATGTCATCTTCAGGAGTACTGTTCACTTCGCTTGAGATAGGATCTCCCACTGGCCTGGAGCTTACCAGGTAGACCGGCTGGCCAGGAGGGCCCTGGAATGCTCCTGCCTCTGCCTTGCCACTGCCAAGACTGCCAGTGTGCATCACCATGCCTGACTTTTGACATAGGTTCTGGGATCCGAAAAAGAAATATGGTCCTTGTTTTAGCAAACGAAGCACTTTACTGGAAGAACCATCTCCCCAAGCCCTAGTCTGAGCGTTCTTGACAGGAGCCCTTACTCTTAACAGTTCCACCTTTGCAGATTGTGTATTCCTCTTGGTGAGGAAGCAACTGCCCTCACACACCTCCAGTTACCCTTCCCGTACATCCCACTTGAAGATGCTCTCTTCCAAGGTGTCCAAGAAGTTTTCATCATGTGACTTTGCCACTTCTTTATAAAAGATCAACATGGTGCCATCCAGCTGGCATGTGGGGACAGAGTGTGGAGAAGCACACACCTTGTAATTTACCATATGGGAGTGGAAGGAGCATTATACCATGTTCATCCATGTTCTACTGGCAAAATGCAGAACTCTACCCACATGCAAGGAAGGCTGGGAAATGTAGTCTCTGGCTGGCTCCTCAGCCACAACTTCACATTGTAGGCAGAAGCATGGACTTTTGATTTTCTCTCCAATCTATTTAATACCACAGCTCTTCTTCAATATCAAACTTTAATGAGATGTTTTTGTTTGTGCTTGGGTGTGTGTGTATAAGCCTTTATCTTTGTATGGGTGTGTTCATGCCACAGTGGTGTGTAGAGGTCAAAGGACAGTCTCAGATGCTGCTTCGTTTTACATTTTTTTTTGAGACAGTGTCTCTGCTGTTTGCTGTTGTGAATACCAGCTTTACTGTCCCATGAGACTCCGGGATTCCCTGCCTTTGTTTCCTTCTCATGGTAGGAACGCTGGAATTATAGATACATGTGAGCAAACCTGACCATACATGGGTTCTGGGGATTCAAACTCAGGTTCTCACTCCTGCAAAGCAAATGCTTTTGCAGATCCACCTCCCTAGTCTGAGTGCACACACTTTTTATCCACCCTAGGGGCTTAGAGATTAGATAAGCCTTTTGACCTCTTGCCAATCATGTCTGTGTAATTTCTTTTCACTACCATTTTCACCATACTTAAATTTTAGAAAGAGGAATCGGAAGGTAGACGCCTGAAGAAAACTCGAGCAGCTACTCTTTGATGACGGAGGAAGCATTTCAGAGGGCTGAGACTCTGGCTTTTTTTTCAGACAGTCTGCAGAAAAGCTACTATTCAATTCACCCACTCTGCTAGGGAGACTCGCCCTCAAGTCTCCAAAGCCGGCCGTCTCCGAGGGGATGGAATATAAAAAGCTCGTGTTTTTTTTTATAGATTTTCAATCAAATGCCAGCCCAGCTGAGCCCTTATTGGCTCTGTATGTCCTGGAGCAGGGCTGGCTTTCGCTTGCAAACATCTGGGGGTGAGGGGGGAGGCTGCCCAGCTCCACTTTCCCGGGGGAGAGGTTGCTTCGTACCTCATCCATTTTCCAATGCTGATAGATTCCTCGATTCCCTCCCTTGGGCCGGACATGCATCTCCTGAGAGGCAGTAAAAATGTCAATAAGCTCTCTCTTTTTACTCTTCTTTCCACGGCGGAGACAGGCTTCCATTAAATCTTTAACCACTTCTTTTCTTTGTTCTTTTTTTCTGATCATATCAAATTTACAGCCACTAGAAAGGGACAAAATTTCAGCTCTAGACACCGTGTGTACCCTCTGCAGAGTGCCATAGACTTGAGTTTTCAGTTACTGCCCACATTGGTTTCCAGTCAAAACGAAGGGCAGGCCTTCAGCTAAACTTAGGTGTGTGAGATGCAGGCGTCCCAGGAAGACGAGGGAAGTGGCAGGAGGTGGCGGCAGTGAAACCATTGCAGCTGCCCTTGATGTCAGCAGAGTGAATGGCATCAGAGGAAAGGCTGGCAGCAATTAGAAGAAGCTGAACTTAAGTTTTAATAGAAGATAACCATATTTAAATTTCTACCATTCTCTATGGACAGAGTCAATGGACTAAGGTATACCTAGACACCAGAGATTAATATGAGCTAACATCCATTTTCATTTTCTTGAGGCAGGATCTCAAGAATCCCAGGCTGGACTCAAGCTCACGCAGCTAAGGATGACCATGAACTTCTGATCCTTCTGCCTCCACCCCTGAAGTGCTAGGATTTCAGGCATGTGCCACTACGCCTGGCTTACACAATGTTGGAGTGTGAACCTGTTTTATTTTTTGGTTTCGAGGCAAGCACTGCACCAGCTGGGCTACACCTACAGTGATGCTAATATCTATCCATGGCTTGCCACATAACAGTCATTGTGTTAGCTGATTTACATATTACCATACCCATTGGTTTTTTGCCTTTTGGTTTTTTGAGACAGGGTTCTTTGTGTAGCCCTGGCTGTCCTGGAACTCACTCTGTAGATCTGGCTGGTCTTGAACTCAGGGATCCCCCGCCTCTGCCACCCAAGTACTGGGATTAAAGGCGTGTGCCACTGCCACCCCATGCTTATATTATTACCTCCGCTACCACACCCATCAAACCCATGGGCAAAGTACTGTGATTGTCCAATTTCTCAGCTGAAGAAAGAGACGCAAGAGGAGGACAGATGGCCGCCCCGAGGTGGCTCATCAGGATTCAGAGCCTCAGATCTGGCCCCAGGGCTTGTCTTCTTAATTGTTGTCTTCTTAATCCTTGTCCGCTGCTGCATGAGAGCAAAGGGCTCCCAGTTTCATTGCTCCCAGAAGCAATCCCATTTCGAAAGGGCCACAACCAGCCTGCGAAGGCTGACTTTTAGTCCTGCACAGTACACCTGAGTTCCCTGTGCCCTGCCACCTGCACAGGACACCTGAGTTCCCTGTGCCCTTCCACCTGCACAGGACACCTGAGGTCCCTGTGACCTGTCATCTGCACAGGACACCTGAGGTCCCTGTGACCTGTCACCTGCTCAGGACACCTGAAGTTCCTGTGACCTGTCATCTGCACAGGACACCTGAGCTCCCTGTGACCTGTCACCTGCACAGTACACCTGAGCTTCCTATGCCCTGCCACCTGCACAGGACCCCTGAAGTCCCTGTGACCTGTCATCTGCACAGGACACCTGAGCTCCCTGTGACCTGTCACCTGCACAGTACACCTGAGGTCCCTGTGCCCTGCCACCTGCTCAGGACACCTGAGGTCCCTGTGCCCTGCCACCTGCTCAGGACACCTGAGGTCCCTGTGACCTGTCACCTGCTCAGGACACCTGAGGTCCCTGTGCCCTGTCACCTGCTCAGGACACCTGAGGTCCCTGTGACCTGTCACCTGCTCAGGACACCTGAGGTCCCTGTGACCTGTCACCTGCTCAGGACACCTGAGGTCCCTGTGCCCTGCCATCTGCACAGGACACTGAGGTCCCTGTGACCTGTCACCTGCACAGTACACTGAGGTCCCTGTGACCTGCCTCTAACTCATCGTGCTATTGAGAGTGAGATGAAGGACCATGCTCAGTTCCTCAGACTCCAGCTTTCATTCAACTCTTGGTTCCATTAGTTAAAAAAAATTAGAAGTTTGGTCCCAATCCAGATAAATCTAAAAAAAAAATCAAGTTTTATTTTCAAACTCTTGTAGCCATAATCTTATTTTTTTCCTCACTGTGTTACTTACTTTAGGGCTATCATCCTGCAGAAGCCAGACAATGGCTCAGGGTCAGTGTGCTATCAGGGGACACTGTGAAAAGCCCAGAGAGACAGGCCTGTTACAGTAGAAGGTGTTTTGAAAACTGTCTTACAACCACACCAAGCTTTGGGTGTGCCTGCCGCCTGACGAAAGGCTCATTCCATGGTCACATGGAAAGGGAAGTTTGTCCTCCTCATCCTTGGCCCTCAGATGTGATGTCCGGGGAGATGGGCTCAGTGGAAGCTGCTGGTCACCAGCGCCAGGAGAGACCAGGAGGGTCCTGTCACTCCTTTCCTCATGACAGAGTTGCTGAATTTTTATTCTACAAAAACCGATTCTTGTGGGGCTCAGGAGGTGGTGGCATGCTCACTGAGCAGCAAGGGCTGGAGCCCAATCCCCAGCACCCGTGGAGAAGTGGTGCATACTGGTGTGTACCTGTTATCCCAGACTTAGAGACATGAAGACAGAGTCTCTCTGAGGCTTGCTCTCCCTGAGTCTGAGAGACCCAGGCTCTCAGAGAACTTGTCTCAAAATATAAAAGGAAGACACTCAACCTTGACCTTTGTACATGCACACACATGAAAGCACACCTATCACATGTACATAATGCACACAAAATACATACTGAAACAACACAGCCTACCCAAGAAATAATACAATCCCTACGTGTTAATAAAAAAATTTAAAAGGAGACTAGGATATTAACTACTTTGACTTGAATGTTATGAACTGCATATATCAACAGAATTATCACATGATATCCTGTATAATCATACAACTAGTAGTTAATTTTCATATTCTGCATTGGGCCACGTTATTTAATTTGGGTTTATATGAGAAAGTGTTTCAAATCAGAGTTAGCACTAGGTGGGACTTTCTGGAAGAGCTGTTAGGGTTTTGCTTGGACTGAGAGGCCTCAGCCTTGTGGGCTGCTGAGGAGCTGAGAGACAAGTTCCCTCCCCCTTACCAACCTTCCTTGAGATTCTCTACCAGTAGAGGCAGAAAACAGGACACACAAAAGATTTTTTTTCTCCCAAGGCCTCCAGGAGACCTTCAATCAATTCCTTTTCAGCCTGGCAGGGAATGATGGACAGTCACAAGATGTCTAGGGTTCTAGGAAGCCTAGACTTGGGCCAGGCTATGGTCCTGGAGTGGATGGTGAATGAGCAGCATGGCCTGTGGGTGGGACAATGGTTGAATTCGTGAGGAGGAACTGCAGGGGGCATAGGACTGTCCTGTGTCTGTTACTGCCACCTTCTCCCTTAGATGTAGTCCTGGACTCCAGAGTGACACAGACATGCACCAGGCTGGCTAGGCTCTGATGCCCCACTTGTGAGTGCTGGTGTGGGGTGGGTCTGGGCAGGGGAAGGGCCAACAGTTACCGGTGGGCACCAGGGCTCTGTGTGCGTTCTTTGCTGTGCTTGCTCAGTACTATGTGGGACCCTTGGTTCCTAGTAGCAACGTTCCTGACTGCAGCATGATTGCAAGGGCACCCCAAGAATGGCTGACCGATGATGCAAAGGGAGTTTCTTTGACTCTGATAGGTGAAGACACAGAAGCTGTGGAAAGCAGAAAGGGCCGTGAAGGATCCCTGAGAAGACCTGCAGAAGCATGCCTTGTGAGTGACAGCCTGAACGAGCTGTTCTAGGGGAGCAGGGCAGACGGGGTGACTCCAGCAACAGACATGTGTTTTCTCCCTGTTCTGTACATCCAAGCCTGAGAATAAGATCCATTAGGAGCCTGTTCCTGGCTTGGAGATGGCTGTTTTCTGACTATGTCATCACATGGATTAATGGGCTCTGTCTTTAGCACCCAGTATGCTTTTCCTGATAGACACAGTAGAACATTAGAGTTGCCTCATCCTCCTAATCTAAGACAATGGGATTTCATGCTCAGCTGCCAAGGATGTGTTTGCTTACAGCCCACCAGGAGACCTAATCAGAGCTTAAAAATTTAAATTGCCTTATTAATGAGACTAAGAACTCCAGGAGGGAACCCTGGATTCCTGCTCTCCCCTGGAAGCTTTAAAGGAGTTCTCCAAATTCCAGGACCTTCAGTGAGTGGCCTGCAGGTGTGTCTGTGGCAGCTGTCCTAATTCAGCTAATTGAAGTGGGAAGAGCCAGTCCATTGTGGGCATCATCCCTAAGGTAGGTGGTTCTGACCTGTGAAGGGTGGAGAAACTGAACTGAGCACAATCAAGGGAGCACTGTATGATCTTGACCATGGCATGATGTGACTCCATGAAGTTCTTGCCTTGACTTCCATACAACGGTGGGTGCAACTTAGAAGTGTAAATGGAAATGAGGCCTTTTCTCTCCTAAGTTGCTTTTGTCAGAAATGAATGAGAGAGAGAGAGAGAGAGAGACAGAGACAGAGACACACAGAGAGAGACAGAGAGAGAGTGAGAGAAAGCAAGAGAGCACTCTCAACTAACTAGATTACTATCTTATACTGGTGAAAATATAAACTTAGAAGTGGAAATCAGTGAAGTTCTACATGACCTGTCACGCTCAATATTTTAAGTTGGAATACTACAGAGTTTGCTCATCCATGTTTATGGTAGTCTGAATGAGAATGTCTCCCTAGGCTCATGTATTTCAATGTTTGGTCCTAAGTTGTTGGAACTGTTTGGGAAGGATTAAGAAGTGTGGCCTTGTTGGAGGAGGTGTGTCCCTCGGTTTCAAAAGCTCATGCCAGTCCCTTTCTGTCTCTGTGTTGTGATTATGGATCAGATGTAAGCTCCGATCTACTAGTCCAGAGCCGTGACTGCCTACCTGTTGCTGTGTTAACTGCCATGATGGTCATGGATTCACCTTCTGAAACTGTAAGCCCCCATTAAGTGTATTCTTCTAAGTGGCCTTGGTCATGGTGTCGTAGTACAGCAATAGGAAAGTAACTAAGACAAAGCTCTTTGATGCTCTACAGTAGCCAGGCCATGGAACCATCTTAGCTGTCCACCGACAGATGAATTGATAAAGAAAATTCATGAAAAACCAAGAAAAAAACAAACAAGAAAGAAAGAAAAGGAAAGAAAAAAAGGAAGGAAGGAAGGAAGGAAGGAAGGAAGGAAGGAAGGAACTGTGGGAACTGTGGTAAGGTATAGTTTGCCAGCTCACGCCTTTAATCCCAGTGCTTGGGAGGCAGAGGTAGGCGGATCTCTGTGAGTTGGAGGCTGAAGCCAACCTGGTCTACAAAGTGATTTCCCAGAACAGTCTCCATAGCTACAGAGAAACCCTGTCTCAAAAAACCAAAAAAAAAAAAAAAAAAAAAAAAAAAAGAAAAGAAAGAAAGAAAATGTCGTAGATCACAATGGAATTTTATGAGCCAGAAAGAAAGATTAAACCATGGCATTTACAGAAAAGTAACTGGAAATTATCATGTTAAGTGAAGCTGAAAGACAAATGCCACATTTGCTCTCAAACGTGGTATCTAGCTTTGAAATAATATGTAAGTGTGCAAATACAGGGGCACGCATGTGTGTAGGTCACAGAACTAGAAAGGGGATCATCAGAGGAAGAGGTCAGAGCGAGGTTGAGAAACAAGGTGATAGAATATGTGTGTCGAGAAAAGAGAAGTTTGGACAAATGGGAAGCAAAGGGTTGGGTAGAAGGGAGGAGGAAGTTAGGAGAGGGACAGTGGGGGAGAGGAACCAAAGACAACAAGGTGTGACGGCAGGTTTGTATAAAGATGTCATGATGAAACCCCTCTTTTCTTGTGCTAACCTAAAAAGAAATTAAACGTAAAAATAGAAACTATCAAAAAACTTCATTTCGCTCCAAAAGTTCCCCAAAGTCAAACCAGAAATCCTTGCATTCCTTATTTCCAGAGTTCTCCACCAGAGGCAAGCATTAAGCCTTGCCCCTTGAAGCCCCTTGGAGCACATGCGCAGTAGGAGGTGCTCTGCCTGCTAATGGCAGTCTGCTCTTTGGTGATACTGGGGTCATGGCCTGAATCGTGGTTGAAGGGAGAGCTCTGTTGGCTCAGAGGGAGCCATGAATGGGATTTCAGAAGGGAAGTGATCACTAGTTCCAGTCACGTCGTACTCTGATTTCACTTTGTTAAATAACATTATCCATTCAGTAACCTTTGGAATCCTCATGCCTCATATTTAATGGGTTGTGTTATGCTTTTCCTGTCACACCTGTGAAACAAGCCACTTCCTTATTTAAATGTTTGTGAGACAAGATCCCAGACGTCCTGTTATTCCAAGCAAGGAGCCTTACAGTTCCAAACCCCAGGAGAACGTTAGCAAAGCAATAAACCTTTACCCACCCACTTAACTTTAGAATTCTGCTCTCAAGCATGCCTGGGGTAACAATTATAGAAAGAACTGGAAGGAGCTGGGCGTGGCAGTACATGCCTTTAACCAGAGGTAGGCGGATCTGGCCAGCCTGGTCTACATAGTGAGTTACTATACAGAGAGACCCTGTCTCGAAAAAGAACTGAGCAGTTCACTTGTCGTTTTGTGTATGTGCGTTCTAGGAAGTGCTCTGCCCTCAAGTGACAGCCTTCGCTCCACTTTTCCTGAAAACACCTGCTTGTTAAAAACTGAACTAGAAAGGGGATGGGTAGCGGAAATATCCCTATTTATACTGCCCGGAAATCTCAGTGCATTACTATTTGACTTTCTCGCCAAGTTTCCTCGCATGCATGTGGATATGGCCTTCACTTTCTTCCATGGTGGGATTATTTTAGATATGCCCTGTCTAATTCCTATAGCTACACTCTAACGACTCTTTTCATCCTAAAAAAAAATGCAGACTTACACTGAAATAAACGCAATCTTACATTGAACCTTGTTTTGTGCCCACTCTTGGTACAAGTGTACCCTGATTTACACTCAGCTGAGATTATTTCAAAGTGAATCCTACAAGTCTACTATTTCTGTCAGTAATTGTCTCTGTCTGTTCTGGTTTGGTTTCTGTTGCTCTGACAAACTCTGACTGAAGGCCACTTCAAGGAGGACAGGATTGATCTGACTTTCTCTTCCAGGTTCATCACTGAGGGAAATCAGGGCAGGATCTCAAGCAGGGGCTTGAAGAAGAAACCATGGAAGGAAGATGCTTGCTGATTGGCTTGCTGGTTCATGCTCAGTTAGCCTTCTTCTATAGTCAGGGCTGATTGCCTAGGAGTGTGTAGGACCCACCATGGCCTGGGCCCTCCCACACCAATGAACACTTAAGACTGTCCCTTATGGGATAACCAGAGGCCAGCCAATCAGATGTGGGCATCCCTTCAGTCAAGGCTCTCCTCTCAGATGACTCTAGGCTGTGCTAAGCTGACAAAGCTGACCAGGCCGGCGAATCCCTACAGAAGACCTCAAACAGTGACAGCATCCTTCTGATGCCCAGTTGTCCTACTTCCTCACACAGCCACTCTTCAAGCTTCTTGGATGGCCCTGCGGTCATTGCTATTATTTTACTTGAGTCCAGAAGGAGATATACCTATAACTGGTTTCCTTGGTTAACATGGTTCTGATTTTATTCTGATCTCTGCAAGGTTTTCCCCTTAGGGTTTATTTGTTGAAATTCAGTGGTCTGTTCTACAGTGTGTCTTGGTTTGGCTTGCTGAGTGCTCCCCTGTGGAGATGTTTATAATGTCCCACTGTTCTGTAGTTCTTGACAACTGCTTAGATCTAAAAGCTTGATGATACTTAGGTCTGTTTTCTCTAATCAAGTCGATTTCATAAACAATGGTGTTGTCACCTGCATGGACCCCAAGTGTCTAGTTTTTTTCTGTCAAATAAATAAGCTCCATTTGTTTCCCATCACAAGGAATAAACTGGGGTCTAGAGAGAAGACTCAGTAATTACGAGTGCCTGCTGCTCTTGTCAAGGACCTGAGTTTGGTTTCCAGCACCGATATCAAAGCAGCTCACAACCTCCTGTAAGTCCAGCTTTAGAAATCTGGTGCATTGTTCTGGCCTCCTCCAGCACCTGAACTCACATGTGCATTACCTCACCCCCCAAATCTTCATTCACGTGTGCATAACCCCACCAAACATCTGCATTCACATATACATAATCCTGCTATACATCTGCATTTACATGTGTACAATCCTGTAACACATCTGCATTTACATGTGCACAATCCTGTAACACATCTGCATTCACATGTGCATGTCCCCCCACATGAACATCTGCATTCACATGTGCATGTCCTCCCACACACAAACATCTGCATTCACATGTGCATGTCCTCCCACACACAAACATCTACATTCACATGTGCATGTCCTCCCCCACACAAACATCTGCATTAACATGTGCATGTCCCCCCACATGAACATCTGCATTAACATGTGCATGTCTTCCCACAAACATAATTAAAAATAGTCATTAGAAAGGTATAAAATGGTTAAATGCTAAATTATCTTATCTATTTTGTTTATTATATAGATATTTCTATAAAATTTCATCTAGAATATTTCTTTAAAAATAAATTTCCCTTAAGTACTTTTGTGTACACAGAAGCATAACTTGAATGGGAAGGAAGGATAAATGCTTAGTTTTATATGTCCTGGTTTTCAGTGTAGTGGTTGATTCCTTCTGAAAATGAAGGATACTTTTTTCTCTGTTATAAACAAATTTGACATGATACAGTGCTTTTTGCTACCGTGCTTTTAAACATCACTTTCGATCTTTCTGTGTCAGTGTAACTCGGGAAGATCAGTTTTCATGGCTGCACCATTTGTCTCTTGTAAAGGATCCGGTTGCATTTAACTATTTCTTATTGTTGAAAATGTATATTCTGTGTATACGTGTACACACGTGTATGTACACATGAGTGTGGGGGTTTGTGGAAGGTTAGAGGTCAGTCTCAGGTGTTGTCTAGATAGCAAGCTCCAGGGCTGCACATGTCTCTGACTCTGCATACCTGGGTGGGTTATAAGCATGTCCGGATATACCTGCATTTACACAAGTTCTGGAAATTGAATTCTGACTCTCATGTTTAAATGGCAAGTATTTTACCAACAGAGTTATCTCCCAAACACTTACATTCTTTTAATTTAGAAGTCCTGGTCGAGTTCAGCCTTGGTTTTACAAACATATTTTTTTTTTGTAAGGAAGGATAGTGCTTTCTCTAATATTATTTGCAAGTTGAAATTAGTGGATTAATTTTTAATGATGACCAGGATATAAAGGGAGCCTGGTTAGTTCAGTAGGTCTTTTATTGAAGCTTTGAAAGATATTTTTTACTTTGTCTACTTAAAATATTCATACCATTGATGGGAGAAAAATATCTCCTTTTCTCCTTGATGGTTGAGGAGGCCCTTCACCAAGGACGAAAGAGAAAACAAGATGATTAATTGAACTGGACAAGTTATTAAATGTTTAAAAATGATAATGGCCGCACACCTTTTACTATTCCCATATTTGTTTGAAAGTTTTAATGTTTCTTACCTTTTTTTAAAGAAAAATAAATGCTCACTCTTTGAAAAGGAATTCCTTTCTTTTCTGATTCTCCATTATGGCACGGATTTTCACATATGTTACTGAATGTTGTCTATCAATATACATCTGTGTACATTGTCACTTAGGTGACTATTCATCCTGTCCTGTGCTGGATAGTTCTAGGCATGTTTGTTTGAAAATAATCATTAATAATGTCTTCTGCCACCCTCCAGAGTCCCAGGTTTTATACTAAATGATATAGTCATTGTAGATGTTAGTGTTTTTTTTCTTTCTTTTTACCCAGCTTCTCTTATTTCTACTTCCTAAAAGATAAAAGAGGGCATTACAAAACTCCCCTAGCCCACCCATGCCTCCTCTCTCCTGGAGAGTAGATGGAGCGAGAGGGATGAAGATCAGCATATGAAAGAAGCCATTAGGTAGAAAGACCATAGTCAGATCCCTACTAGGGTTACATGGAAGGGTCAGAACATGTGTGAGAAAGCATGTGACGTATGTATACTGGAGAAGGTGGGTCTTGTGTAAATGACCTATAACATGTCATGACTCTGGTGGCCTGGAACCATTCATCAAGCTTCTTGCCTTTCTCAGCTCTGTCCCATTTGGGTTCTGATTCCTGCATGGCAAGCAGGAATGGACTAGACTGTCTCCACTAGCTTTTCCTCAACTTTTGATGTCATGCTGGGCACATCCCCTGACCACTCAGGATGGGAAATTGCTTTGCTGAGGGACAATTTGGCCATCATAACAAGGCTGTGGCCTGGCAGCCGTGTGCATAGTTGCCTTAAATAGCTCTGTTGAAAGACATGCTCTAAGTTGGAACGGGATGGCTTGGATCTGGTAAACTGCAGTTTTCCTTCCTTTTCTCCATCCTTCTTTCTATTCTTTAATTTATAGCCTGTGCAGAGGGCGGGGGTCTGGGGAAAGGAAAACCAGTGACGCTTGGCCTTACTCCTTGATGTGCCAGAAACACAATAGGAAAACCCTTCTCAAGCCTGCGGCTTGCACTGACATGTTGGGAGCACCAGTCACTTTAGGAAATAGTCTTTTTGGCTTATGGACAATAACTGAGCAAGGCAGTTTGTCTCACATTTACTTTTAAAGTGCAGAGAGCACAGAGTCCAGAGTGCAGAGATCACCTGTTTAAACTTTTCTGCTATGCCAAAGATCTCAGAGAACCATTTCTTTCTGCTACTTTGGAGCTCTGAATTGTCTGATTTTGGGTCCTAGGTTTGTGTTCTTACTAGCTGCTGTGTTGACATTTCTTACCAATTGAAATGTTTCATCCTGAGTGTTTCAACTACTGAGAATCTAATTAAGACTCAGGAAATTCTAAAGGTAGGTTGGTCAAAACCTGTGGCAATAACAGAAGTCTTAGGAAGTCCCTGAAACTTACCAGGTGCATAAAGTTCCTTCCTTCTAAGGTAATGTAGGAAGTAATTACCTTCTAAGGTAATGTAGTAATTAGTAATTACTAATGTAATGAAGTAAGACTGCTGAAGCAGTAGGGCTTTCTGACCTGTTCAGCTGCCAGCAAGTCATGCAGAGAGCTTCAGGGTTATGGTTTTAATGAGTCATCTACCATGCTGGGGTGGGCTTTCAGTAAGGCGGCTGCCTTAGAGCTGCCCATGCTCCTGAAAGTTCCCAATAAACTCATTGGGTTATCAAGCCTGACTTTGGTGTTACTGTCATTTGGTCTGTGAGTTACTTGTCCAGAGTTGATAGCTGATCTTGTCTTTTTCTACTTCCCATGTAGATTAGATCCATGTATGTCTCTCTTAGGGTCCTCATTGTTGTCTAGGTTCTCTGGGGTTGTGAATTGTAGGCTGATTTTCCTTTGCTTTATGTCTAAACGCCACTTATGAGTGAGTACATATTATGTTTGTCTTTCTGGGTCTAGGTTACCTCACTCAATATAATGTTTTCTACCTCCATCCATTTGCTCACAAATTTCAAGATTTCATTATATTTTTCCACTGTATAGTACTCCATTGTGTAAGTACTCCATTTTTCTTATCCATTCTTTGATTGAGGAGCATTTAGGTTGTTTCCAGGTTCTGACTATGACAAACAATGCTGCTATGAACATAGTTGAGCACATGTCCTTGTGGCACGATTGAGCATCCTTTGTGTTTATACCCAAAAGTGGTGTTGCTGTATCTTGAGGAAAGTTGTTTTTTAATTTTCTGAGAAATCATCACACTGACATCCAAAGGGGCTGTACCAGTTTGAACTCCCACCAGCAATGCAGAAGTGTTCCCTTTATCCCATGTCCTCTCCAGCATAAGTGGTCATTAATGTTTTTGATCCTGGCCATTCTTACATGTGTAAGATAGAATCTTAAGAGTTGTTTTGATTTGTATTTCTCTGATGACTAAGGATGTTGAGCATTTCCTTAAGTGTCTTTCAGCCATTTTAGATTCATCTGTTGAGAGTTCGTTTAGGTCTGTACCACATTTTTTTTTATTGAATTATTTGTTCTTTTGATGACCAATTTCTTGAGGTTTTTTTTTTTGCATATTTGGAGATCAGTCCTCAGATGTGGGATTGGTGAGGATTTTTTCCCATTCTGTAGGCTGCCATTTTGTCTTGTTGACCATGCCCTTTGTTTTACAGAAGGTTCTCAGTTTCAGGAGGTCCCATTTATTGTTTCTCTCAGTGTTTGTGCTACTGAGGTTATATTTAGGAAGTGGTCTCCTGTGCCAATGCATTCAAGGCTACTTCACACTTTCTCTTCTATGAGGTTCAGCGTGGCTGGCTTTATGTTGAGGTCTTTGATCCATTTGGACTTGAGTTTTATGCATGGGGCTAGATATGAATCTATTTTCATTCTTCTACATGTTGATATTCAGTTATGTCAGTACCATTTGTTGAATATGCTTTCTTTTTTTCATTTTATATTTTTTACTTCTTTGTGAAAAATCAGTTATTTGTAGGTGTATGGCTTGATATGCAGGTCTTTGATTCTGTTCCATTGATCCTCCTGTCTGTTCTTATGCCAATACCAGCTATTTTCAGTCCTGTAGCTCTGTAGTAGAGTTTGAAGTCAGGGATGGTAATGCCTCCAGAAGTTCCTTTATTGTACAGAATTGTTTTGGCTATCCTGATTTTTTTCCATATGAAGTTGAGTATTGTTCTTTTCAGGTCTGTGAAGAATTTTGCTGAGCATTGTGTTGAATCTGTAGATTGCTTTTGGAAGATTTAAAGTTTTTGTCATAGAAGTCTTCCACTTGTTTGGCTAGAGTTACTCCAAGATATGTTATCTGTGGCTATTGTGAAGGGTGATGTTTCTCTGATGTCTTTCTGAGCCCATTTATCATCTGTGTAAAGGAGGGCTAGTGATCTTTTTGAGTTAATCTTGTATCCTGCTACATTACTGAAGGTGTTTATGAGCTGTAGAAGTTCCTTGGTAGAATTTTTGGGGTTACTTATGTAAGCTATAAT
Source organism: Myodes glareolus (assembly GCF_982192425.1). NCBI lineage: Eukaryota > Metazoa > Chordata > Mammalia > Rodentia > Cricetidae > Myodes > Myodes glareolus. The sequence continues at coordinate 106,453,256 of NC_142030.1, forward strand.
ATTATCAGCAAACAGTGAGAGTTTGACTTCTTTTCTGATTTGTATCCCCTTGATCTCCTTTTAGTTGTCTTATTGCTCTAGTTAGGACCTCAAGAACTATACTAAATGATATGGAGAGAGAGGACAGTATTGTCTTGTTCCTGATTTCAGTGGGATCACTTTGAATTTCTCTCTATTTAGTTTGATGTTGGCTGTTGGCTTGCTGTACATTGCCTTTGTTATGCTTAGATATGTTCCTTGTATCCCCGTTCTTTCCAAGACCTTTAGCATGAAGGGATGTTATATTTTATCGAAGGCTTTTTCATCACCTATGACATGATCATGTGGTTCTTATTTTTCAGTTTGTTTATATGGTGGATTACATTGACAGATTTTTGTTTGTTGAACCATCCCTGCACCTCTGAGATGAAGCCTACTTGGTCATGGTGGATGATTTTCCTGATTCGGTTTGCTACCATTTTATTGAGTATTTTGAATCAATGTTCATAAGTGAGATTGATTGGTCTGTAATTCTCTTTCTTAGTAATGTTTTTGTGTGGTTTGCGTATCAGAGTAATTGTAGTCTCATAAAAAGAGTTTGACAATATTACTTCTGTTTCTATTGTGTGGAGCAATTTGAGGAGTATTGGTATTAGTTCTTTGAAAATCTTGTAGAATTTTGCACTAAAAGCATCTGGTCCTGGGCTTTTTTTTGGCTAGAAGACTTTTAATGATTGTTTCTATTTCTTTAGCAGTTATAGGTCTATTTAATTTGCTTATCTGGTTTTAATTTAGTTTTAATAATTGTTATTTATCCAGAAAATTGTCTATTTCTTTTAAGTTTTCCAATTTTCTGGAGTACAGGTTTTCGAAGTATGACCTGATGATTCTCTGGATTTCCTCTGTGTCTGTTGTTATGTCCCCCTTTTCATTCCTGATTTTGTTAATTTGGATATTCTTTCTGTGCCTTTTGGTTAGTTTGGATAAAAGTTTTTCTATTTTGTTGATTTTCACAAAGAACCAACTCTTTGTCTCATTGATTCTTTGTATTGTTTTCTTTGTTTCTATTTTGTTGATTTCAGCTCTCAATTTGATTATTTCTTGCCATCTAGTCCTCCTGGGTGAGTTTGCTTTTTTTGTTCTAGAGTTTTCAGGTGTTCTGTTAACTCACTAGTGTGGGATTTTTCCAGCTTCTTCATGTAGGTGTTGAGTGCTATGAACTTTCCTCTTAACACTGCTTTCATTGTGTACCATAAATTTGAGTATGTTTTATGGTCATTTTCATTGAATTTTAGGAAGTCTTTAATTTCTTTCTTTATATCTTTCTTGACCCATTGGGGATTCCAGTGAGCATTGTTTAGTTTTCATGTGTCTGTGGGCTTTCTGAAATTAGTGTTGCTGTTGAATTCTAATTTTAAGCCATGATGATCTGATAAGATACATGGGGTTATTCCAATTTTTTTTGTATCTGTTGAGGTTTGCTTTGTTACCTAGTATGTGGTCAAGTTTGAGAAGGTTTCATGAGGTTCTAAGAAGAAGATAAATTTTTTATGTATGGATGGAATGTTCTATAGATGTTTGTTAAGTCCATTTGAGTCATAACATCTGTTAGTTTCTTATTTCTGTTTTAAGTTTCTGTCTGGCAGACCTGTCCATTGGTGAGACTGGAATATTGAAGTCTCCCACAATTACTGTGTGGGGTTTAATGTGTGATTCAAGTCTTAGTAGTGTTTCTTTTACATATGTGGGTGCCCTTGTATTGGGGTCATGGACATTTAGTATTGAGATTTCTTCTTGATGGATTTTTCCTGTGACTAATATGAAATGTTCTTCTTTGTCTCCTTTGATTGATTTTAGTTTGAAGTCTATTTTGTTAGATATTAGCATAGCTATACCAGTTTGTTTCTTAGGTCTATTTTATTGGAAAATTTCTTCCCAACCCTTTACTCTGAGGTGATGTCTGTATTTGAGGTTGAAGTGTGTTTCTTGTATGCAGCAGAAGGATGGATTCTGTTTTCGAATCCAATCTGTTAGCCTGTGTCTTTTTATAGGTGAGTTAAATCCATTTATATTAAGGAATGTTAATGACCAGTGATTGCTAGTTCCTGTTATTTTAGTTTTTGTTGTTGGTGATGTTATTGTGTGTGTTTTAATCTTCTTTGGGATTTTCTGCTGTGAGATCATCTATTGTCTATGTTTTTGTAAATGTAGCTAACTTTCTTGTGTTAGAGTTTTCCATCTAGTACTTTGTGTAGGGCTGGGTTTGTGGCTAGGTATTGGTTAAATCTGGTTCTGTCATGGAATATCTTTTTTTTTTTTGTGAGTCCCTTAGGCAGATCATTTATTTTAAGTGCTTTTCTTTTTTTTTTATTAATTTATAAAAGTTTCCACTTCCGCCCCTCCTCCCAATACCCTCCCACTCCCCCTACTCCCTCTCCTTCTCCCTCTCCAGCCCTAAGAGCAGTCAGGGTTTCCTGCCCTGTGAGAAGGAAGTTCAAATTCCTCCCCCCTCCCTCCAGGTCTAGGAAGGTGAGCATCCAAACAGACTAGGATCCCAAAAAGCCAGTACATGCAGAGGAAACAAGTCCCAGTGCCATTATCAATGGCTTCTCAGACAGTCCCCATGCCAGCCACATTCAGAGAATTCGGCCACATTCAGAGAATCCGGTTTGATCACGTGTTCATTCAGTCCCAGTCCAGCTGGCCTTGGTGAACTCTCATTAGATCAGTCCCCTTGTATCAGTGAGTGAACGCTCTCCTTATGGTCCTGCCTTCCTTTGCATATCACCTTAGAACCTTCATCTGGCGATAGATGGAGATAGAGACAGAGACCCACATTGGAACACTGGACTTAACTCCCTAGGTCCAAATGAGAAGCAGAAGGAGGGAGAACGTGAACAAGGAAGGCAGGATCAGAGGGAACCTTCACCCGACGATGGATGGAGATTGAGACAGAGACCCACATTGGAGCACTGGACTGAGCCCCCAAGGTCCAAATGAGGAGCAAAAGGAGGGGGAACATGAACAAGGAATATCTTGTTTTGTCCTTCTATGGTGATTGAACATTTTGCTGGGTATAGTAGTATGGGCTGGCATTTGTGGTCTTTTAATGTTGTCTGAGTTTTCTGTCCTGCCCAGTTCCCACAAGTGTTAAGTACCAAAGAAATCACACAGAGGTCTACAGTAACTATAAGCCGATTAGCCCATTAGCTCAGGCTTTTTATTAACTCCTATAATATATATTAACCTATTATTCTTGTTTATGTTAGCCACATGGCTCGGTATCTTTTTCAGCGAGGCAGCCACATCTTGCTTCTTCTGTGGCTGGGCTGGGACTACATCCTCTTCCCAGATTTCTTCTGTTCTCATTGACCCACCTCTACTTCTTGTCTGGTTGTCCCGCCTATACTTCCTGCCTGGCTACTGGCCAATCTGCGTTTATTTAAAACATAATTGACAGAATACAGACAATTGTCCACACCATCTTAAATGTCTGCATAATGCTAGATCTGGCTTTCATGGTTTCCATTGAGAAGTCAGGTGTAATTCTGATAGGTCTGCCTTTATATGTCACTTGCCCTTTTTCTTTTGCAGCTCTAAATATTTTTTTTTAAAAATTCAGTTTAGTGTTTTGATTATTATATGGCAGGGGATTTTTTTTTGGTCCAGTCTATTTGGTGTTCTGTAAGTTTCTTGTGTCTTCATATGCATATCTTTCTTTAGATTGGGAAAGTTTTCTTCTGTAATTTTGTTGAACATATTTTCTGTGCTTTTGAGTTGGACTTCTCCTTCTATCTCTATTATTCTTAGGTTTGATCTTTTCATGGTGTTCCATATTTTCTGGATATTTTATGTTAAGCTTTTGTTAGATTTAGTGCTTTCTTTGACTTATGAGTCTATTTCCTCTATTGTATCTTCAGCACTTGAGATTCTCTCTTCCATCTTCTGTATTCTGCGGCTTATGCTTGCATTTGTGATTCCTGTTTGTTTTCCCATATTTTCAGTTTCCAGAATTCCATAGGTTTGTGTGTTCTTTATTATCTCTATTTCAATTTTTAATTCTTGAATCATTTCTTTTATCTGTTTGATTGCTTTTTCTTTGTTTTCTTAAGGGATTTTTTTTGACTTCTTCAGATTTTTTTGTTTGTCTTTTCCTTCATTTCTTTGAGGGAATTTTATATTTCCTCTTTACAAGCTTCAAACATTCTCTTAAAGTTATTTTTTAGGTCATTTTCTTTTGGATTGTCTATATTTTGCTGTTTAGGTCTTGCTGTTGTAGGGCCACTCGCTTTTGTTGGTGTTGTCTTGTTCTTTGTGGTGTTGAGTGGGTTCTTACCTTGTCTACCCATCTTTTCCTCTAATGGGTCTCTGGTGATCAATATTCTAGGTGCCACTGGATCCAAGGTTCAAATGGTTGCTTCTCATTGTGTAGCTGGGGCCACAGTTCCACTCACCCCAGAGGTCACCAACATTCCCAGAGGTCTCTCAGTGCTCCCGGGATAGCTCTGCAATCCTGGTGGTTGTTCTTCACTGCTTCCACAGAGGTTGCTTGCTTGGGCCTGCTCTCACTGAAGTCACGGGCTCAGCCCTGGTCCCACGGAGTTGACTGTCTCAGGCCTGTCCTTGTGGAGGTTGCTGGCTCAGACCTGCTCCTACAGATGTCCCCTGGCTCAGGCCTGCTCCTGCAGAGGTTTCTGACTTGGGCCTGATACCTTGGCAGTTGCTCCCTCATACCTGCTCCTGCCAAGGTTGCTGACTCAGGCCACCTCAGAGTCTTAATGAACATCTCTCACCTCTTATAAAAAGCTGTGAACTAAAGTTCTGAGAAAGGGGCTATACTTACCAAGGCTGACTGACTGTCAGAGGTTTAATGATTGGCCTGCTGTGGGTCCAGATCCTTTCACAAATTATGTTGGTTTCTGCAGCCCTTTTAATTGCTTATTGTCAACCTTTGTATGTGACCCACTGTAACTATTAGGTAAATTCTTTGGAATGTCTAAATAGACCCCTTAGCTCCCACTCCACAAAAGTTAAGAATGTCACCAGACAGCACCTGAGACCTAGAGCAGAGATTCCCTTGCCTTGCTGTAGCCTGGCGACTTTTTGTGCCTGCCAGTGTATTCACAAAGTGTGCTGACTTAGCATTTTGAATGACCCTCAGCATTCCAATCTGAAATAACATTGAAGTTCTAAACAAACTGTTCAAGACCAGCATCAGAACTTACCAGAAATGCCGTTCTGCATTTCCAGCCTGAGACCTCCTGAGTCAGAAAGTCTGAGGGCAAGTCGTGACTGAGCCCATGTATGTGTATGCATGTGCATTCAGAGGAGGACGTCTGCTGATATCTGCAGGTTCTTGTGTTGTGGAGCAAATAATTGGACCAGTGGTTTATGATAGGAAAAAAAGAAATAGAGAAAGTTTATTCAGGAACTGGAAGACCCTGCTGAGACTGGATGGACTAGCGAGCTGGGGCAGACACAGGCCACAAGAGTGCTGAACCTCTGTGTGTCACTTACATAGCACCCATGTGACCATGGGGTTTCCTCAAACATGCCCCGCAACTTCAGCTCCAGTCTTTCTGCCATCTGGCTTATTTCAATCTCTTTCTCTCTCCCCCCACCTCTGTGAGTGTGTGTGTGTGTATGTGTGTGTGTGTGTGTGTGTGTGTGTGTGTGTGTGTGCGTGCATGTGTGTGTATCTGTCTGTCTCTATCTCTTTGGATCTTACCTTTCCAACACAATCCCCTTGGTTGACTCTGATCAACTCTAACTTGAGAATTAATTAGCAGTAAATAGTGGCCTCTTGCTGTAAGGCAAGTCCACCAGAGATCACCACACAGATGCTCTTAAAGCTGAAAACAAAGCCCCCATAGCCAGAGTCACTCTATGGAAGTGGAGGGGAGAGGGAAACCGAGCAGAAAAAACTACCTCTTCTCCCACAAACTCGGACAGTGGAACTACTTTCCCCTCCTCAGACATGGCCTTGCTGTGCTGGGCATACAGAGGTTGTTTTAATTAGGGTTTCTATTGCTGAGAAGATATATCATGACTATGGAGACTCTAATAAAGGAAAACATTTAATTGGAGCTGGTTTACAGTTCAGAGGTTTGGTTCATTATCACCTTGTTGGAGAGCATGGAGGGTACAGGTAGATACGTGCTGGAGAAGTAGCTGAGAGCTCTGCCTCTGGATCTGTAGGCAGCAGGAAGAGAGGGTGAGCCACTGGTCCTGGCTTGAGCTTCTGAAATCTCAAAACCCATCCCCAGTGACGTACTTCCTCCAACAAGGCCACGTCTACTCCAGCAAGGCCACACCTCTTAATTGTGCCACTCCCTATCAGCCTATGGGCACCATTTTATCAAACCATCACAGAATGGGAAAGTCCACTTCTGGCCGGACTAAGAGAACAGGCTGAGGTTGAGGTTTCATTTCTGGTTGGACTAAGAGAGTAGGCTGTGGTTGGGGTTTCTCTGGCTGTGGCCAAACCAAGAAGAGTTGGGTCCCCCAACAGGAGGGCACAGGTCTTAAGCAAGGGAGGTGGGTCTTGCACCAGAGAAAATCACTGGTCAATATAGCACAACTAGTCAGGGTGGTAGGGTGTTTCAGCAGCCTGAACTGTTGGTGGGGGGCACGGGAAGTCCAGAGATTCTTCACTAGGTCGCCTGACTCCAAAGGAAGGCCAATGGATTTCACAGAAGGTCTGGAGTTTTCTGGGTGAGAAATGGGTACCGTATGCATCCTTGTCTATAAAACTTCCCCGGGTCATGCTATGCCCACCAGCACCTCTGTCACCCCACCAGAGGGTCCACAGGCAGTTGTGGGCTGCCTTGTGGACAGAGGTGGTACTAGCCCAACAGTCCTGAGACTGTTCACTCCTCCTCCCATTTTAGATCCGTTTCTCCAACCGCCAGAACTGACAGAAGCCCAGAGAGACACACAGACAGCAAACAGTAATGACAACCAGAAGTGCTCACCACACAGACTTAAACCGGGGTGGGTGGGTGGGTCTAGTGATGTCTCGTGTGGATCCTGGACACTGGAATTCTGGGCATGTCCAGTTTTTCTTAAGTATCCTGTTCAAGAGGTGTCACAAACAGACTTACCCCCAGGTGCTACAGATTCAGGTGATTTTCTGTAATTTCCTGTTTTAGGGTGGAGGTGTTGGGAGCTTCTGGAGCAGCAGGGCTAGAGGCAGGAGAAGTTTGTGGGCTCTAGGGTGCATATTGGTGCGGGAGAATTGTGTGTATTCTGTCAATCATATTTTAATAAAACGCTGATTGGCCAGGCAGGCAGTATAGGTGGGAAAGCCAGACAGGAAGTAGGGGTGGAGAAAAGAGACTGGGAGTATTCTGGAAGCAGAAGCTCTCTCTCAGCCACTCCTGCACAGACCACCGAAGAGGCAACATGTAAGCTGTCACACTGAGAAAGGTACTGAGCCCATGTGGCTAAAATAGATAAGGATAATGGGGTAATATATGTTATAAGAGCTAATAAGTAGCCTGACCAAATGGGCCAATCAGTTTATAACCTTATGGAGTCCTGTGTGTAATTTCTCTTTGGGATTTGCTGGCTGTTGGGGTACCGGGCGGGACGGAAACCCCAACAAGCAGGCCCTCATGTTACAGCATATCTCTAGGATCTGTCTTTCTTCTGTGCTACCTTTCCAGAGCAGATCCAAGGACTCCAATGCCTGACAACATCTCAGTTTTGGGGGATCTCAGTGGTACCTCCAGGATGTTGCAAAGTGAGCCCACCAGAGACCACCATGTGGACACTCTTTTTTTTTTTAAGTTTGGTAGTAGGCTTTTTCTTTTCTTTCTTTTTTTTTGAAAGTAATTTTATTAAATTATAAAAGTTTCCATTTACGCCCCTCTTCCCAACACCCTCCCACTCCCCCCACTCCCTCTCCTCCTCCCTCTTCGTCCCTAAGGGCAGTCAGGGTTTCCTGCCCTGTGGGAAGTTCAAGTTCCTCCCCCCTCCCTCCAGGTCCAGGAAGGTGAGTATCCAAACAGACTGGATCCCCAAAATCCAGTACATGCAGAGGAAACAAGTCCCAGTGTCATTGTCAATGGCTTTTCAGAAAGACTCCGGGCCAGCCACATTCAGAGAATCCGGCCACATTCAGAAAATCTGGTTGGATCACTTCCTCATTCAGTTGCAGTCCAACTGGCCTTGGTAAACTCTCATTAGATCCGTCCCCTTGTATCAGTGGGTGATAGCATCCCTCGCAGTCCTTATTTCCTTTTTCATTTTCTTCGTCCTTCTGCTCCTCATTTGGACCTTGGGGGGCTCAGTCCGGTGCTCCAATGTGGGTTTCCGTCTGTATCACCATCCATCGCAAGATGAAGGATCTATGGTGATAAGCAAAATCTTCATCAGTATGGTTATGGGCCAAGGCCGGTTCAGGCACCCTCTCCTCTGTCCAGAGAACAATCTGGGGATCTCACCATGGACCTGGGATCCCATATATAATCAAGTCTCCTGTAAACCCTAAAATGACTCCCTTAGTTGAAATATATTCTTCCCTGATCCCATATTCATCCTTCCTCCATACCCCCCATCCCGGTCAACCGAGCTTTCCCCATTCCTCCCCTACTCCCTTCTCTCTAACCCTCTCCCTTTCCAACAACCCTCCCCCCCCCATGCACCCGAGGTTACCTAGGACTCTTGACTATTTCCTACCTCCTGGCGGATAGCTAAATAATCTTCATCAGGTTCATCTTCTTATTTAGCTTCTCTAGGATCACAAATAATAGGCTCAAAGACCTTTAATTATGGTTAGAATCCACTGATGAGTGAATACATACCATTAATCCATTTAGACCTGAGTTTTGTGCATGGTGATAGATATGGATCTACTTTCATCCTTCTACAGGTTGACATCCAGTTATGCCAGCACCATTTGTTAAAGATGTTTTCCTTCTTCCATTGTATACCTTTAGCTCCTTTGTCAAAAATTAGGTGCTCATAGGTTTGTGAGTTAATATCCGGGTCTTCTATTAGATTCCAAAGGTCGATTTCTCTGTTCTTATGCCAATACCAAGCTGTTTTCAATACTGTAGCTCTGTAATAGAGTTTGAAGTCAGGGATGGTAATGCCTCCTGAAGTTCCTTTATTGTATAAGATTGTTTTGGCTATCCTTGGTTTTTTGTTTTGCCATATAAACTTGATTATTGTTCTCTCAAGGTCTGTGAAGAAGTTTGATGGGATTTTGATGGGGATTGCATTGAATCTATAGATTGCTTTTGGTAGAATTGCCATTTTTACTATGTTGATTCTCCCAATCCAAGAGCAGGGGAGGTCTTTCCATTTTCTGGTATCCTCCTCAGTTTCTTTCTTCAAAGACTTAAAGTTCTTGTCAAATAGGTCTTTCACTTCCTTGGTTAGAGTAACCCCAAGATATTTTATGCTATTTGTGGCTATCGTGAAAGGTGATGTTTCTCTGATTTCCCTCTCAGCTTCTTTATCCTTTGTGTATAGGAGGGCAACTGATTTTTTGGAGTTGATCTTGTATCCTGCCACGTTACTAAAGGTGTTTATCAGCTGTAGGAGTTCTTTGGTAGAGGTTTTGGGGTCACTTATACACACTATCATATCGTCAGCAAATAACGAAAGTTTAACTTCATCCTTTCCAATACGAATCCCCTTGATCTCCTTATGTTGTCTTATTGCTATTGCTAGAACTTCAAGCACTATATTGAAGAAGTATGGAGAGAGTGGACAAACTTGTCGTGTTCCTGATTTTAGAGGAAAGGCTTTGAGTTTCTCTCCATTCAATTTGATGTTAGCTGTCGACTTGCTGTATATTGCTTTTATTATATTTAGGTATGATCCTTGTATCCCCAGTCTCTCCAACACCTTTATCATAAATGGGTGTTGAATTTTGTCAAATGCTTTTTCAGCATCTAGTGAGATGATCATATGGTTTTTTCTTTCAGTTTATTTATATGATGGATTACATTGATAGATTTGCGTATGTTGAACTAGCCCTGCATCTCTGGGATGAAGCCTACTTGATCATAATGGATAATTTTTCTAATGTGTTCCTGGATTCGGTTTGCCAGTATTTTATTGAGAATTTTCGCGTCGATGTTCATGAGTGAGATTGGCCTGTAATTCTCTTTCTTGGTTGTGTCTTTGTGTGGTTTTGGTATTAGGGTAACTGTAGCTTCATAAAAGGAGTTTGGCAATGACTCTTCTGTTTCTATATTGTGGAATACAATAAGGAGTATAGGTATTAGCTCTTCCTGGAAGTTCTGGTAGAATTCTGCATTGAAACCATCTGGTCCTGGGCTTTTTTTGGTAGGGAGATTTCTGATAACAGCTTCTAATTCTTCACGACTGACAGGTCTATTTAGATTGGTCACCTGTTCTTGGTTCAACTTTGGTATATGGTACTTATCTAAAAAAATGTCCATTTCTTTTACATTTTCCAACTTTGTGGCATATAAACTTTCGTAGTAAGATCTAATGATTCTCTGAATTTCCTCTGTGTCTGTGGTTATGTCCCCCTGTTCATTTCTGATCCTATTAATTTGCATGTTCTCTCTCTACCGTTTGATTAGTTTGGATAGGGGTTTGTCAATCTTGTTGATTTTCTCCAAGAACCAGCTTTTTGATTCATTGATTCTTTGGATTGTTTTCTGTGTTTCTATTTTGTTGATTTCAGCCCTCAGTTTGATTATTTCCAGTCTTCTACTCCTCCTGGGTGAATCAGCTTCTTTTTTTTCTAGAGCTTTCAAGTGTGCTGTTAAGTCTCCCATGTGTGCTTTCTCTGTTTTCTTTATTTGGGCACCTATTGCTATGAATTTTCCTCTTAGCACTGCTTTCATAGTGTCCCATAGGTTTGAGTATGTTGTGTCTTTGTTTTCATTAAATTCAAGGAAGACTTTAATTTCTTTCTTAATTTCGTCCTTGACCCAGGGGTGATTTAGTAGTTGACTGTTCAACTTTCATGATTTTGTTGACTTTCTGGGGGTAGCATTGTTGTTGAATTCTAATTTTAATCCATGGTGATCTGACAAGACACAGGTGGTAACTAATATTTTTTTGTATCTGTGGAAGTTTGCTTTGTTACCGAGTATGTGGTCAATCTTCGAGAAGGTTCCATGAACTGCAGAGAAGAAGGTATATTCTTTCCTATTTGGGTGGAGTGTTCTATAGATGTCTGTTAAGTCCATTTGATTCGATACCTCCAATAAATCTCTTAATTCTCTGTTTGGTTTCTGTCTGATTGACCTGTCCATTGGTGAGAGAGGAGTGTTGAAGTCTCCTACTATTAGCGTGTGTGGTTTGATGACTGCCTTGAGTTCTAGAAGAGTTTCTTTTACATATGTGGGTGCCTTTATATTAGGGGCATAGATATTCAGGATTGAGACTTCTTCCTGATGAGTTGTTCCTGTTATGAGTATGAAATGACCATCTCCATCTCTTCTGATTGATTTTAGTTTGAAGTCGATTTTGTTAGATATTAGAATGGCCACACCCACTTGTTTCTTAGGTCCATTTGCTTGGCAAACCTTTTCCCAACCCTTTACTCTGAGTAGGTGTCTGTCTTTGTGGTTGAGGTGTGTTTCTTGTAAACAGCAGAATGTTGGATCCTGTTTTCATATCCAATCTCTAAGTCTGTGCCTCTTTATAGGTGAATTGAGTCCATTGATATTAAGAGATATTAATGACCAGTGGTTGTTGACTCCAGTCATTTTTTTTTTTTTTGGGTAGTAGAGTGTTTGTGTTTTCCTTCTTTGGGTTGTGCTAGTGAAGGGTCGCTAGATGTCTGAGTTATTGTAGGCAGTGTTGGCAATGTTGGATTCCTTGGGATGTAATTTTCCTTCTAATATTCTCTGTAAGGCTGGATTAGTAGTTACGTATTGTTTAAATTTGTTTTTATCCTGGAATATTTTGTTTTCTCCGTTGATAGTGAATGAAAGCTTGACTGGGTATAGTAGTCTGGGCTTGCATCCATGGTCCCTTAGTTTCTGCAGTACCTCTATCCAGGACCTTCTGGCTTTCATGGTTTCCATAGAGAAGTCTGGTGTAAGTCTGATAGGTTTACCTTTATAGGTTACTTGACCTTTTTCCTTTGCAGCTCTTAATATCCTTTCTTTAATGTGAATGCTTTGTGTTTTGATTATTATATGGCGAGGGGATGTTTTTTTCTGATCCAGTCTATTCGGTGTTCTGTATGCTTCTTGCACCTTCATAGGAATATCACTCTTTAGGATGGGAAAGTTTTCTTCTATAATTTTGTTGAATATATTTTCTGGACCGTTGATCTGCAATTCTTCTCTTTCTTCTACTCCTATTATTCTTAGATTTGGTTTTTTTTTTATTATGTCCCATATTTCCTGAATGTTTTGTGATGAGAATTTGTTGGATTTGCTGTTTTCTTTGGTCAGGGCGTTTATTTTCTCTATGGTGTCTTCATACTCTGAGATTCGTTCTTCTATCTCTTGTATTCTATTGGTTATGCTTGTTCCTGAAGTCTCTGTTTACCTAGATTTTCCATATTCAGCCGGCCCTCTGTTTGTGTTTTCTTCACTGCCTCCATTTCAGTTTTCAATTCTTGAACTGATTCCATTACCTGTTTGATTGTTTTTTTCTTGGTTTCCCAGGGTATCATTTACGAATTTACTCATTTCTTCAAACTTTTTGTTATATTTCTCTTCTATTTCTTTAAGTGAGTTATTCATACCCTGTTTAAGAGACTCTATTGCTTTCATAATGACACTGTTTTCCACTTCTTCCGGAATAGGGGGCTCAAGTCCTTCTGTCGTAAGATCGCTGGGATCTGGTGTTTTCATGTTGTTTTTCAGATTATTGGAGGAATTCTTGCCTTGGCACCTGCCCATCTCTTCCTTCAGATGCTCTCCAATGGCTCTTCCCTCCGCTGGGTCTTCTTCTACTGGATTAGTGCCCCTTGCTATCCAGGAATCACTTTGCCTGCAGCCTTAGCTTGCTGCAGGCAGGCTATTAGAACAAAGGGACTTCTGTCCCTTTGCACTCACTGCCTGTCCGGCCCGTGGTGCCCACCCCAGCTGAGATGGAGGAATTTAAGCCCCGAAAAAGGGAGAGGGGAAGGGTAGAGGTTCCAGGCAGAAAGCTGGGATGGCGTAGCAGGAGAGAGGGTTTAGCTGGGGGAAGCTACCCCTTTGGAGTAGCCAGGGAGATAAGGATGGCGGGAATATTGTGTGTTCCCTAACCAGACTTGTATGGCGGTCAGGAACAACACACTTACCCCTCCGTTGTATCGTCTTGTGCAGGATCCGAGCCCCTCGCTGGTCAGAAGTCTCCCTGCCTGCAGTCTTAGCTTGCTGCAGGCCAGCTATTAGAAGAAAGGGACTCCCGTCCCTTTGCACTCACCGCCTGTCCAGTCCTGTGGCGCCCACCCCAGCTGAGATGGAGGAATTTAAGCCCACCTGTCCCGGACCGTGGCGCCCACCCCGGCTGAGATGGAGGAATTTAAGCCCCCTCCGTTGTATCTTCTGGTACAGGATCAGAGCCCCTCGCTGGTCAGAAGTCTCCCTCCATGTGGACACTCTTAAAGTTGAAAAGGAAGTCTTTATTGCTGGTCTGCAGCTGCGTGGGGAACTTGCCCACATCAGGCAGCCTTGAGACTTACAGCTCTTTGTCTTTTATGCACAAAACCCACATATTGGTTGCCACACTTCAGTTAGCAAGATGCATAATTACAGAAGTCCCACAGCAAGGCTAGTATACTTAGGGACTTCCTGGAACTATGGAAGAGTTTGTTGATGGATTGGGTCTTTGTTCCCGTTTTGGTGGGTGCTGGGGCCTAAGTGCTGGGTGTTAAGGTCAGAATGGTGCTCCTAACATGGCATCAGTTGTGCTAAGGTCTGGGAACCTATTATACGCTGTCTTCTTCTCTGTAAAACGGAAGCAATTATCCAACCTTGTAAAGGTGAGATAAGGTTTGTGATGATTAACACTGTCAAATTGACAGGATCTAAAATCACCTGGGAAAGAAGTCTCTGGGTGTGCCTGAAGAATTGTCACATTAAATTGGCTGAGTGTAAAGACCTGCCCGACTGTGGGAGGCACGTTCTGCTGGCTGGGGTCCTGAATTGAATTAGGAGAAAGTGAGCTGAGCACCGCATTCATCTTGCTCCCCTTCCTGACTGTAGTTGCAGTGTAAAAACGCCCTCATGTTCCTGCAGCCGTGCCTCCCCCCCCCCCATGATGCACTCTTAAATTAGGAGCTGCAAGAAATGCTTTGTCCCCTTAAGTGGACTTCTTGTCAGGTGTGTTGACACAGCAGTGAGCCAGGCAACCATAAGGACTGAGCAAAGGGATGTGAGAGACTCGTAGAAATGCTCTGAAGAGGAACAAAGGGGAACGAAAGTTTCTTCCTTTCCATGTCCTCGAGATTGTGTTCTACTATGACCCCCTTTTCCAAGCAAAACATGTTTATAACATTACCATCTTTTAGTCTAGACTACCTTGGCCCAGTAGCCATGGTAACTAATGAGCAGACCAGCACAGTGATAGCCAGGTCTATGATGATGGTGATAGAGTGGTTGACACTCCACAGTACAGGGAAGGGGGGAACCACAAGGCCTCACCTAAGAGTTTAGCCATTGCTCTCTCTTTCCTCTCTCAGCTTCAGGACGACTTGAGAGACACTAGCTTAAGTAAGATGTGTAAGGTTAATTGTAATGGGACTCTATGACGCAGCTTCCACGAGGTCCTCTATGATGGCATAGTGGTTTGTGGTGAAATGGTGTTTGAAGGGCCTATAAGTAACCCTTCACTCAGGTTCTGTGTTAGTAAGCCTGGTAAACTCACTGGTTTGCCATGCTAGACCTTGGTGGAATCATACTTTGGTCTCTCACTAGTGCCTTATCTGCATGAATAGACCTCTGTTTTTGGTGTCTTGCCAGAAAGAATTAGTGCAAAAATTTAGATCATCATTTTCTTTTCTGTGCTTTTGGTCTGTGTGTCTCAATATGTGTGTGCTACATGCATATATGTGCCCATACATGCATATATGTACCCATACATGCATATATGTACCCATACATGCATATATGTACCCATACATGCAGAGGTCAGAGAAGGGCACCGGTGATCACCTCATTCCTTGTAGTGTATTTCCTTGATCTTTATTCCTTTGTTTTGGCAATTCTGGCAGCCCCCAGGCCCTGATGATCTTTTCCCCTTGGTGTTGGCATCACAAGAACATAATCTACAAGGATCCTAGGCCTACGCCACACGACAGGAATCATACATTCAAGAAGTCTCAGAAAAGGGGCTCAATGCTGTAACACCGTGCAAGCAGGTTCAGGGCAACCTTGGCTGGGACCCACTGGCATTTAGGGAGCATTAACCACTGCTATCTGTCCATGGGCCACATCACCAACATGTGTTCAGGTTTACGGATACAAAATACTCTGAGAACCTATGTAAATGAGGACACAGAACATGGACCAAGTGGCCTTGGTACAGGGAGATTTTCAGCTGAACCCTGGAAGCAGGCAGTAGATGTACGGTTGTAATTACAGAGAATGGGACTCTTTATTTACACTTTACTTTGCTCATATCTTTAATGAGTTTCCACTAATGGCACATGTGAATTGAAAAGGCCTTAACGGCTTTCTACACCTTGCCATTCTTATGAGCCAATTACAAGGCTCCTCTCATTGCTGATTGCTGCAAACCCCAGGCTCTTTATGTGGAGCAGGTGTCTTGCCAATAATAATGATCTTCTAATTTCCCACAGACAAGTAGGAGGGGGAGGTTTAGAAGACAATGAAAGGACAAGCCTGCGTCCTGCTAGGAGCACCAGCTGCTGGGTGCGAGCCTGCCATCCGGATGCTCTACCTTCTCCCGGGCAAACGCTTCTTGTTCTCCTTTAGCTTCCCACCACTACTTTTCAGAAATCATGTAAGCAAATGAAAATCATGAGGCCCAGAGAGATGGCTCAGCAGCTGAAAGCACTTGCAATGCAAGGATAAGGACCACAGATTGGGTCCCCAAACCCATGCAACATGCCACAAACAGCCAAGGCTTTAAAAATGTGTCAGACGTGCAATCAACAAACATCTGTGGATTAAGGGATCCACACCTGTGTGCTGGTTTGAACAAGATGGCCTCCATGGTCTCAAGCATTTGAGAACTTGGTCCCTAGCTGGTGATGCTGTTTGGGAAGGCTTAGGGGGTGTGCTCTTACCAGAAGTATGTCACTGGCAGTGGACTTTGAGGTATGTCACTGGGAGTGGACTTTGAGGTTTCAAATACCACGCGCCATTCCCACTGCACCCTCCCTGCTCTGTTTGCAGTTGGAGATGTTGGCTCTCAGTTGCTGCTGAGAAGCCATGCTCTTCCTGTTGCCCCACTGATGGTAATGAACTCTCATTCCTCTGGAACTGAACTGTAAGCCCCAAATAAACCCCTCCTCTTTTCTTCTTCTTTTTTTAATGTTTAGTAGTTAATTTTGTTAAATCATTTGTGAACTGGGACTACCGCACTGGCATTAGAGGAAACCACTTCTCATTGTCTCACCGTCTTGGATAGGTTATGCCAAGTGCCAGAACATTCCTATTTACTTGTCATTGCAGTACTGAGTGAGGGCGGGACAGAACCTTCCACTGCAGGGAAGTCATGTTCACGTCTCAACACACCTGGTTTAAATGGAGCACCAAATTCCAGAGGACATTCTCCCCACTTCCACATTCCCTTTTCCTCATGGGATACGGCCTGACTTTTCCACCCATCAAATCTGAGATGCTCTAAACCCAACCATTTCTATTCAACTGAGTAAAGCATGGCAGACATGGAAGACATTTCGCCTCAGTTTACACCTTTGGGACTAAACAGCATTGAACAGGGTAGGCGAATTACGGTCAAAAGCAAATGGAGATTTTCAAGGAAGCATTGACAGAAACATTAATGACATCTGAATTCAAATCCATAAAAAGTGCTATTGGGAGATAGTGAGGTCTTAGCCAGTATTTGACAATGCCCCTAAGAAAGGACGGCGGAATGACCCTTCAGACACAGTTCTGAAGGAACTCTGGCCTCAACAGAAGCTTTGGCTGGCAGAGTCTGGGCCTGCTGAGCAGACAGCATGAAGGCTGCACAGGTGGCGTCTGCAGCTCCATCACAAAGTACTCGCCAGCTCGGTATAGTTGTCCTTACAGCTCGTAGGACGTTGGCTCTTCTGACTGAAGGGGAGGTATGTGATCTGAATGGTTGTTGATGACATTTCAGGTGACTGAATTAGATCTTTGGCTGCTGGTTGATTTTGTCTCTGAGAATTCCCACGTGTTCCTCTTTTGGGGGGATCACTTAAATACCCTGGGGAGTGGTCCTGACCCCGACCTAGCCTGCTGGGATTTGAAGTCCAGACCTGGCCTGGGGTCTGGGATAGATGTGAGGGGCTGGGGTCTACGCTCCCAACTTGACATTCCAGACTCTTTGGATATAGGGGTGACAGAAAATTGGAATGGTAATTATGACAAACATTTAGGCTCTCTTTGGGAAAAAAGGGTGTAGACTCAAATCTGGCAACTTCCTGCGGGCACGGGGTGGCGTGGGGAAGGGGAGAGCCAGGTGTGGCTAGAAAGGCATCCCATGAACTGTCATCCTGGAGAAGGCAGGCATTTGTTCCTTGGGGGAGATGAGAAGGCAGGTGTTGTGTGAGGTCCTGTCCATTGAGGCTTGAGAGACCTAGGAGTTAACTGTTTGAGGAGGACTCTGTCCTCTGGTGAGAGCGGAGCAGGTTTAGGGGCATTAGGGTCCACTGGTGTTGGGGCAGGTAGACAACTGTCGGCGTGTGAATGGAGAAGGGACCTTAAAAGGGAGAGGTAGGGTAGGTACCCCGCCAGTGGAGGAGTTTGAACTGGGAGGTGATGGTTAAGGAGAAAGGGCCTGCCATAAAGCAACTCAAAAGGGCTCAGGCCCTTGGGGAACATGGGGTGGCCCTGAGGCGAGGGCCAAGATAACCTGAATTCAGTGGAGAGCTTGGTTAGTTGTTGTTTGATGAATCCCATTGTCTAGGAGATGTTGAGAGCTTCTGACACCAGCTCTATGACCCTGAGCCACCATATCTGCCATTTCCCTGGAGACTAGAAACCCTTCTATCCATCCTGTAAAAGTGTCCACAAGTGTTAACAGATGAGAGTTTTTTATGTATAGGCATATGGGTAAAATTAACCTGTCAATCTTTGCCTGGTTGGTGTCCGTGAAGCTGGTGTAGAGACTGATGTATGTAGAGAGCCCCTTGTGGATTGGCCTGGGCACACATCTGGCAGGAGGAGTGAACCTGTATAATAGAATCTTGGAGATGGGTGGGGTTAAAAGGGGCTCCAAGAAGCAGAACAAAGCTTTGGGGAAGCGGCTAAGGATATCTCCACCCAGTAAATGTGCTGGGCAAGCCAGTATTGTTATTCTCCTGGGGAACTGCATTCCCCAGGAGGCCCCTATGCGCAGGCGCAGAGTGAAGCATGGTCCGCCTGACTCAAAAGACTTCATTTCCCAAAAATCACTAGCACCCATAATCCAACAGGGACGCAGAATGCAGCGTCAGATGCACGCGTACGCTGAATTGGTCTTTAAAAAGGCAGAACTGCGGTACCCCCTCCTCTTTTTCCCCCTTCCTGCTCCCAGCCTGCACCGTCCTCATGCCCCTTTTCTATAATAAAGCTACATGTGGGTTTGTTTGTACCTCGTGGGTCTATTTCGTATTCCGCAGAAAGAACAACAAGTATCGCTAAGAAAGAAAGAGAAAAAAAAAATGTCCTGCAAGATGGTAGGGCAGTGGCAAAGTTTTAAGTGGGGAGGAATGGGTCCTGTCTACCTCCATAGCTGAAATTGGTGAGGGAAACTTAAGGCCCAAGTGAGAATAAAAGTAATGGGCTTACCTGCCACTTGTAGCATGACCCTAGACTCGGAGAGGGTTAAGGGATTTACCAAGTCTGGGCAGCGTCAATCATCTGTAAGGCTGAGGCGTTTGAAGGCTGGCACAGTTTCACTTGCTGAAGGTGATGAGGCTGGACCTCCGTGGCTTGGCATAGAGGACAAGCCCACACGGGGGGGGGGCATTGTGATTTCCAGTGTCCAGGTTGCTAGCAGATAGGGCACAACCTCGGAGCAGGTGTAGTGCAATATTGTGCCACGTGACCATTTAGGCCACACTTGATAGAACTCTGTGATTGACTTCCCTTGTCCCCCTTCCTGTGACCTTAGGGCAGCTGATAAGGCCTGGGCCTATAGATTGTTGTAGCTTTGTCTGTTGGGAAGACTCAGCTGATTCCTCTCGGGCATTAAAAACTTTAAAGGCCATTTTCACCAATTCCCGTATAGGAGTTTGGGGACCATCCTCAACCTTTTTTTTTTTTTTAAACAACTCTTTTTTTCATATCTGGTACTGACTGAGGGAGCAGAATGATAGTAGAAAAGGAATCTAGCAGCTTTTCTACCTAAGAGAGATTTGGAAGAGAAAAGGGAGCATGGGAGGGGCTAGACCAGTGGGGAGGGGTCAGGAGTGGAGCAGTGAGGTAGGAGGGGGAGGGTAAGGTGGAAGTTGACCTTGAACCTCCGAATTGGGAAAGGGAGGGGAAAGAATCTTGCTGGCAGGAAGGGGATTGGGAAGTGTGGGCTTGAGGGAGTGGGGGAGGGGCCCCTGGTGCTGTGAGACTCTGGCTACTAAGGGGAGGGGGGGAGGCAAGAGGGCAGAGACCAAAAATCCATGGACATTGTTAGTCTTCTGCTGCCACTTTAAGAACTAACCACGCCCACCCAGCCACTTCTGACCTCCCCCTTCGCCATCTCTCTCTCTCTCTCTTGTGTGGTTGTCTCCTGTCGTGTGCACACGTTTTTCTCTGTCTCTGTGTCTTTATGTCTTTATATTTGTCTATCTCTGTCTTTCTGTTTTTCTATTTCTTTTTAAGTAATAAATGTTTACCCTTATGTTTATTTACTATGTCTTGTGAGCCTTTTATCCGCCGTAACCGCCTGCCTGACTACCCCGGCCGCATGGCGTTGCAGGGACTCACGGCCATCCTTGCCAGACTCTGCGAGCCGCCTGGGACATCCCATCATCATATTCTTTTTAAAAGAACAAAAGACATATATATGTAAGTTTTGTTCATTTGTAGCAGGCAGGCTCAATTTAAAAAGATTTTTGTAAGAGGCTTACAGGGGCGACAACAGACCTGGCTTTGAACTGTAGGTGCCCATTGTAGAGTCTATGCCCAACCACGTGGCTTAAGTCCTTTTCAGTGTGTCCTCCAAAATGGCTCTTAGGCCCAAAAGGGGCCGCGGAGACTGAATGCCCGGCATCCCAAGACAGACAGATCTCTGCCTCAGCCAAGCCTGATCCTGCCAGATTGACTACAACCTGACTCGAATTCCTGGCATGAGCTCACGACTTCAGCGGGAATCAGAAAATGACAAAAATAAGTACGAATGGGTCCCCCAAAACCCTATAGCATAGACAAGAAAAGGGACTTACCGAGACGCAGCCACTGTAGCCCCGAAGCCGGTTTTAAGCATGGCGTAGAGAGCTCGAACTGTAGACTAGGGGCCTTTCAACACGTGGCCTGCCACGTGGAAAGGGCCTGCCCTAGCTTGGCAGAACCTCCAAAATGTTAGGAATATTTCTTAATATTAGCTTCCTGCTAACGCAAAAATTCCCAATCAAGCCAAATCAAAACAAGCCAAATTAAGAAATATCCAGGTTTAATGGGAAATCTGCGCTCTCAGGTGGCCCCGAGGGGGAACCGGGAAGCCGCAAAAATGCGACGACCCCCCCAGGAAGAAAGGGAGACCACATGTTCCTCTTTTGGTGGATCACTTAAATACTCTGGGGAGTGGTTCTGACCCCACCCCCAGGTAGGGGTCAGGACCTGGCCTGCTGGGATTTGGAGTCCAGACCAGGCCTGGGGGCTGGGATAGATGCAAGGGGCAGGGGTCTATGCTCCCAACTTCACAGTTTGACCTGTCAGAACCACATGGGATTTCTTTCCAGGAGACAAGCTTTCTTGGCTGGTACCAGGCTTCAGCATTTCTTGCTGCCAGCAGGAGAATCTCAGGGAAATTCCAATTTCTTGGGGTCCATTGTTGCAATAGCCAAAGGGAGAGATACAAATGTCTCTTTCAATAGCTTCATTTCTACAACCATGGTTATACAATCAACATGGTATCACAGCAGCTTATATTTTTAAATAACACCATTTTATGTATTCATTTACTTTCTTTAAGGGAAGGTTGGCTTGCAATCCTCTGACCCCTGGGTTTCATGTGATGGGATTAGAGGTGTGAGCCACCCTTCCTGGTCCTCTCTTCCCTCCAGTATATTGACAAAGGTAACTAAAACTTGGAATCATACAGGTAATATGTAGTAATTAGGGATTACATCCCATGTATCTCATTGAATGTCAAGTTACAACCCAAAATCCCTTCCATGTCTGCCGAGAACTCCCTATGGCAGGTCAAATATATTCGTGTAAGCTTTCTTTTACTACTTTGAAGTTGATGGATATGGATTTTCTCATTGATAAAGAGATGAGAAGTAGTCAAGAAAAATGAAAAAATACCACATAAAACCTGTAATCCTGATGTATGACCAGGTTTTGATAAAACCAGACTCCTGTGTTACTATGGATGATTCGAATGCCCATTTTCCTCTACCACAGAGGAATTTCAACAATGGGAGGCCCGGTGTCACAGTTTTTAAGTTATTAATCAAAAAAGTGCTCCTATGGTCATTTTATTCTCCAAATAAGCTCCACTGACACTCTTTTATTCCGTCATAAGTCCCTCTTTACAGCATGTTTGACTGCCATCTCTACAAAACACAAAACGCTTTGTGTGCACACAAGTTGGCCAGAAGACGATTTTAGTTGTCAAACTTCAGGGGCTGACACCTTGTTTTCTGAGACATCTCTTACTTCACCAGGCAAACTCTGGGGTCCTACTGGCTGCTCCCCCAGGGCTGGCACTGCAGGTTTTTTATGTGGGCTTTGGTCATTGTCCTACTTAGCCACCTGAGCCCCCACGCCAGCCCGTCCAATGCCCTTTGTTTTGACATGGATTTGCATCTCTTGACTGCCGGGGACATCTTCATAGAAGGCAATGATTTTGTACATTAACTTTAATAAACACAGTGGGATTTCCTCTGGCCCTGGTCCTTGTTTATGAAGGTAGATAATTGCCTCCCTCCCAGGGCTGCAGCTAATGTCAGTGCTTAGCACACTGGCTAGCCATAATAAAGGCTCAGTAAATGTTAGCTGACATTAATAATAAATTCATATTAGACGGCTGGCATAATTAGCATATCAAACACTGGCCAGCGCATCATACCTTGCTCCTTTAGCTGAAATTACATTCTTTGTGGGCAAATTGTGCTCCTAAGATGTTTAATCATTTTATTCTCCGAAGTGGGTAAATACTGCTCCTATAATTTGATTTTCTTTAGAAGAGGAGCCCAGTAAGTTGTTTTGTCTGACATGGAGGCATTGATTTTATGTACCTGGATTGTCAATAAGTGAAGAAAATTGGGGCAGACAGAATACCCTGCATGTCGAAGGTTGTGTGTTTACTCTTGGCTAAATATTGTTCTTCTAGGTGCCAGTAATGTAGGATCCTTAAAGTCAACACAGTGACTTTAGATCATAGATAATGTACTGAAACTTTTCAGAAAAAAACCTAGCGAGGCTTCTATCTTTTAGGCCTCCCATCTTTCCAGGATGACATCAGTACCTGTTTTTTTGTTTTTTTTTTTTAATTTTTGAGACAAAGGCTAATCTATCCGAGGCTGTCTTTGCTCACTGTGTAGCCGATATTGGCCCTGAACTGCTATTCATCCTGCTTTCATTACTTCTTTTGGTTTTTTTTGAGGCAGGGTTTCCTCTGTAGTTTTGGGGCCTGTCCTAGGACTAGCTCTTTGTAGACCAGGCTGGCCTCGAACTCACAGAGATCCTCCTGCCTCTGCCTCTTGAGTGCTGGGATTAAAGGTGTGCACCACCACCGCCCAGCCTGCTTTCATTTCTTGAGTGTGGGAATGCAGATGCGCACAGCTGGCTTGGTTCATGGTTTATACAGTGATGGAGATGGTACCTAGGGCTTCTTGCCTGCGGGGCTGAGCTTCATGTCCAGTCCCAGGAGGAAGAGAGTATTCCTGGGAAGGTATCCTTCAAAGTGTTTTGGGCAGAGTCAGCACAACCAATCAGTTAACAGTGTCCTTCTGCCCCATCACTGCCTAGCTGCCTCCTCTTCCAATGATTCCCTGGACCAGCTGAGGTGGCCTTCCCTTTCCACTGGCTTTTCCTCCTGTGTAGAACAGGGATCAGTGTCCTGATCCTGGCCCTTCACTCCTCAAGTAGATTCTCTAGCAGTGATTCTCCACCTTCCTAGTGTTACGGCCCGTTAATACAATTCTTCATGTTGTGGTGACCCCAATCATAAAATTATTTTCATTGCTACCTCATAACTGTAATTTTGATACTGTCGTGAATCATAATGTAGATATCTGTGTTTTCCAGTGGTCTTAGGTGACCTCTGTGAAAGGGTTGCTTGACCTCCACAGGGACTGAGACCCACAGGTTGAGAACTGCTGTTCTAAAGGCCCTCTTGTCATCTAAAGAAGACCAAGTCCTTGCCTCCTTCCGCCTTGGAAACATGGGCCATGTTTTCAGAGAGAGGTTACAAACGTGACAAGCGAAGAGGTGGGGTTAAACACTTCAGTAGCGAGTGACGAAATGTTGTTCCTGTGAGAGCGGTTTGGAAATGTATGAAAACTGGTCATCTAAATGGCCACATTAACCTGGATGAGTGCCAGCAGTCAGTAGCTGCAGAAGTGGCAGGATGCAGCAGATGGTTGGTAACTGCACGTCGGTAGAGTGCTCAAGGAATTAATGGTGAGTAATGACCAGAATGCTAACTTAAGGAAGCTCTGACACCAGGAGATGCAGCTCCGGCACAGTCAGATGGGGCGAGCGACAAAAGGGCGTGTCAGAGTTTGTGCTAAATGAAGGTTCTGCATGGAACCACGATTGCTATGGCCATTGTTTCTGCTCCACCAGGGCCATCTGCTGCCCCAAAGCAGCATCATTTAACACCAAAAGGACAGCTCTTCAGCCTTAAATTCTGGGAAAACTCCTCCCTGAAACGGGTGAGAAGGGGACTAAGTCATCTTGCTCAACTAGTTTCCTTCCTCTTCCATCCTACTCTCTGAGCATGCGCGTGGGTGGGAATGCACACAGAGGCCAGAGTTTTCCTCTATTGCTCTGCACTTGATGCCTTTAGCCTTGAGGTAGAGTTGTTCACGGAACTAGAAACTTGTCCTGAGGCTAGGGGGGTATTTCAGATTTCAGATTTTCAGATCTGAGATGCTGAACCCATGCTTCCAGCTGCAACATGGAAACATAAAGACAATGAATATTTGCACTGGAGGAAAAAGAGGTTTTGCAGTACTCTACTGTATTTGTGCATTCTGACATTTGACAATCTAATTAGTCTTTCTTCAAGGGAAATCTGACAACTTAATTAGCTTATATTTCCTTTACCTGGGTGCTTCTGCAGCTCAAATCCTCCATTTTCCTTTTAAAAAGCCCTCACTTCTAACGTCTGCAGGGCCTTCCTAAGCTTTGTTCTTCAAGCTTTAGAGAGCCTTGACTATCATAAAACAAAATATATTTATTTGAAAAGATATGAGTGCTTCTGTCTCTTGGAGCTCAGTACTGGATTAATGCTCCCTTATGTGTTAGTTCCTTTGCTGTTTTTGTGGTAAAATGCCACAGTGGCAACTGAGGGAAGAAAGGGTTTGTGTTGGCTTACAGTGCTGGAAGACTACAGGGGAAGGCGTGGCAGCAGGTAGCCGGGCAGGAAGTTGGCTGTTCCATTTCCTACACCTGCAGGAACAGAAAACAAAGACAGGAAGTGCGGTGAGGCTACCAAGTTAAAGCTTCACTAACCAGAGATGGAATTTTCAATGACGTTGAGGGGGGTATCTCTCATTTAAATCACTACATTTGTAAGTCCCCAGACAGTGACACAATCTGGGGACCAAGTGTTCAATGCATGAACCCATAGGGGACATTTCTAATTTAAACCACAGCTCCAGGCACTGTTTCAGTTCCGGGGGAAACTTCCTTTTTTCATGTCTCTCACCTTATGTTCTCAGGATAAAAAAAAAAGTGTCTCTGTTGCAAATCCTCTTGTCACAATGCCACCTGTCATGTGGTGATGTGGCCCTCACTGGAGGAAGCACAGATGGGGCCAACCCATCTTAGACTTCTAACCTTCAAAATTGTGCTAAATAAAGACTCAGGTATTCTGTTATAACAGATTTTCTATGGCCTTTTCATACACATTCATTTAAATTTACTATTTTCTGTACTCCCCCATTCTGCTCTCTCCTTATCTACTTTTTTATTCATACATATTTTATCTGATCTTGCTTCCTACCACTTCTAGAGCCACAAGTCCTAGGTAAGTAAATCAGCAGCTCACCTCATCTTTCTCATCCCTGACCCCTCCCCTTGACACGTCACTGTTTGGGGCGCTTACTCCTGCTGGTCACATGTTTGAACACTTGGCCCTTTGGAGGAACTGGCTCAGATGGTTGGTGTTGAGCTGGAGGTGGGGGTTCTGTGCCCAGCAAGCAAGTCTGGGGGCTGCAGAACAACCTAGACTCTCAGGTAGTTGCAGTCTTGAGTTTGAGACCCGCAGAGTGTGCCGGTGGCCCGGAAGTGTATACAATGTAGGGCTTCTTTGGGGGTAGTCTTGTGGATGGGCTTTCTTTGGAAAGGCTGTAATTCCTGCTTGAGGCCTTCCGCAGATTAAAGGAGTCCACACATAGAAGGGAGATGCTCTGACTTCAGTGGTAACGACGGCTAAAAAGCAGCATCTACACTCACGCTT
The DNA here is from genome assembly GCF_982192425.1 of Myodes glareolus. Taxonomy (NCBI): domain Eukaryota; kingdom Metazoa; phylum Chordata; class Mammalia; order Rodentia; family Cricetidae; genus Myodes; species Myodes glareolus. The sequence continues at coordinate 106,479,119 of NC_142030.1, forward strand.
TCACAAACAGCTGGACACTGCAGCCTGCCCACGGCAGCTGCCTAGTTTAAACTCGTCACAGACACCCTGGTAGCCTCCCCTGAGCTCAGTGTTCCATGCATGAGACAGCATTACACCACAGACATGTCTGGTAGCGGATAGGGTGCTGCTGGTCCCTCTTTCTTCTTCCCTACTTTGGACAGACAGCTCCCATCTTGACTTCTGTAGGACCGCCATTTGTATACTTCCAAGGAGCCCATAGGCCAGCTTGAGGGGTTGCCCCCTGACGACAGTTCCCTGCCCACACTGACGTACTGAGCTGTATCTCTTCCTTCAGAATGTAGGTAGAGAGTACACACTCATTTGGCTGCTCACCTGCCAGTGGCTGGACTTGGGCCAGAACTTGTGGCTGGTACTAGCTCCAGGTTTAACCTGTGGTTGGGAATTAGAATCCTTTAGTTTTGTGGCTTCTCAGCAGTGTGGGGATGGATTTTTGAAAGGGATTTTTAAATATTTTTTGCCATGTGTGTGTATGTGTGGTGTGCACATGTGTGTGTATGTGTTTTGCATGAGTGTGGGGACACATGTGCTTGCGTGCACACACATGTATGGAGGCCTGAAGTCGACTTTGGGTGTGTTCCTTGATTGTTCTTCACTTTATCTATTGAGGAGGGTTCTCTCAATGGAACCCAGAACTGGAGAATCAGCGAGTCAAGCAAAGCGGCTTATTTCTGGGACTTCGTGCTGTTGGAGTACCGGGCGGAAGGCGGCAGCTCACTTGGCCTTGGCCTTTGGTGCTGGGACCTGAACCTGAGGCTTCTGCTGCAAGTGCTTTATGCACTGAATGGTCTCCCAGCTCGGGAGAAAGGCTATGTGGGGAGGGAGGGGCCCAGGAGGGGGTGCCACCCTGTGTGGGGGACAGACTGAGTGATGGCCAGGGCAATCGGTGCCTTGTCTGAGGGTCTGTGGTGACTGAGTGACGGCCGGGGCAATCGGTGCCTTGTCTGAGGGTCTGTGGTGACTGAGTGACGGCCGGGGCAATCGGTGCCTTGTCTGAGGGTCTGTGGTGACTGAGTGACGGCCGGGGCAATCGGTGCCTTGTCTGAGGGTCTGTGGTGACCGTACCATCCGAATGGATTCACGCCCCCGTCAGGGACGCTCATGTGGGCCTTGACATCAATGGAGAGCCCAGAGAGAACAAACATTCGAAAGACAAACAGATTGAAAATGCGCTGATGACCCTAAAATGTACTCAGCGATCCAGAAACTTCGGCAGTAAAGCCATTAATCACACTGTTGTCGGAGTGGAAGAGAAAGAAAGTGTGGGAATCCCCTCGGAACTGAATCTACGCAAAGCCTGTGTCAAATCCTGACTGCTTGGACCTCGCTGGCTGATACAATTATTATTTGCCCTGTTTGCTCCTGAGTGGCACACCAGAGTGGCATGCATGTGTGTGTGTGTGTGTGTGTGTGTGTGTGTGTGTGTGTGTGTGGTCTGAGTTGCTGAGATAACATTGATTCTTTTACTTCGAGGTTAGTAGCCTGGTCTTCCTTGCATGAGTGCCATTATTCCCCCATTATGTCAGATGTTCAAAGGCGAGACAGTAAGAATATGTTAAAACAGGGTACAGGCCCAGGAGCTCACCCTCAGATTGCATGGCAGCCTTGGAGGGGCAGTAATGCCTCTTCAATTCTCTCTCGGTCTTTGTCATGTGCATGTGTGCTCACATATCATATGTGTGTGGGAATATGCATGTACATATGTATGCATGTGGAGTCTTAAAGTTGATGCCAGATGTCTTCCTTGATTGTTCTCTATTTTTTGAGGCAGGGTCTCTCTCTGAATGCACAGATCACCAATTCCATGGTCAGCTTACCTTGGGATCCCCTGCTTCTGCCCTAGGAGTGCCTTGATTATAGGCAGGCTGCTGTGCCTGCTCAGTTTCTATGTGGGTTCTGAGGAATCTGTTTTCTAGACTCCCATTCTCATCCTTGTGAGAAAAGCGCTTGATTCACTGAGCTGTCTCCCCAGTAGCACCTTCTTGATTTCTCAACAGTACAGTGTCACCTTCAGCGTGGCCCAGGGTACTTAAGAATGAGGCCTCACTCAAAATTATGGACTTACTCAAAGCATTATTAGATTAAAAATAACCCAACAGCAATAAACCTCTACTTCAATCTTTCCAAAATGATGGCAATATTTTGTCCCAGTGTCCAAAGCAGTCCAGACCTGCTGTAGAAGACTGGCCTCCACAAACCCGTGTTTATTTTTCCACAGCTTTTAGACCCCACATAAATAGGGTTGGTGGGGGGGGAAGGTAACAAAAGACTTTATTAACATGATACAAAGGATAACTCACACAATCAATCGCTTTATTACTCTGAGACATCAAATCATTAGCATTCTGTTGTCTAGGTAGCAAAGGTGCTGTGTAGTTCTTGTATCTGCCCTTCCCCAGGTGACATCAGAGTTACAAAAGGAGCAGAAGTACATTTGCATATTCTGACTACCTGTCAGAATGGCACTGACCCGCTTGAATGAGCTATTTTAATGTTAAAAGAACCAAACAAACACATCCTGAGTTGGGTCCTGCAACTATGCTTGTCGATCATTGAGTAACCCCCAAACTCTCTGTCCATCAGACGGAGTGGAAATGGGCCCACATTTCTCGGGCTCCACAGCCTGCATCTTTAGAAAGTTTACTTGTTTCCCAACTTCCACAGCTATAAATCCGCAGAGGGCAGGACTCTGGTCTGACCTTGTGATACAGTAGCTTTCGTTGACTGAGGAAATGATATTTTATAACTGGCCTTGCTCTTTACGTGTACACCTTCCTTGAGTTACAGTGTGATTTTGTCCCAATAAACTCATCATAAATGGAAAGTACCAGAAGCTCCTTTTCAAACACCCAACTTCCCAACAGGTGAGGGGTTGGGTACAAGAAGGATTCTTCTGAGATATTTTTTCATGAATTAACTTTTTCTGTGGTCATTTCACACACACGCACACAATACATTCTGATTGCTCTCCACCATCCAGGTCCCCCTCTTACCCGTGCCAACCCCTCCCTACAAGTTCATTCATGGCTTTTATTATTGCTTGTTTTGTGACCCACAGAGTTTAACAGGTGCTCTCTGTGTGACTGGGGTTTGGAACTATTTTCTGGGCCCTGGTAGGCTCACTCAGGGGTACCCACCAAAGATGACACATGCCTTCCCTCCAGAATCTGTTATAGCATAACCCTCAGTGCACCAGGGACAGGCCGAACCCAAGTCACGGCACCAAATATTGTTCTTTAAAAAAAAAATGATGATGATGGGATGCCCCGGGCGGCTCGCGGAACAGCTTCTAGTCCGACAAGGATGGCTGTGGGTCCCTGCAAGATCTCCAGGGTTGCAGCGCCATGCGGCCTGGGGAGTCAGGCGGGCGGTTACAGCGGATAAAAGGCTCACAGGACATAGTATTATTTAAAAAAGAGGGAGACATTTACTGCTTAAAGAAGAGGAAAACAGAAAAACATAAGAAAAGCATAAAGAAAATAAAGGCACATGCACACACGACATGAGACAAACACAAGAGAGAGATAGATGGCGATGGGGGAGGTCAGGAGTGGCTGGGGTGGGCGTGGTTAGCTCTTAAAGTGACCGCAAAAGAATAACATTTGACGCTGAAGGCTGTACAAGGTTTCCTTGGCACAACCATTTATTTATTTATTTATTTATTTATCTCTCTCTCTCTCTGTGTATGTGTGTGTGTGCATGCGAATGTGTGTGTGGGAGCATGCACACATGTGGGCACACATTTTTGTGTGGAAAGGGGGAGAGGGACGAAGGGAGGGAGTTGCATGTGGAGGTGAAAGGGCAATTTGGGTTCATATGGGTTCTGGAAATTGAACTCAGGGTGTCAGCTTTGGAGCTAGGCACCTCTACCCAATGAACATTTCACCATCTCTTTCCTGGTTCAGTTTTGTAGCATTGTGTGTAGACTGACTGAGGCATTCTCCAAAACTCCCATGGCTTCGGGATGATCTGAGAGCCCTGTTACGAGTATACACAGGGAAAGTCTTCCTACCCACCCACACAATCACACACACACACACACACACACACACACACACACACACCCCAAACACACACTCAAACAAAAGAAAAACCAGACAATCCCCATTCACACAGAGGAGAGGCCAAATCAAAAGCTCCTCGGCCCCGAAGCTCAAAGAGCATAACTGATTCCATAAACAATTTGGACTTCATTATTCTGCTGATTTCTGGGCTCTGTTTGTCCCTGTCGATTATTACAAAGGTTTCCCTCTGACTTTTTCATTACTGCTCTCTTTGTGGAGCTCAGACTCAATATTTGAAGGCCGCATTTTCCTTCATACCGAACTTTACTAACGGAGCAATAGAGATATGTTTGAGGGCAGAGAGGGAAATGAAGTGGGGTAAACTTCAAAGCTGATGAAGGAAGCACAAATGTTATGGGGTGCGAGTTGAGTTATTTTGATAATTTTGTGGGAGGCACGAAGGAGCTGCAGCCGCTGTTCTGATTTCATTTTGATGCCATGCTTAGTATTTTTCTGAGGTGCATTATTAAAGTTATGGGCTTTTGCTGTCTTAACTTTGATGACTTTTCTTTTGAGGCTGCAGAGTGAAATATAAATTAATTTTGGAAACAGTCATGGAGGTGGACACCTGTGTCCTGGGACTCAAGAGAAACACACATTCAGTGCCATTCTGGGTGACGGAGTGAGAACTTTCTCAGAAAATTAAGAAATAATAAAGAACCAAAATGAATTTTAGAGACAGGATATTTTAAAGGCCTTAGTGTCAGGCATCTGACTACTTCTAGTTTAAATTATTTAGTACAAAACACTAAAGGCCCTTAGCACATGGTCTCCTGATGAGCGGTCATTTTTCTTCCTTCTTTTCTGTGTCTGGTATAGGTATATGTTCTGTGACTGTGTGCACATTTGAATGAATGTGGAAGTCAGAGGCCAACATCAGTTGTTTTCCTCAGTTGCTGTCCACCTAACTTTTTGAGCTAGGGTCTCTCACTGAACCTGGCCAGCAAGCCTCAGGGATCCCCGTTGCTGTATTCCCAGTGCTGAGATTGCTGAACCTGGGTTTTTCTATGGGCTCATGGCCTTCAAACTCAGGGCTTCATGCTTGCTGATTGAGCCATCTCCCAAGGCCCTCATGATCATTCTTTTAAAAATTACTTTTATTTTGAGGTCATGTGTATCCATGTGAGTCTGTGTGGAGTTATGTGCATGAGTTCAGTTATCTTCAGAGGTCAGAAGAAAAGCATCATATCCCCTCGGGCTGGAGTTAACGTGTGGTTGTGAACTAGCTCACACAGATGCTGGAAACCAAACTTAGGTCCTCTGGAAGAGCAGTGATTGTCCCTTACTCATGAGCCATCCTTTCTGCCCCAGGGGTTTAGTTTTGAGGGCCACAGGATCTCTGGAATGTACTTTGGTCATTGGTTTCTAGAGAAAAGAACTGGCATGGTTGAAGGGTGGGGAAGACAGACATGGGAGCCAGGAGGATGCTGGGAGCCTGGTGCTCGCATGCAACTGGTCAAGGATGGTGACTGACTGAGAAGCAGGCTAAGCCACATGTAAGGATGGGGACAGCCAAGTGCAGGGACTGCTCAGAGGAGGGCACACACAAGGCTACAAGGCTTGGTGGTGTCACCGACTGAGATGGAGCACGAAGGGGAAGAGGCAGTTTGGGGGATGGGTGAAGAGATGTGAGGAGAACCCAGCGAGAATCATCATCTATAACGCTGAGTTTGTTGAGCCTGACAAGATGAGTCCTCTTTACCGTCACCGGCAACACACCGCAGCTGTGATGACTGAGCCTTCTTACAGGACTTGCTTCTGTTTCTCTTAGTTTTATCCATTTGCTTGGCTGGCATGGATTAGGTTCCAGACTGTTAGAGCCATTGCCACCCACAGAAACCCAGAATATCAGTCATCTTAACCTGTTATTTCCCAGTGAGTGTTTCTGAGGACCCTGGTGGAGGAGGTGACAAGGCCAGAGTTCTGCACTTAAACATCTTTAAGAAAGGGTCATTCACAAAGTCAATCAAGTCTCTCTATTATGACCTCTCTAAGCCCTTACATTGTTCTTGTGTACATGGATCCTTAAGGGTGGGGTTTTCCCTAATATATCTGTTTATAGAGTATTTTTGAGGGGACACTCCCAAGCCTATGAAGGTCTGGAGACACCCTCTGGTGTTGGCTCAGAAACATCATCCACTTCCTTTGCAGGAGGGCCTCTTATGGACATGGAAGTCACTGATTAGACTAGACTGCCTGGCCAGTGAGCCCCAAGGATCTTCCCACGTCTGCTTCCCCGGTGCTGGGGTTACAAATGTGAACCACCATGGCTCACCCTTGAGCAACAAATACTTCAGTGGCTAAACTGTGTCCTCAGAACAATTAAATGCATTTTAATTGAACTACTTTAAGGAAAGCTGATTAAAACACAACCTTTCGTGATGACTATGTATAATTTTCTGTTGTTTGCTGAAATTGCTCCAGGAGAACAGATTTTAAGTGTTCTGTGTACACAAACATATGCACACACGGGAACTGTGGGAGAGATATGCTAATTTTATTGCAACAATCAATCAAGGTACACCTATATCAAACTGTTACATTTCATGCCTTGAATATATGCTTTGCCTACCGCTCGGGGTGGGATCCTTGGCCCTTTGCATGCTGTTAAGTGCTCCACCACTGAACTGTAGCCTCGTGCTGCTGGACTATATGCTGTCTTAATTTTTAATTGTTTCTCAATGAATCCATCTCTAAGCTGGATGAAGGGTGCCACTCACTTTTTAAAACTATTGCCATGACTGTTTTAAAGAGTTCAGGAAGAAATAGACAGGAGACGATGCCTGTTTCTCAGCTTGAGTAAGATGCAATGTTCGATCTTGTTAGTTCAGCCTTTCTGAGAAACGGGATGGGTAAACACACCCTGGCACTGTATACTCTGGGATTCTTTGATACTCCCTTCCTGTCTCACCTTGGTACTGGCGTTGTCAGGGTCAGAGTTTGGGCCCTGCAAGTCTAACAAACCAGGTTCCTCAACATGCCAGTTAAACAGACAAATAACAGAGAAAAGTGGAGGTAGGAGACTTACTCAGTGTGACCACATTGGAAAGAGGGACAAAGAGTCCCAGTGACCCCTTGTTCTAGTTTTGTTTCTGCCGCAGTGATAAAATACCCTTACCAAAGCCACTTTTGGAAAGGAAGGTATTTATTCGGCTTATACTTCTAGGTCACAACCCACCATGTTGGGGAAGTTAAGTAGCTAGTCACATCACATCCACAGTCACAAGCAGAGAGACATGCAAGCCCTGCTGCCTGTTTGTCATCTTGCTCTCAGCATTTTTTAAACACATCTGCCATTTGGAAGCTGAAGTCGGGGAATGTGGTGCCACATTCTTTCAAGCCCAGCCCTCCACAGACAGGCCCGCAGGCCAACCTGACTCGGGCACTTGCTCAGCTGAAACTCTCTTTCCGGGCAGCTCCAGGTTGGCAACGGTCCTTTACTCCTAACCTCCTGTCCCTCTCCCTGTCCCCAAGTCCATCTTCAGGGTGTTTGGGTTTAAAGGGCAGGAAGGGCAGCTGTATGCATAACTGAGCAGTCTTTGTCAAGGACAGCAAGGATTCCAAGATGGAGCAAGCACAGCCCTGCACACACTTCCTGTGCTGTTAATCTCCGTCCTTCTCCTGGTACCTCCACAGGGAGGATTTCTCTCAGCTGGAAATAAATAACTTAGCTATCCTGGCTATAATCGGAGCTCTTGATCCAGAGTGTGACCTTCCACCTTGCTCTATTGGTTTTAAAGATTAATCAGAGTCTTTACTGGGCTTGTGTCAATAAACAACAGACTTTTCCAATATATACCACCTGCACATCCAATATATCCAAGAAAATAAAAATATATCCATGGGGATTAGTGGCCATGAACTGCCAAGAGCCAAGCAAAGCACTGTAGATTTTAATAGTCCCGACTATCTGTCTGTTCTGAATGAAATAGAGGTCAACTCAGCCCACCTTGCTCAGGGAAAGAAAATGTGATAGAGGCGCACGCACAAGTATATACATTATGTATATATGTATACACACATATACATATATACATTCTCTTGGAGAATAGCTGAATTTTGATGACTGTGTTATGCATCAAACAGACCTTGAGACTAACTCTATACCCACCTGGGACAAAGGAGGAAAAGAAGGGCAGGAAACAGGGCAGGCAGGGCAAGGAGAGGCAAGAGGGGGCAGGAAGGACAAAGAGACAGAAGTAGGATGGACAAGTGGGGCACAGAAAGGAAAGGGGGAAGGGAAGAAAAGAAAAATGTTATTTACAGAGTGGCTGTGGAGATGACTAAGGGGATAAAGCGCTTGTCACACAGCATGAGGACCTGAGTTTGGATCCCCAATGGCCCTGTAAGAATCTGAGGCACACCACCATGATCTCAGCACTGTGGAGGTGCACAGGTGGTTCCAGGAGCTTGGTAACCAGCCAGCTTAGCTCTATGTTCAGTGAGACACTTTGACTCACGAGTGATTGAGGAAAACCTCCCAAGGTCAATCTCTGGCCTACGCACAGCTCTTCATAGGTGAACATGCCTACATGGGTGTTCATACCTTCACACACTTGTAACCTCCCCCATGCATGCTTGTGCATACACAGAAAAAAGATTAAGACAGGGAAGGTAAAAGACCAGACCAGCAGAGAGCACATGCCCTACCCTATGGGCCAACAGGGTTGGCAGGCAAAGTCTACGGGTGGGGAACCTGTCGGACTCTTCAGTACCTGGTTCCTTTCGGAGGCATCCTGGGAACATTTGATACAGGTGGTTTTACAAACGAATAAGAAAAAGAAAGACCCCTCAATAATTGTTGTTGGAACATTTACTGCTTCAAATGGAAACAGTAAAATCAGATTCCAGACTCCCACTGACTACAAAAATAACTCCCGCATTAAGACCGAAATGGAAAATGCAGAGAGTGCAGAGGCAGAGAATGTAGCACAGTGGGTAGAGGCTTTGCAGAGGCAGGGGATGTAGCACAGTGAGTAGAGGCTTGCCTAGCCTGTGTGAAGTCCTGGGTTCCACCCCAGCGCTGCATAGGACAAGTGTGGTGGCCCACACCTGAAATCCCAGCACAGGAAGATCAGAAGTTCAAGGTCATCTTCTGCTACACAGTAAGCTAAAAACCAGCTTGGCCTACAAGAGATCCTCCCTGCCCCATCTCTGTATTGTCTCAATACATAAATACATATGTATATAATGAAAAAGCACATTTTATGTTTCCTCATGGGTCCTTCCTTGGCTCTCCCAGGTAGCTTCACTGTTGATACTCCTCTCTTGAGAGCAGATCCTCTGTGCTCCAAGACTCTGACATTGTTTGTCTCTGGTGACTACAAGTTCCCCTGGGCCAGCCACTGTGTTGTGTTCATTTCTATCTCTGGTGGAGCACAGGGCATAACAATGAGAGCATTATGGATATGAGCTGGGCGGTGGTGGCACACTCCTTTAATCCTAGCACTCCAAGGCAGAGGCAGGTGGATCTCTATAAGTTCAAGGCCAGCCTGGTCTACAAGAACTAGTTCTAGGATAGCCTCCAACACTACAGAAAAACCCTGTCTTAAAAAAACCCAAAAAAAAGCATTATATTATGGATAGGTATGCCCTGCAGTCTTTGGGCCCCTGGACAAAGTTATGCCAAACTTTGTTAAACTCCCCCCACTCCACCCCATGCGTAGTGTAGTCATGTGCACATGGAGGCCAGAGGTCAACATCAGAACGTCTTGCTCAATCATTTCTCTGCCTCATTCTTTGAGACAGGGTCTCTCATTGATCTTGGATCCTGCCATTTTGTCTACACCAGCTGACCCACCTGTTCCTGGCCTGCAGGACTAGGTTGCAGGTGCTCGCCACCACACCCAACTTTTCTGCAGCAGATTCTAGGTCTAGAACTTAAGTCACCAGGTTTGTACAGGAAGCACTTTTCCTATGAAGCTATTTCTCCAGTCCAAATTGTGTAAAACTTGAATTAAAAACATCAAAGACAGATCCGAATGAAGCCATCTCGATTACCGCTTGCTCTTCCTTGCTGCAGGGCTTCTGAAATCTTTCAGTACATTTGAATCACTCAGGAGATACGTGAGGAATGGTTAATGGGCTCTCCCTAGACTTTCTGGCCTGAGGTGGAGACCTGCGGTTCCCTGTGATCGCTGGCTAATGCCAGTCAGCCCTGAGAGGCTACAGGAGCCCATCGGAACATGACTGCTGAGGGCCCTTGGGCTTCGTTCTTTTAGAGATCAGGACAGGAGTCACACTGTGGTCTCCCTTCCCCTTCTTATCCCCAGTGATGGCTTCTGTTCCAGTTTTTGCTCAGGGCTGAAAAATTTGAATCAGAAATATACCTGCTTTATGCTGCAGCTTCCCCACCCACCCATCCCCGTGGATGCTGTCTCTGGCCATCCCACTTAGCGCGTTGCTGGTGCTGCTCTTCTCCTGAGCTGTGCCCACTGTGTGGTGGGAGCCAGTGCCAGCTGCCCCAGCTCTGTAAATCTGTGAGCTTAGGCTGGCAAGATAGCCCAGTGGGTAAGATGCTTACTCAGAACCCATTTTTTGGAAGTCAGGTGTTCTTGTGTGTACTTGCAATTCCCATGCTGGGGAAGAGAAGTTGGGTAGGTCCTTGGGGTTCCATGTTTAAGCAGCCTAGCCTACTTGGCAAGTTCCATGCCAATGAGACACTTTATCTTGAAAAATGAGAGGTGGCTGGTACCTGAGGAGCAGGGTTGTCCTCTACCTCCCCACCCTTACATGCACGCCAGTGCGCGCGCGCGCGCACATACACACACACACACACACACACACACACACACACACACACATACACACACACACACGTTGTGAGGTCCCAGTTAGGGGATTTTGGAGGAACTTAGAAGACCTACCCGTAAGAACCCTGTGACTGTAGCTCCTCTTTCTATTAACTTTAAAAGAAATTGTCTAGACTTACTTATTTTTTATTTAATGCATATGAGTGTGTTATCTGCATGTATGCCCATGTACCTCTTTCATGCTTGGTGCCCTTAGAGGCCAGAAGAAGGTCCTGGTTCCCCTGAAACTGGAGGTGCAAATGGCTGTAAGTCACCACGTGGATGCTGGGCATTGAGCTCTGGTCCTCTGGAAGGGCAGCCAGTGCTCTTAACCATTGAGCCATCTCTCCAGCCCTATTTCTAGAATTTCTTCATGGTGACATACTGGCTGTCTTCTGTGCCTTTCTGGGAAGGGAATCAGAGAGAGGAAAAGTTTTCAGATGTTCCCATGACTTTAGCTCCACCACTGGGCCCTCCAGGGAAAACAGGTGGTGATGATAAGGACTTAGGAACTTAGCATAAAGTGACAGCTCGTCAGACATAGAAAGCCAGTTTTTCCAAACTCAAAACAACTTACAAGAGTCATAAACTCTGAGGCTGAGAGTTAGAGGGAGATAGGCAGACAAGGAAAGTGAGAATGGGCTCTCTGAGATGGCCGTCTCTTTGTACCTGGAAGACACTGTGATGAGAAACCAGGGAAGCATAGAGCTGGGCATCTCAATAGGACCAACCAGGGTGAGGGGAGTACTCTGGACCAACCAGGGTGAGGGGAAGACCCTGGGCCAACCAGGGTGAGGGGAGGACCCTGGATCACCTGGGAAAGGGGAGGACTCTGGACCAACCAGGGAAAGGGGAAAACTCTGGGCCAACCATGGAAAGGGGAGGACCCTTACCAACCAGAGAAAGGGGAGGACTCTGGACCACCTGGGAAAGGGGAGGACCCCAGGCCAACCAGGGAAAGGGGAGGACCCTGGACCAACCAGGGAAAGGCGAGTATCAGGAATGCTAAAATTCACCCAAGACAACAACGTCCATTCAGTGAAGCCAGCCTTAGGTGGTCACTTTCCCCATCTCTGCAGCTTAGTCTTCTGTCTTTCCTGGATGCTCAGTTCTTTGTCCATCCAAGGGAATGAGCTCAGAAATCTCCAAGATGACCACCAGTACTCCTGCAACAGCTGGAGCCAGACAGGCTAGACACAGAGGATCTCAGATTCTAGGGAGCAGCAGGGACTATAGCAAGGTAGAAAGTATCTAAGAACATTGACATTTTAAAAGATTTATTTTTATTTTTAAAATTGTATGTGTGTGTGTATGTGTGTGTGTATATGTGTGTGTGTATGTGTGTGTTTGTGTGTGCTCGTGTGTGTGTACTCAAGTGAGGGTGCCTGTGGAGTCTGGAAGAGAGCATCAGATTCTCTGGAACGGGAGTTACAGGGCTTGCAGGCCATCAGACATGGGCTCTGGGGCCTGAACTGGGTTCTCTGCAAGAGCAGTACATTGTCTTGACCACTGAGCCATCACTTCAGCCCCATGTTTGTTGACACAGGTTTAAGTCCCACCAGTCCTGCAGTCATTTAGTCCCAAAGAAACACACAGAGGTCTACATTAATCATAAACTGGTTGGCCTATTAGCTCAGGCTTCTTTTTTTTGATACTTTTTTATTTTATTTCCTGCATATATTCTTATGGTCACAAGTCAATGATTATAATAAATCAAAAAGTACTTTTGAAAATAAAAAAGAAAATTGGAAAAGCTGAAAAAGTCACTTTTTAGGGTAACAGCAGAGTAAGAAAAGTGTATCTATTCTAAAATTTTTCAAAAAGGATTCTTGACACAATCTCTTGATATAGCTCAGGCTTCTTATTAACTAATCCTTACATCTTATATTAGTCCATAATTCTTGTCTGTGTTAGCCATGTGGCTTGGTACCTTTCATCAGTAAGGCATTCTCATCTTGCTTCCTCTGTGTCGGGTGATGACTGTAGACTGTGTCTATCCTCTTCCCAGAATTCTCCTGTTCTCATCGTGGCACTTCTACTTCCTGCCTGGTCACCCCAGCTCTACTTCCTGCCTGGCTACTCACCAATCAGCGTTTTGTTAAAATACAGTGGGTCACTTGTATTATCTTAATAAAAAGGAAAAGGAAATGATTCTGTCTCTTTCCCACTGATGATTGGGGCGTGGAAGCCCCAGGGTGCAATGTTTCAGCATTGCACGGCGTGGGCTCTGTTGGGATCCTTCTAATATGTTCTAAATATGAACTTCACCATAGCTTACAAAGGGAATACTTGGTCCTGTGGTGGCCATGCTGTGTTGGGAGGTCGTAGAAACAGAAAGCACATCCTCATGGCTTCAACGTACCGAAGCAGGAAGGTAGTCCCCATAAATTTCCAGAAGATGGCAGTAAAGCATCTTGACCCAACAAAGCCTGTCTATTTGGGCAATTCCAAGAAACAGAAATAAAGTACGTGGAAGGCCCACCCAGGTCCTGAAAGTGTTCACTGTTGGTGGACCAACTGTCTGGGTCTCACAGGTCACTGTTTGATGTCTGACTGGCAGCTTGTAGGTCAGCCCCCTTTACCCTGTAGGGTTCATTTTAGCTTCTACACAAATTTCTTCCTGCTTTCTAGCCTCTTGACTTAAAAGAAATTATTATTTTTGTGTGTATGCGTTCATGTGTGTGCGTGTGTATGTGTGTGTGTGTGTGTGTGTGTGTGTGTGTGTGTGTTGGGGTACATGTGAGGTCAGGGGGCAACTTTATGGAGCTGGTTCTCACTTTCTACCTTCATGTAGGTTCTAGGGAACCAACTCTGATTGTCAGGCTACTGACAATACCATGGGAAGTGGGGTTTGCGTACAGAACAGGCTTGAGTTGATTGCAGTGATTCTCTACCAGGAAGGACCAGGATAAAGAGGGCTGTGTTTAACTACTTGGACACATGTTAAAGTTGGGGCTGGGAATGAGCAGCCTTAAACCCGAGTTGTCCCTGTTGAGGGCTTGTGAAACGGAGGGAGGGTGGTAGAATGAGTCTGACGGGCCTCGGGATCTTGGGGTGTCTGGTCCCAGGGCAGCGCCAGAAGTTACTTCAATTTCCATCCCAAGAAGGAGCTGTCTTTAGGAAGAGATCTTAAACTACAGGGAAGAAGGTGAGATCCCAGGACATTGATGGCAGACTCACAAAAAAGAGATTTTGAGCCACTCTGGATGAGAATAGAGGATTTGTTTTTTGTTTTTGGGGGGCGGGGGAGAAAGGGGATCATAACAGCCTGGCCAAAGAGAAGGCTCTCTAAAGGGACATCCATGTCTCCCGTTCTGACCATCCGACTATGGAAACAATGAGTTCCAAGAGAGTGGAACTTCCTCAGGAATCTCATGTTTGTAGAAGAAGCCAGAGGGAATTTGTCCATAGCAAAAGAGATTTACTGCTTTTCAGACCACCTTACAGGCTGAGATGGAAACCCTGGCAGACAGTTGATGGGTGCCTGGTGAGTGGGATGCGCATCCCTGCCTCCATAGCTAAAGCTTAATCTCACTTCAGGACTGCGGCTGTCTGTCTGAATGTAACTGGCCCCCATAGGGAAGGGCACTATTGGGAGGTGTGGCCTTGTTGAAGGGAGTGTGTCACTGAGGGGTTGGGCTTGGAGATCTGCCCAAGTTTCCCTCAGTGTGACTTTCAGACCATTTCTTGTTGCCTGCAAGATGTAGGACTCTCAGCTACTTAGCCAGCACCATGTCTACCTGCGTGCCTCCATGCTCCCTGCCATGACGGGCCGAGTCTCTGGAACTGTAAACTACCCCAATTAAATGTTTCCCTTATAAGAGTTGCTGTGTTCATGGTGTCTATTCACAGCAATAGAGACCCTCACTAAGAAAAGGACCTTCTAAGAAGTACTGGAGAGGGTCACTAAATCTCTTTGTCCCTCTCCCCAAAGTGGCCACATTGAGTATATTTCCTTTTTCTGTTTTTGACTACTAATTGGGTTGTTTTAATTGGTTAGTTGGTTGTTTTAACCTTCAGTTCTAAGGGTAGGTGGTTGAACTTGACTTCTTGGAGCACAGACTGTGACCCCAAGTTTGGTAACAGAGGAGCAATGTGTAGGGCAGAGTAGCAGGTAACATGAGGGGACTGGGTTTGGTTGGCAAAGTGCTTGTCATGCCAGTGTGAGCCCTGAGTTCAGATGCAGTACACAGGTAACAACGCTCAGTGCACACCTGTAATCCTAGTGGCGGGGAGGTAGCAACAGTAAGATTTGGGGGCTTGTTGGGTAATCAGTCTAGTCAATTAGCAAGCTCTAGTGGGGGACTAGGAGCTAGACAGACCCCTGACAGACAGAGAGACAGACAG
This sequence comes from Myodes glareolus, assembly GCF_982192425.1. Lineage (NCBI taxonomy): Eukaryota > Metazoa > Chordata > Mammalia > Rodentia > Cricetidae > Myodes > Myodes glareolus. The sequence continues at coordinate 106,494,360 of NC_142030.1, forward strand.
GAAAAAGATCACAGATAAATAAAGATGGTGAACTCCTGGCATCTTCCTCTGCCCCCGACGTGAGACTAATGTCTGGCTGGCCTTTTCCTCTGCCAGCAAGCCTCCCACCCCCACTTTTTTTGCTGAACCATATAGGTTGGTCCTGAGTGTGCTAGGCTGGTTCTGAACATGTTTACCCAAAACTGTGGGTCTATCATTCCCTCCTCTTTCTTTGTCTAAATTGGCTAGCCCAAATTAGGGGGGGGGCACCTGCCTTTACCACTAAAACCACTTGAAACCCCTAGCTCCCCAAGGGACAAACAGGCTTCAGTGTTTCGGTTTTGAGCCCCCTCTCTGTTCTGCATAGAGACCTTGTGTGTGCCTTGTTCTCTCTCTCCTCTTTGAATAAAGCTTGCTAGCTGTTACTGCCTCTCAATCCTTTAGTTGGTGGAGAGATTGAACCCATGCAAGACCCCTACCTGTTGACTCTAGTTTCAGTGAAAAACCCTGTCTCAACAAATGAGGGGGGAAGATTATGGAGGACACCCAACTTCTTACCCGCACACACGCAACACTCCCCACCAGGTTCCTAGACTGTGCACGCGCTGTTAGGGAGGACATTGCTCCAGGAATGTCTACATGTAAGATAGTCCCTGGAGACTTGTATATCAGGATCTTGGTTGCCAAGGACCTCAGTGCTGTGACATCTCATTCTGATGACATTGATGTGAGGCGATGGCAGGTGCAGGGGTTGCTGGAGGAGTTTGCCTGTGTCCTTGGGGACTGTATCTTGCCTTGGTCCCTTCCTGTATTTTCTTCCCGATTCCTGCCTGCCACGTGTCCTCACTTTCCCACCTCATTCCAGCACCAATGGAGCCAAGGTCTATGGACTGAACTCTTTGAAACTGTAAACCAAAGGAAACCCTTCCACTCACAAGTTGTTTCTGCTGAACTTGGTCACATCAGTGAAAAGTCTGAGTAACGAAGGGCCTTTAAGAGGACATGTGGATGCCTGGCACACAAGCGGTATTCGTTAGGGTAACACATTGTTGGATCTGGCTCTGCTGACAGTCTTTTCTGCATTTGGTGAACTTTAGCCTATGTGCTGCCATTAAAGTTTTTGTAGAGCATACTGTGCCAAGGGTGTGTGTGTGTGTGTGTGTGTGTGTGTATGTGTGTGTGTGTGTGTGTGTGTGTGTGTGTGTGTGTGTGTGTGTATGATGCCTAGGTAGGCTGACATGGCATAGAACAGAGATGGTGTAATTGGAAGAGAGTCCAGATGCTGCAGGATCATGTTATTAGAACCTTTCAGGTCTCTGCAACCTCTTGGTGAAGGCTCTTAACTTCCAAGAGTAACCAGTTTCACTTTTATTTACCTAGATGTCAAGATGCACGAATAGTTATCTGAGTCATAGAGACAGGCCTGTGTGTAGGAGAAGGTTATTTAGAAGACATCATGGTTCTTAGGAATATATAAACATACATATTTATGTATATGCACACAGATATATGTACACATATATTTACTAAAAGATGTTTGCATCCCCAACTTATGCTAAGTGAAGAGCTAATTTTTCTCATTGTCCCCTATGTATTTAACTAGGACATTTAGCAATTTGATAGACAGATGTCTAAATAAGTGGGTGGTGGACTGGGGAAGAGCTCAGTTGCTGAAGTGTTTGCCATACAAGCACAAAAACTTGAGTTTTCTCCAGAACCTATGTTTAAAAAAAAGAAAACAAACAAACCAAAGATACTGTGGCAACCTTCCCTTTTATCCCAGCTCCTGGGCTCTCTGGCCAGCCAGCCTAGCCTACCTGCTGTGCTGTAGACCAATGAGATACCCTGTCTCAAAAAACAAGATGTGTATGGTTTTGAGGAATGACACATGAGGTTGACCTCTGGCCTCCACATGTATACATAGACACACACACAGACACACACCCTCTACACAAAGATGTCAACAGCTTCATTTATTGACTCATAACTAATAGGCTAATAATATTGATTGATTCATTCAGTATATAATTTTAGCCGTTTGATGTATGTCAGGAGCTTTCCTGGACACTGGGGGTCTGGAGAAGGTGGCTCTCCCTCAAGAACAGTACAGGAGGAAGGGCTGGAATCACTGGACTTCCAGGAATGCATCAGCTCAAGGTTGCATTTTTAGCAACTGCTTTTAATTTGCTTGACAAACTAATTTGCTTGACAAACTGTGTCAGAAAGATCCCTGGGTAGAAACTGCAATGTTGGAGAAGCGCTGGCCCGTTTTCCAGCACGGGCCTGATATGCTTATTTGACTGGGAGCAGGAAGAGCGGCCCTTGGACTAGCGTGGGCCTGACCCAAAGCAATCCTTCACTGGAAGGCTGGAAACCATGTGGCTTCAGCCTCTCTGCTTTTCCATTACTGAGATTGTATGCATCTTTAGTCTCATGCTGCCTCTATAACAGGATCACAAAATTGTTCTTAAAACCAAAGGATAAAATTGCACTGGAGAGCACTCACTCCGGTCTCCTGTCGGGCTGTAAGCAAACACAGTCTTGGAAACTGAGTGGTGAAATGCATTTGTCTCAAGTTAGGAGGACGGGGCTGCTGCAGAAGCCGCTGCCTTGGGAGTCAGACCCTCTGTGTCTACCGGGAGGAGCTTCTGTGCTACAGAGAGAGCCGCGGCAATTCACAAGGTGTGTAGTTAAGGACTGAGCATAAGCTTGGGAATAAAACAGAACTGGGGCCTGGGGAAAGGGCTCAGCTATTAAGAGTACTGGCTGTTCTTGCAGAGGACCAGGGTTTATTCTGAGTACTTATATCAGATGGCTTCAATTCCCTTTGATTCCAGTTCTAGGGGACCTATCCCTCTTCTGGCCTCTAAAGGTACCAACAATCAGGCATGCAAACTAGCACACACACACACACACACACACAAAATTAAAAGCAAAATAAATATTAATTAAAAACAGCAACAGAGCAGTCTTTGCCCCTCCTCCGCCGCCCCAGTGCCAGATGTCCGCCTTACACCTTTTCTTCCCCGACTTGCTTTTGTGTGTGTACATGTTTCTATGGTGGGGTAGGGGTGTACACATGCATATGTATGTGTGTGTAGAAGCCAGAGGTCAGTGTTGGGTATTTTCTTTAATAACTGTCCACCTAATTATTATTTCTCTATTAGAACAACATTTCTCACTGAACGTGGAGCTCACCAATTTAGCTGGACAGGCTGGCTAACAAGCCCCAGAGATCCTCCTGTCTCTGCTCCCCCCACCGCCTCCACCCCACATCATGAGGATTCCATGCATGTGGTGCTGTGGGGATCTGAACTCAGGTCCTCATGTGAGTGCTTTCCTGACAGAGCCATGTCCCCAACCTCTTAAAGGTCATGGTTTTACCCCGTCTGAGGCTGTACATGGGGGTGGAGGCTAGAACTTCAGGCCAGACACTGATCTCTTTTGGTGACCAGCCGAGGAACTGGATCTCTAGATCTACACAGTGAAAATGCATTGTATCTATTCCTCGGTCGCAGTCCACCTCCTAAACGATTTTAGGGTTACTGCGTCAGAGCAGAGAGTTTCACAGTCAAGAACGGATCTCCCTCTAGGTGGAGACATGCCATTGCCCTTGCCCCTAAGTTCATCCAGATGGGCAAGTCTAGACCTTTCTGGGATGTTCTCTCTCTCCGTCCTAAGCTGTTTTCCCTAACCGGCTTGGTTTTCTTTCTCATTCTCTGAAGTCCCCTCCCGGCCATGTGGCTGCCTGCTGCCCTGTGGCCCAGCTCCATGCCATCTCAACTCAGGTAGCATGGCCTCCCGCTCCTCTCTTTCGTTCTTTTCTAGGCAGCGACTGAGATGTACAGCTTGTCTGACCTGGGGTTTTTCTTTTACACTTGAATAAAATTGCACCCGAGCTTCAGTCTGAGTCTGTGCATAACTGGTTTTTATTAATGAGACTCGGAACTCCCTTAGGGACCCTGGTTTCCCTGGTATCTGTTACTGCGGTCATCAAACTGCGTCTCCTACCTCATCGCATCTCCTATTTCCTTTGTAATTCAACTTTTTAATCCATTCATCTGTCCTCTGTATCATACTTTCATTTCTGTAATAACTTGCATGATTTTAAGAATCAAATACTTAGTTTTAAGAATTAAATAGTGGTGACTAAGCTTTCTGGGTTACGTGAGCCAGGGTGGGTGTGATCCAGAGCAAATGTGAAGGACAGTGACTGGGGTTGGAGGTGGTGGTGGTGCACGCCTTCAATCCTAGCACTTGGGAGGCAGAGGCAGGTGGATCTCTGTGAGTTACAGAGCCAGTACCAGGACAGTCAAGGCTACACAGAAAAAACCTGTCTCAAAAAACTAAACAACAAAACAAAAAACACTCAAAAACCAAAAAAAAAACCTCTAAAAAACAAAAGAGAGAGTTAAATATCTAAATAACATAAAAATAAAAAGCTACAGTTTTAACAACTTTAGAAAACTATGTGGTTGAGCAATCATTAGCAGGACACGGATTCTAAACTGCCAGTTCGCTGTCATTTCTGCTCCTGCCAAACCCTGTTCCATTTGATGATTCCATGGCTTTTCCCTTGCAAAAATATCTCAGTGTGGCAATGGTGGTACGGCCTGAAGCATAGTAGACAAAGGGACAAGCAGGGCGATCACTGGACTCCTGGTGATAGCAACCACAGAGGGTAAGACAGAGGAGAGGTGCTGTCTGTACAGAGACTTTTAAAGGGCACTTTTCATGTGTGCATAAACACACGTATGTGCATATGTGGGGCCAGAGAACGGCCTCAGGTGTCATTCTTCAAATGCTACATACCTTGTTCTGTAGAGCACAGCAAACAGGCTAGGCTGCTGGCCCGTGAACCCAGGGATCCACCCGTCTCTGTCTCCCAGTGCTGGGTTTACATGTGTGTAGTACTATGCCTGGCTGTTTTATGTGGGTTCTGGATAGCAAACTGAGGTCCTCATACTTGTGCTACAAATGCTTTGCTGGGTGAGCCCAGTCCCAAAGGGCTGCTTGTGTGGGGGCAGGTTCCCACCCGGGCAGCTCTGTGACATTACAGTTGGAACTTAAGGTACTTAGCAACAGCCTGGTCTCAATGACAACCTTGCCCTCAGTCAGACCTAGCTCAGGAGAACCATGTGCCTGAATAATTCTCTCTTGACACATTAAATCTGTGCAAAGCTCTCATCTTTGATGATATCTGAGCTTTGTATGGGTGACATACATGGGTGACATGTAGGGTGACATGCAGGACCTACTTGTTATTATCTACATTCTAGGGATTCACAGGGTGCTGGATAGACTGCCTATCCCCAGGGTCTGCTGTGTGGAGGCTTAAGGGAGGCCTTAGAACCCCCATCAGAGACCTTTAGAACCTGTAGACAGGGCTGTTGACTTTTATAGTCTGACATGTTGTATTTTGGGTTGGTGGGGCATGGAAGGCAGTTGAGGATGGGAGCTTGCTGGTGTAATAGCAGATTTTGTTGACTGAAAGGCTCCACTCCTCCTCCGTTGGATTCAGCGGTAGAGAATGGTGTTTTGGGACCTGGTCCTGGAGAGATGGGCCAGTATCTTTGCTGTGTAACCATCCAAAGCATAATCTGTCCAGTTCTGGAAGAATCCTAGGTAGACATTAAAGGAGGTGGGCCCTGAACATGTACAACAATGTAAGAAACTTATTGGGTGTTTGGTAACTGGCTTGGTTGGTAAAATCTTGTTTGCAAGTATGAAGGCTTGAGTTTAGCTTCCAGAACCCATGTATAGACATGCTGGGTGTCAGGGCACATGCCTGTAAGCACGAGGCAGGTAAGGACAGGTGGATCACTGAGGCTCCTTAGCTAGCCGGTTTAGCCTTCCTTAAGCCCCAGACCAATGAGAGACCCTGTCTTAAAAACAAGGTGGACAGTACCTGAGGGGTAACATCTACGGTCAAGTTCTGGGCTCTGCATACTTGTGCACACATATGCATGTGTGCACACATGAGCACACATGAAGAACTTTTTCTACGAGAATAGGAAGGGCCAACATGGTTTTACCCATGTGAGTAATGATTGGAAAAACTGGCATGAAGAAGCAGAACAGCAGGTTGGCATTAAGGAGTGCTCTGCTAGGGAAGAGAGCAGGCAGAGGGTGGCACACTGTATGGGGGAGGCAAGGGCTGCCTTTTAGTATTTTTCCTTGAAGGCCTCAGGAGGCAGGAGAGAGTCGAGACAAAAAACAGCCTTAGATATGATCAACTAGTGTGTACCAGTTGCTCAGTGAGCCCCTGGTGTGTGTGTGGGTCCCCTATGGCTTGAGACTTGAACAGAGAGTTCAAGGGTATGGTTCCAAGATTGAGGTTAAGAGCAGGTGGCGTGAGTTGAGTCTGAGTACAAGTACGGCAGGTACAGGCGTAAATGGAGATTTTCCAAGTGACAATAGAGGGGACAGGAGCTTGGATAATTATTTATTTAGTTATGTATGTGCGGATTTTGTATGTGTATTCATGTCATGTCTGTATGTACATGTAAACTTGTGACCATCAAGACATGTGTGTGTGTGTGCAATTCACACATGTATGAATAGGTCAGTGGTCCCTAGCTTCCTCAATTGTCCTTCACATTATATTTTCGAGACAGGGTTTCTCACTGAAGCTGAAGTTCACCAATTTGACTAAACTAACTGACCAGCAAATCCGAGGAGCCTCTCTAGTCCCCATGCCGAGATTATAGGCATTCACCCACACTTGGGTTTTTATTTGAGTGCTGGGGATTCAGGTTCAGGTTCTCAGGCTTACCCAGCAAGCTCTTTATCCACAAAGCTCTCTCTCCTGTTGGAGACAAACTAATTTGGATGGAAGACTGAAATATCTTGGAAAGATTTTTATGTCAAATGGTGTAGCGTGGTTCAAGGTAAGTATAGGTGTAATAAAAACGCCCATTTGGAGAATTCCAAATTGAAGAGCTGTGGACTGATGATGGCTCCACAGATTTTCTTATCTGGAGTCGACTTTGGGTGTCTCTTTTGAAGAGGAAGCTAAGTCCTCCTGGGTTTACTCTTCTAGTAGGGCTCTCATGTCTCACCATGAGCGCTTTCTACAAAACATGGTTTTCTCTTGGACTTAGGAAGTTTATCTTGGACTAGCTGGAGTTTGATATTGAACTAGCTATTAAAACCTGGTAAGGTCCGTTTGACATATGTTGAAATTGGTCACTAAGTGACTGTTTTTGTGGGTATTTAGGAGCACCAAGTTCTGAACCTTTTCCTGTTTGCTGTTCTGGGATATTATTAGGGACTGAAATAATTCCTCTACCACTTGTGCCAGCTCTTGGGACGGATGGGCCAGGGTCTTGGTGTATTGGTTAAAGCAATATGATATACTCTGGCATCTTCACAATCTCTCTGGTCAGGATAAAATGTAACTCACTGGAGTTGTATGGCCCTTTTGGTGGGGTCCCATTGTTCCTTCGCCTTAGTTGGCCATGGGGAACAAGGTTCCTATTGACTAGCCTTTCACCTCTCTTATTTTCATGAGTTCTAGCCTTCAAGCTTTGGTGGTTGAACACTCAGAAGTACAGTTTCCTATATCTTAAGTGGTAAGTAATGGGTTTTAAATTAACTTTTATGTAACATTTAGCAAAACTTGGAGAAAAGTCAAAAAGATTTTTGAATAAGTCATGGTTTTGTTAAGATTTACTTTCCCAGATTAGCAAAAAGCATTAAGCAATTGTCTTGATGAAACAAAACCTTCCAGTCAGTTCTAACAACTATTATCAAAATCAGATCAACAGCCCGAAAAGTCCCATTGCTTTCAGCAGAGGACTGTATTTGACTTTTCAGAATTTGGGAATTCTGGTAACTCAGTCCTGCAAATGCCGTCTTCCAGGCTCCTCTCCCTCACGTCTTCTGTGACTTGCCTGCTCCTTCTGTGACACAAGTGATGTTTCTGGTTTGTTCTCATCTCTCCTTTGCTATTTTGGAAAATAATACAGCCATTTTTATCTCAGGAAAAAGTATTATTTCACTTTTTTAGTCACTTAAAGTCATATTTTTAGTTAAAAACATTTATTTCATTTTAATCTTCCTCAATAAAATATGATTTATACTTAAGTCTTCTGTCTTTCCCTCCTCCTTACTGGATTCATTTTTACTTTATTTATTTTTATTTATTTATGTCTCTGTATATGTATGTAATGTGTGGCTGAATGCCAACAGAGGCCAGATGATGGCTTCAGGTTCTCTAAAACTGGAGTTTGAGGCACTTATGAGCCATCTGACATGGGTTCTGGGAACTAAACCCATGTCCTCTAGAACAGCATGCATTCATTCGTAACTTCCATTTTCTCCTTAATATAATAAAATACTTCATATAAATATCTGCTAATAAATGACAAAACAATGTGGAAAATTTGTTAACTTACAGAAAGAGGATTAAATGCTAATTATATTCATGAAATAACTTAACAAACTGACTTTATCTGTTTATACGCTCTTAAACTCCAAGGTTCTTGTTTGTTTTTGCTACTTGGATTGTTTATTTATTGTACGTGATATGTGTATGAGGTTGACCCAAGAGCTTGCCCTTGAGGGGAATGATGATATTGTCAGCACAATGATGCATCCTAAGCTGGCTTCCATATTGTAAAGTAGATAACCTTTGAGCCTGGCATCATTTAGCATAATGTGTTTGATCTTCAGGGACAGTGGTCTCTGTCTCCTGGGGTTCACACTCCTGCAAAATTAATCTCTTGTCCTATCTACATTGGAAATAGAAAAAGACAAGATCTCCTGACTAAATTGGGAGCACGGGGATCATGGGAGGGGTAGAAGGGAAGTGGAGAGGAAAGGAGGCAAGCGGAGAAAACTATATAGTTTAATAAAAACAATTAAAAAAACCAAATAGCTTAAATGAGAAAAAGAAGCGTTCATCTACAGAACTCTACAAGTCTTCCAAGAAGACAGGCCTTACATTTCATTGTTTGTTTGTTCATATATTTTCATTACTTTTAGTGTACAATATCTGTAAGATTTATATGTTTAGAAATAATGTATTGATCTTTACATTTCAACAAATGCATAAGACTTTAAAAAATTGAACCCAGGTCTTCTAGAAGAGCAACTAGGGCTCTGAAGTGCTGAATTAACCCCCTATTTTTTGAGGCAGTGTTTCTCACTGTACTTGGAGCTCACCGATACAGCATGGCTAGCTGCCCTGAGCCCCAGGGATCCTCCTGCCTCTGCCTCCTCAGCACCAGGGTTAGAGTCCTGTAACACCATGCATAGCTTTCTATGTGAGTATTAAGGATCTGAACTCAGGTCATCATGCTTGCATGGTGAGCACATTGCTTGTTGACTGAGCCATCTTTCCAGCTATGGGCCTCTTAATTCTGACTAGCAGTTTGAGACACTTTCTGCACCCCCCCATCCCAAATGCGGCCACATTCCCAACTTACTGATGCAGAGACCCTTGACTTTCTAGTGGTTTCTGCTGGCCCCAGGATAACCCTGATCTCCAGCCTTCCCTCCAATTAGGTTCACATTTGGTCCTCAGACAACTCTTCTATCTCCATTTTTAGTATTTTCCTCATCCACACTTACTACCTTGATTTCTAAGGTGGGAGTTAAAGCCCCCCTCCCCAGCTCCTCAGTCCATGAACACTGGTAGGTAGTGAAAGACCCCAAATGTCAGGGAGTCTCAGTTGGAGCCCTCTGTCCAAGAACCAGTCCACTGGATGCAAGAGCAAGAGGCAGTTTATTTAATATACACAGGCGCCTGTGGATGCTACAGCAACCAAGTTACTGAGCATCCCAGGCTGAAGGCACATTATGTATTTATAGGGATTTAAGAGTTACATAAGAGGCTGCATAGCAACAAGCATTTCATTGGTTCTCAAATTGGTGGGCTTAGCTCACCCCGGGAATGGCCCCATGTCTTTTCCCGAATTTCCCCGAAAAACCACAAAGCTAGATAGAGAACCCTGCAGCGTTGACAGTTTCGATAGAATGCCTTGGAGGTGGAGTACTCCCTCTCCTCAGCCTAGTCAGTGAGTCTGCAACCCATAGATATCCTGTTTTAGCATTGGCTGGGCTGGCGGGACACACACACACACCGACGGACGGACACTTTCCTTCTATGGCCCAGCTAAATTTCGCAGAGTCATTAGCTGAGGCTGGGGGCTTTTTTTCCCCTATGGCTCAGTTAAGTTTCAGCAGAGTTTAACATAGTATGTGGACATGGGAGTCTTTCAAGTATGGGGGGGCTTTCAGTAGGATTTACAGCATAGCCTTCTCAAAAGTCAAGAATCTGTTTGTAGTCCTGTGAATGATGAAGAAACTCGGTTGAGAAGTAGGTTACGGGTTCAGCACTTACCATGATGACTCTGGTGATCTTCGTCACAGACGTTTTGGTTTTGAGCATCTGATGCCTCAATATTCAGCTGAGACAAAAGCTGGAAAATTCTGACCTGTGATCCTATGACACCAATGAGTCCTGCTGTTCATGAAGGGCAAAAATTGTCACCATCAGTGTGAGCTCTAAATAACGAATTAAAAAAAAATTCTTTCTTCTATATAGTTGGACATGGATGTTCGCATAAGCCTGTCTTTTCCAATGAGGAAGCCTGTGACTTCTCTGGCCACCCATCCCCTGTCTCCCATTCGTTAGGCATCCAAGAAAGCATGAGACTTGAAGCTGGACTTTGTGTAGATGTTTTCCTCTGACCTTCTGTGGTATGGCTCATCAAGAGAAGTATCACTTTTATTTCCTAGGGTCTGTGGATATTATTTTTTTAATGCAGCAAAATAAATCCTTCCCATTCCTTGCAAGTTGCTGACACATACCTTGTAATTACTAGGTCATTGGTGTGGTCAACAATGTGAGGAAGCCCAAGGCTGTATTTGTTAGACCCAATTAATCTGCTTCCACCATCAGCTTTCAAGCCCCTTTCAAGGCTGCAGATTCAATAGAAGGATTTATGGCACAGTGATCAGGGGCTGTGTCACATTCCAGCCACACAGGCACAGTGACATATCTATAGAGTTCAAAAGTAAAGGGATTCATTCACGATGTGCCGGTCTTCTGTGTGATTGTAGTAAGAATTACATGTTCCATTTCCGGACTCCAAGAACCTTAGAGGCAGAGAGTAGGGAGGAAGGGAGGGGAGACGCACCCCAGTCCATCTCACAAGGCTAAGTCTGTCCATCCTCTTCATCTTCAGTGGGAACTCCTTCCTACCTGGCCTCTAGAAGTCAGCTGCTGGATTCTTAGTTCACCGTCACCCCCACACCACTGATTTTCTGTCTTGGGGTGCTATCTCTCCTTCTTTGAGCTGAACCCTTAACTGCAGTTATTCATGAAGGTCCATGAACTGATGGTACAAATGATGTTGGGCCCAATTCAAGGTGAGACCTTTGGGTTCACACAGTCATAGCCACGGTGACCCATCTTTTCATTGTAGAGTCTACCCCTGCCTCGAATATTTCCCAAGAATTGGATGCAGCTGTGCTCTCTGATGCCGATGAAGCAACCTGGAAATCTGCGTTGTTTCCTCCATAGAGTCATATCCAGTTATAATACATCAAACTCTGTGGGTTTATTTCAGAAGACACCTCATGCTTGCTATGATTCAATTTACCATCTGGCTTCTTGTTTGAGATATTTCAGCTCAGAGACTTTTGATCTTTGGGGCCACTGGAGTGCTGCAGAGTGCAGTGCCTTGGGCCAAACTGGAGGAGGTCACTGACTGCCGAGATCCCTCACATCGTTCTTTGCTCACAGGCCCTACTTTCTAGCCTCTCAAGCTTTGTGGCGCCTCAAACATGCTGGGCCTTCCTGAACCTCTGTCCCCTGTGGAGCTGGTGAGTCCATCTGTCTTCTGAGACCCAGCTCCTGGTTCTTTCCAGACCACTAAGGTAGATCTGATTCTGCTTTCTTTTGCATTTGCACTCATTCATACAGACAGGACAGACCCGGAGCACCTAAGCTGGGGCTGGTGCCCTTACATATTTCTTTTGTTATCATTATGGAACAATTCATTATAGTTGTATGAATGGGGCAAGATGTGATGCTTTGACACATCTACACATTGCACAGTAACTGGGAGACAGTGTAATTCGTGTATTTATGAGCTTCAAGGTTCCCCATTTATTGTAGCAAACAGCAGCCTCCAGGCCCAGAGAAGAGAGACTGGTGACAATTTGAAACATAAATGATGATCTTTGAATGATGTGAGATGGCATTGAGCCTTGCCCACAGCCTACATAAGCTCAGGCCTGGATCCATTATCTGATTCTATCACTAACGAAGTCATGAGACCCTTTGCTTCAGCTACCCTGAAGGCAAAAGGGAGAATTAGTGACTTCATCTCTCTAAGAAGCTTATGTGTCCTTTGGGAATAGGGATTATCTTCTGGAAACTCTTCCAGGTGGTCCAGCTTTGTCTCATTGCCTATTCTGGAAATCACTGAAGCAAGAGATGGGTACTGTGCCAAATGCTTGTCTTTCTAGGCGATCAAACAAGACTGCTGTCTGTGTGGGTCAGCTAGACAGGGTCTGGTTGAATCACATGGGAAACAGACCTTTGGGCTTGTGAGTCAGCTAGACAGGGTCTGGTTGAATCACCATGGGGACAGACCTTTGGGCTTGCCTGTGCGGGAGACCCCGGACTGTGCTAATTGAGGTGAGAAGACCCATCCTAGTTGGCGGCTTTGTCATCTCACAGACTGGGGTCCTGGACACCATATAAAGAAAGTGACCTGAGCCCCTGTGGTCATCTTTGTGTGCTTCCTGGCTGCTGATGCAGCATGACCAGGTGCCTCCCACTCCTGCCCCATGCCTTTCTTGCTGTGACAGGCTCTACCTTCAAAGTGTGAGCCAAAGTCAGCCCCTCCTTTCTTGAGTTGCTTTCATGAGGTATTCCATCATAGCAACAAGAAACATAACTAATACATCTGTCCATGGTGTATTATATTATAGGTCTTTCTTATAGCAGGAGATCTTTGATGGCTAGCATTGCTCTGAGAGCAGGTATTTAGCTATGTGATGAGAGGAGACAGGTACATAATCATCACCTTGAAATAGGTACATAGAAATACTTAGCAAAAAGAAAAAAATGTTTTCTGTAGTTTTAGCTATATCGCAAGTACCTGGTCATAGATTCCCTGGTATATATAACCATGAACAGACCCATATTCTACAGTGTCACCTGCAGACATTAGGTATGCAGAGAGTCTCCTTGGAATGGTCCATTAACTACCATTTGTGAACTGGTCTAGATCCCAAGAACGAAGCATCCAAGGATGACCTTGGTTCAGATGTCATTAAATTATTCTGCACAGCCTTTGGCTCCATTCTGAAGCCCTGGTTTGAAGGCGAGCTAATTATTCCACAGTCAGTAGGCATGTCCTTCCCATAGTCACAGCCTTTCTTCTCCCTGGTTGTCTGATCGCTTCCGCGGACTTTCTGAGTGACTCCCTAATTTTTATCTGACTTCTCTGAAATGTATGACTTCATTTTAATCAGGAATCACTCATGTTTATAAATCATCCCAGGAAATAACTCTCTGACTGCTCCACCTAAATCACGTTATTTCTGAGATGGGGAAAGGTAGAGATTAACACAGCTTCTGTGTGGAAAGCCTGGTGAAGCTGCTCAGGTTTGAGGTTTCTGTTCATGACACTTCCCATTTTGTCCTACTGCTTTCCTCTCTCCCCCACCCTCCCTCCCTTCTTACTTCCTACCCCCTCTCCATCCCCTTCTTTTTCTCCTCTGTCTCCCTCTCTCTCCTTATCATCATAGGTACATATATTATAAATACACAGGTTCAAGGGGGCTGAAGAAATTGAGGTCATGGTCTTACAATAAGCTAAATGCTGAAGGGGTGAAGCTGATCCACAAGGTCGACAGTGGGTGTAGTGGTTAATTTTGCCAACTCAACAGGATCCAGACTCACCTAGGGTGTTGGCTCCACACATGCGTGTGAGGGGTTGTCTAGTCTGGGATAACTGCAGTGGGAAGACCTGTCCTGCTGGTAGATGACATCATCCTATGTTTTTTGATTTCTGATTCCAGACTGTGGATATAATGAAACCAGCTACCCCTGTCCTGAAATAAACCCTTACTCCCCCAAGTGGCCTTTGTCAGGTGCTCTGTCATGGCAGTGAGAACAGCAGCTAATAAACTAGGGTTCTCAACAGGTGTGAGAAGTCATTACAAACTTGGCTCTGAACTTCCCTGCATCTGAAGCCGAGAAACACTATCCAAAAAAAATGTTATTTAGAAAATTAAAACCCAGGGACTTAGAAGTTCAGAAGTTCAGCATTTGCTCTTGCTTTTGTTGTAATGGGTAGATACGGCTAAAAGTGACTTGAGCTTGGCTATATAGAAAGGGCTGTGCTCTGCTGTGCTCTGCTGTGCTCTGCTGTGTGGTTGTGTGCCGGGGTGGGGCAGGGCTGAGTGGTCCTGATGGAGCTAAGGGAAAGGAAAAGCTAAGGTTTCAAGGGAGAGAGATGAATTCCAATGCTGTGTCTGCTGGACTTGTATAGCCTAAACTGAGAGAGGTCCTTGGAGACCATCTACCTGGTCCAGTTCATTCTGGATATCTGGGCAGACTCAAAGTAGGGCTTTTTGTGCACAAGGCAAAAGCACAAATCATAGATGCTAGCCCTGAGGTGAGACACACTTTGGACCGCATGGATCCTCCTGGTCTCCTCTGCCTCGTGTGTAACCATCTTGAAAGGAATAAAGTGATTTTAAACGTGCACTTTTACCCCTCCCTTGGACTGAAAAAAAAAATGAACCCTAGGAAACTGCAATTTCTCCAGGAGTCTAATGCTAGAGGAAGGAAAGGGTCAGGATCCTGGTGATACAAAAGCATGTGTCTCTTTGTGCGTGTATGTGCCTCTCTGTGTGTTTGTGTGTTTATCCTCCAGAGGGAAATTTCATGGAGTTCTGACAACTTGATAGACCACCTTGCAGGAAAGGCTAGCACTAAGATGATGATGGGCCAATGATGGTCAGGGACCACGCTGGACCAGGACCACTTAGCTGGTCTTCTACTTAAACCTGAACATCCTGTCAGGACTGAGAGTCTGGACATCTGGAGGAGGCCACTAGATTGCTTTGTTCTTCTTCCTTACATGGCTTCATTGAACACCCCTCCTTTCCTCTTTTCAGTAATAACTTTGTCTCTATGAGGCCCATGGAGGCTGGGTAGTTGAGTCTAACTTGCTAAAGATGCTCTGTAATGTGATTGGCCTGCCCTGAAGCAGTCCAGGGGAGCCTGGATCTGGGCTCCTGGAATGTGACTATGGGTAATTGGAGCCTGTATCTCCATGCCATCTTGCTTTTAACTGTTCTTGGGAAGGATCTCAGCAGGTGGCAGACCCCTAGGGAGGTGTAATTGACACAAGGAACAGCCTTTCTCAGAGACAGCGTCAATGTGTCTGTGTAGAGTCTTATCCTGAGTATCTGAAGTGTAAGTCCGGAGTCATCTGTAAGGATGGGTTTCAGCACTTGTGGAGGGACTAAACTTTTAAAGGCTGTTGCTTTGAGGATCATGCGTCCATGCAGCTTTGAACCCGAAAGACTGACGTGCCTTTTCTCCCCTCTCTAATTGAACTCCTCTACCAACAGTTTCTCCCTTCCTCTGATCATTTATCATGGATTATTTTCAGTTTCTAGAACTAATGTCTTGAGATTGCAGCTCAGTTCCTGGCAGCGCAGATAAGCACCCTGCTCCAGTCCGAGGCAGGAAACCTTTGCGGCATGTCAATCAAGGGCTGCCCGTGGCTATGAGTTTGCCGATTGCTGTGGTCTTTTAGTTTTCAGTGACAGCTGCTGTGAATGGATCAAAGCTCTTAAGAAACTCTTGGTTCACCGAGACCCCCTCAGAGATAATTTCTCTGCAGGGATGATCGGGCTCTAAGATAAGAGAGTGTTTGCTGGGAATTCACAGAGTGTTTCCTGTCACACCTTACTGCAGTCGGCTGGAGAACTCCATAAACTTCACAACAGTTAGCTCCCCGTACTTCGTTCTGTACCTCCGTGAGGGAACCTATTAGTTAGAGCATCTCTGGTTGCTGGTGACATGAAATACTTCACCTGGCTTCATCTATTGTGGACGGAGTCTGCTTGTTCTTTCCCGGCTGCCTAGACCCAAAATAACCACACAGGAACTGTATTAATTAAAACACTGCTTGGCCTATTAGTTTATTTATATTTCTAGCTAGCTCTTACATTTTAAATCAACCCATTTCTATTCATCTGTATATTGCCATGTGGTTGTGGCCTACCGATAAGTAAGGTTCCTTCCTGCATCCAGTGTCTGTCTCCTGCAGCGGCTACGTGCCTTCTCTCTGACTCCACCTACTCTCTTCCCTCTATCTGCTTGGAATTCCCCCTTGCCCTATTTTGTACTGCAATAGATCCAAAGCAGCTTCTTTATTAACCAGTGATACTCACAGCATACAGAGGAGAATCCCACATCAATCTATAAAGGAATTTGTTGGCTTATTTATGTGATAATTGTCAACTAATGGGATTTATGGTTGTTTTGGAAATATATTTCTAGGTGTGTCCTTGGAGGTGAACTTAACTTTCTCCAGTCACAAGGTTAAGAACAGGGAGAGAAGAGAATGGAAGTCTGTTTTAGGAAGCAGTGAAATTTGCAGCCAGACTCCTGTGGTTGGTACAAGACAGGCTGGCAGGGCCAGGGCCAGGTTATCATCTTGTTCAGATTCACATGATAAGGGGAAGGCACTGTATGGCAACTTTTCCTCTCTTTTCCTCCATCATTGTATGGTCAGTTCATATTATTTTTTTCTCAATGGCTCTAAGACTTAGTACAATGTAACCCTGGGAAAGACAGCAGTTAAAGGATGTGTGAAATAAATGTGGGTTATAATGGGAGCCCAGGACAGGAGTAACTACATAATTTTTGATTGGATTTGAGGCTCACTTCATAGGTGGAAGTTCTATGCCTTGAGAAATTCTAATTCGGTAGGGACAATTGTCTCAACTATCTCAACAGTCCGATAGTCAAAGTAAAGTAACAAGCGTCACTTTGGAAGATTGTAATTCCTTTTAGGGTCATTGCGCAGAGATAGAATCATTGATCCATCTACCAGACAAGAGGGAGCACTGCAGAAGCCGTGAAGTCTACACTGTAGGATCACACAGGCATTAAGTGGGTGGTGTGGGAGACCCTGTATAATGACGTCAATCATTAGGAAGTTCCAGACAGACATAGGAAACCCTCAAGCTGCTCTGTGCCCTGATCTGGGCATGGCTGTTGCATGCTGGGCATGGTTGTTTCTTCTTGCTCAGGGTGGACGTGATGGCTAATCTTGGTTGTCACGCTAGCCACAATTACAATCAACTTAAATCCGAGTGGCCGGGCACACCTGTGAAGGCTTTTACTGAGTGGATCATTTGAGGTAAAAAGATCTACCTTACATCTGGGCCCCATCTTCTGGTGGCAGCCTACATAAAAGGACAAGGAAGAAGAAAGCTGTTGCTTTTTGTCTGCTTCCTCTCATTCTTGCCGGCAAGTTCATCCATCCTTCTGGGGAGGGATTCCTTCTCTGGTGTTAGAACCTATTTCTTTAGGATTCCTGTCAAGTTGGGAGCATAGCCCCCTGCCCCTCGCATCTATCCCAGCCCCCAGGCCTGGTCTGGACTCAATCCCAGCAGGCCAAGGTATTAAATACTCCCCAGGGTAATTAAGTGATCACTTAAATACTCCCCAGGGTATTTAAGTGATCCACCAAAAGAGGAACACATGGTCTCCCTTTCTTCCTCCCTGGGTCGTATACCTGCGGTTTCCCTGTTCCCCTCGGGGCCACCCCAGAGCACAGATCTCCCATTAAGCCTGGATATTTCTTAATATGACTTGTTTTTACTTGGCTTGATTGGGAATTTTTGTGTCGGCAGGGAGCTTGTGTTAGAAATATTCCTAACAATTCCAACATAGGCTGAAGACCAGAATGTGGTGGTTTGAATGAGAATGGTTTCATAGGCTCATTTCTTGAATATTTGGTCCTTAGTTGGTGGAACTGTTTGGGAAGGATTAGGACATGTGATTTTGTAGGAGGAGGTATGTCACTGGGGGTGGGCTTTGAGGTTTCAAAAGACTTACTCAATTCCTAGTTAGCTCTCTCTGCCTCCAACTTGGAGATCAAGATGTAAGCTCTCAGCTGTTCTCGCTTTTGTTCTTTAAAAAATACAATAATGCTGGGGTGACCGCAGCTGCTAGTCCAGGCAGAGACTGCTAGAGCGGTGCAGGTTCCCCGAGGTGAGCAGCAGAGCTGACCGGAGCATGTCCCAAACAGGCTGGTCCTGCCATGCGGCTGGGAGAGTCATCCAAGCGGGAGGGTGACCAGGTGGCAAATAAAAGGCTTACAGGACATAGTAAATAGACAGAAGGCTAAACATAAAGGTGAACATTTATTACTTAAAGAAGAGGGAGAGAAAGAAAGGCAGAAATAGAAAAAGAGAAGGAGAGGGGAAAACGTGTGCACATGCCAAGAGAGGGAGCAGAAGAGGGAGTTAAGATCGTGACAAGGTCAGAAGTAACTGGGAGTGGGCGTGGTTTGCCCCTTAAAGGGACCAGACCAAAAGAATAACATTTGCCACCAACTCTTTGCTCTGTTACCATGGACTCTAACCCTCTGAAACCATAAGTCCCAAATTAAATGCTTTCTTCTACCTGATGCTTTGGTCACAGTGTTTTATCACAGCAATAGAAAGAAGTGAGGTTGACTTCTTTACATCTGGACTCTGGGTTTCTAAACTGTCAACAAGGGGACTTTATCCACACAGTAGCTTGTCATGGTCCAATTGGCATCTGTTCTTCACTTATTTAGATTTTCAAAGGTCTTGGGTGTGAGAATAAAGGGGGCAGTTGACTGGATTGTTGGGGGTAAGGAGTTTGTTAGAGGGTTTATTACCTACATGGACAGAGAGACAGACAAGCAGGCAGACAAACTAGCCTAATATGTGCTCTGAGGAGAGTTCAGGCCCCAGTGCCAGAGACAGACAGAATATAGTAGGGGCTCTAAAGAGGATCTATGTCACATGGCATGGTTGTGACGCCCTTTCTATAGATCTCTGAGGAAGGTTTCAGAAGGGGTTTGTAGTTAGGCTCCCTGATTCCCCAGGAGGTAGTAGGGAAGGGGTGGGGAGTGGGAATTGTGACCACCAACACCCCTTAGATGTGTCTGAGCCAGTAAACTTACAAACTCACTTCCCCAAAGGAGAAACGCAACCACCAGGAAGCCTGTTAGCTAGAGATCCATGAACAGTGCTCTCAGGAGGGAGCCTGTTAGAAGAGGGGCTGCGGACCTTGTGGACTGGGCATCAGTGTGCTCTGGATTCTACCGGGTTTCCCTTATAGGAAACCACAGCTGAAACCCGTGGTTGTCAGGGTGGGATGGGGTAGGGTACAGAGTTAGGGTGTTGAGGGTGAAGTTCTCTGCCCTTTAAACCCATCTGTGCCTCAAGGGAAGCTTAGCCTAGGCCTCCTAGTACCTGTGGCTACTTATTTTCCAGCCTCCTGGTGGGGATGCTTGGAGGGACACACTAAGGATGCTGGCAGATGTCTCCAGCTGGCTTCTTTCCAGGGCCATTCACTGGCCCCTGTAGAATTAAGCTCCTGAGCTGCAGGAGGGAGAGAGGCAGGTGTGACTTCCTGCAATGCAAACTGGGCTGACCCCATTCCCTGAGGAGCACAGGGCTTAGGGCAGCTCTGCAGCCCAGGGTTGTCAGTGACACAGGTCCTACACTTTTCTCTTTCTTATGAATTTCAAATGATTTTCCAGGTCACATTCTGTGACTCTCCTGGCAAGAGCAAAGATATTCTAAGGGGAGACATTTGTGCTTCTCGCTTTAGTTATCACACTTTTGAGAGAGGGGACCCCAAGAAATTGGCATTTTTCCAGGAATCAAACTGAAGGAAGCCAAAAGCTGAAGTCCTAGTACCAGCCGGAGGGGGAACCTGTCTCCCAGGAAGAGATTTCAAATAGTTCTTGACAACCTGCCAGACCACCTTGCAGGAGAGACAGGAGCTGAGCTAATGATGGGTCAGTGATGGGCAGGACCACGCCTTGACCAGGATTGCCTAATTATGCCTAGTTCTCTGCATGGTGTGCCTGGGGGAGCATTAGACCTCTTAATCGCTTCCCTTCCCTGTGTGACCATGTGGAATAAATCTTCTTTCTCTGTTTTCCACCCTTCCTTGCCTATTTAATTGGCCTGTTAGGGCTTCCAGGACATTTTAGGGCTGCTAGAACCCAGCCTCTGACTTTAACAGCTGGATGAACATAAGCAATGTTTTGATTCGTTAGCACATATCAGCAAAGTAGGTTTCGGTACTGGTCCGGATTTTTATTACTATGAAGAAATACCCTAGGCAGATTAACTTTTTTTTTTTTTTTTGGAAAGATTATTTAGCTCACTGCTTTTTGAGAGTCAAAAGTACAGTGTCAGAAGCCGGGTGGTGGTGGCGCACGCCTTTAATCCCAGCACTCGGGAGGCAGAGGCAGGCGAATCCTTGTGAGTTCGAGGCCAGCCTGGTCTACAAGAGCTAGTTCCAGGACAGGCACCAAAAACAACAGAGAAACCCTGTCTCGAAAAATTAAAAAAAAAAAAAGTACAGTGTCAGTATTTGTAGTTTTATTTTATTTTTTTAACTCTTTGGGGTCCCACTACCCAGCTCCCAAATAAATGTGCAGAGATTTAATTTTACTTATAAATGCCGGGCCTTAACTTGTCTTATTTCCAGTCAGCTTTGCTAACTTAAATTATCCCGTTACTCTTTAACTGTGTTCTGCTGCTGGTCTTTCTACCATTCTTTAGGCTTTATATCTTTCTTCCCTTCTTACTCCGGGGCTAGCTATGTGGCTGGCCCTGGCATCCTCCTCCCCTCTCTTTCTCACTCCTCACTCTTCACTCGAACCTAGATTTTTCCTTCTATTTATGCTGTCTGCCCGGCGGCCCCGCCTAGCCCTTTTCTGCCTCACTATCGGCATTCTGCTCTTTAGTAGGCCAATCAGGTGTCTTAGACAGGCAAAGTTAGACAGATGCAACGTAAATGAATGTGACACATCTTTGCATCATTAAGCAAACATTTCACAGCCTAAATGAATGTAACACATCTTAAACTCATATTCCACAACAAGTACTAGCTTGGCTCTGATGAGCTCAGAGTGACTGGCAGAGTAGTGTGTTTCATGGTTTTTGTCCACAGAGGGTCCCGAGCAGCAGGCAGTGGCTGGGCAGGTGAGCGGGTGGAAGACAGGTGGGCAGACACATTGTATGCATCAGAATTGGATATTTATTACTTAGAGGAGAGAAAGAGTGGGGAGAGAAGGAGAAGAGGACAGAGAGAGAGAAGAAAGAGAGAAGAGAAAGGAGAGAAACAGAGAAGGGAGCGGGACAGTGAGTGGCTAAGATGGCGGGGGAAGGGCAGGGGTTGCCAGGAGTGGGCGTGGCTTGTCTCTTAAATAGACGAAATCCATAACAGTGTGTGCATATGGTCAGAAGAGAACACACCATCAAACGGGGCAGAGAGCAGTCAGAAGCTGTGTTTTCGACAGCTCACACCTTTGACATCTCCATCATCCCATGGCCGCTGCTTTGCTCCCTTGGGAGGGTAGATCTTGCACTGTCCTAAGCACCTTCCATTCAGCAGTGTATATAAAGTTGTGTTGCCTTCAAGTGTCCCCACACGGGATCAGGTCCAGCACAGGAACCCTTAGGAGACAGACCACGCCAGTACCGCAGCAGCCTTCTTCACCTCTCTCCAGGGGGATTAGGTAAGGAAATGGAATCTCAGGGCATTTACCAGACATCTATAGAACTTTCCCTTATTTCTTGAGTCTTAACAAGCCTTTCCTTAGCACTTTCTACATCTTACTGAGGTTCAGAGAAAATTGCTATGTGACAGTTTCGCTGCAGGCCCTGCTTCAGGTGAGGTCTTCCAGCCTGAGGACTCAGAGCCTCTCCATGCAGCCTCTCCATGTTCACACCATCACCTCTTATTTGGAGTCAAGGTGCGGTTCTGAGTGGCTTGTCAGGCCTTGCTTGACCTAGGGATATAAATCTGTTCTCTGCCACTGCTGCTAAGATTCATGGAAGCACCCACAAAGGTATCATGACTGAATGCAGAGGGGAGGAGAGGCTGAAACACGCTTCTGCAGAGATTCTAATGAAGAATGGCCACACCATTGTCTCAGCAGCATACATAATGCTGAGAGCACACGGGAAGTGTAAGGGGAAGGAGGTTCTTGGTGGCATCTGTCCTCCTGTCTGCTGTTGGTAGACCAGAGGGTAGACAGCCACGGAGCTGGAGGAAGTGAATATCTGTCACAGCTAACTTATGGCAGCACCTGGGGTGGGTGGGTTATTTCTGGAGTCACAGAATCAAGTTCTACTATGCCATGGTGTGCTGTTACATAACTCCTTTCTCCTCCAAAACACCGTGTGGGTATACTCCATATGGCTATGAAGGGGAGATTTGTCATACCTTGGGTCTGTATTTATTTCTGGAGTAACTAGTTTTTGGCAACTCAACCTGGGAATTCATTTGACTCACTGAGAAGAGGCGTGAGGAAGCATCGGCTCCATTCAGACGTGGAACACGCACTGTTTCCTTACAGGCTCTCCTGGAGATGCAAGCTCATGGGAGAGACTTACCTGTTCACTGTATGTGGGCCAGTCTTGGGGTGTGGAAATGGACCAGTGCTATTTATTTTACCGGGTAATTGGAGTACTCACCTGATTCTACAGGACCTTTGCTTTATGAGAACATCTCAACCCTTCTCTGTATGTGTGCACATCAGTGTGTGTGTTTAAGATCACTTTGGTTTTTGTGATGGGGTCCCTTGGTGGGCTGGACATTGCTGACATGACTAGGGTAGCTGGCCAGTGAGCCCCAGGGGCATGCTTGTCTCTGTTTCCCCAGTGTTTAGACGATAAGTATGTACCACAATGTTTAACTTAATAATTTATTTGTTAGTTTATTTATGTGTGTATATACATGTGTTTATGTGTACTACATGTGTGGCCATACTCACAGAAACCTACATAGGATGTCAGATCCCCTAGAGCTAGATTAATTGGTGGCTGTGAGCTGCTGTGTAAGTGTTAGGAACTCAACTCTAGCCCTCTGTAAGGCCACTTAGTGCTCTTCCTGAGTTATCTCAGCAGCCAATACCTAGCTTTTTCAAGTGGATTCAGGGAATTGAACTCAGAGCCTCATTCTTGTATGATAAGCAACCTACTAAACTGTCTTTCCAGACCCAGAAACACCCCCTTTAAACAGAAACCCCTTTACTGAAAACTCATTGATGATGCTGAGAATGGGCAAAGAAAATGTGGGCTGGATTTCCAAACAAGAATTGCTGATCTTCAAGATAATTGAGAAGGAAAGGTAATTAGAAATAATGGGGCTGGCTCTCCACCACTGCGCTAATGAACTTATTTTGGGATGCATTTTATACAACTGAGTTTTGAAAATAACTGGCTTGTGCTAACAAAAATGTATTTCACAATTATGCTAGAATCTAAACTTTCAGAAGGATACATGGTGAAAAATACACAGTTTCTTCTCCAGTCAATCGCCCCTGAGGTTTCTGTGATTACACACTTGCTGTTTATATGTCAAAAACTCCTTATGCAAATGAAAGAATCTGTGTCAGTTTATGAAAAACAATCACAAATAAGTGACTGGAGGGACAGCTCATGGGAAAGGCCCGTGCTTAGCATGCGAAAGACCCTGGGATGGATCCTATGTCCCTTGCCCCAAATCACTCTGAAGATCCTTCTGTGACTTGCTTTTCCACTAGGCATTCTACTGCGAGGGTCTTACTGAATCTGCATAAAACCCAGCAATGTTCTCTACGATGACCACTGACCTTCCACTGTGCGAACGATTTTTCTACCTTATTCTCTGATGAATAACGTATGTACTGCATCTTGGCTTTTACTATTTCAAACAATGCTGCAAACACTATTTTCACTAACGTGTTTGTGCACATCTACAGTTACAGCTGATGGAAAAATTCGTCCTCATTGGTACAATGCAAGCTTGTATCTATTGTGTAGCTATCACCTCCCGATGGAAACATCCACTCCTGAAGGGAAGAGAAGAGTTTCTAAGATTCAAGAGCAAACAACTCAGAACTCTCAGGAAGCTCCTGAAACTTACAAGATTCAAAAGGCTCCTCTGCAGGGTCACAGCAGTGACAGCTTCTGGGAAGAAGAGTCTTTGGGACTGGCTGAGCTGCCCAAAAGGCTCAAGGAGCTCCAGGGAAGCAGCTTTCGTGAGCTGTCACCAATGCTACAATAGGTCATGTAGCTGTGCAGTAGTCATGCGGCCTCCTTGAGTAGCCCACAGTGTCACCAATGCGAGAATAGGTCATACAGTCATGCAGTAGTCATGCGGCCATCTTGAGTAGCCCACAATCCTGTACGTAATCCCTTACTGGGAATGTTTATGGTATTCCAAGTAAACTCACAAGTTTGCTTAGTGAGCTCTAGATTTTTTTCCTTTTTGGTCAACTGTTGCTGCCCTGTCTAGAGTAAGTAAACAAACAACAAACATTTGTTCATGTCTCCCAGGAGAAATCACACAGATGTTTTTCTTGCTGTCCAGAAACGAGAATAATAGATTCTTTCTGGATCTTTCTGATACTTAAAAACTTCATGGGAGAAAAGTATTTTTTTTTTCATCTCTTCAGTCACTCAGAGATATTAATTGAGCATCTGTGATGTGCCCTACACTGTGTGTTAGGTTCCGGGAACAGAAGGAAGAAAGAAACACAAGTAAATGGCAAATGGGAAAACACTTTCCCAAGGGAGTTTAGGGTGCAGATGGGAGAAACAAACGTGAATTAAATATTCACATAAGGAAACGTAAAACCATAACCTTGGTGAATTCTATAAATGCGTCATAGTTGATGAGCAGCTGAGATGGAGCCAATCAAGGATGGACTGGAGCCAGGACACACTTCCTGTGGAAAAGGAGCGTTCATTCAATCTGAAGTGTAAAGTGGATAATCACTAGCCAAGGAGGAGAGGCGAGAGAAAGGAGGGCACTGCACAGGGAGAGTGAGCGTACTGTGTGCAGAGGTCCACAGAGAGAGTGAGTCTACTGTGTGCAGAGGTCCACAGGAGAGTGAGCCTACTGTGTGCAAAGGTCCACAGGGAGAGTGAGTCTACTGTGTGCAGAGGTCCACAGAAAAAGTGAGCCTACCGTGTGCAGAGGTCCACAGGAAGAGTGAGCCTACTGTGTGCAGAGGTCCACAGAGAGAGTGAGTCTACTGTGTGCAGAGGTCCACAGAGAGAGTGAGCCTACCGTGTGCAGAGGTCCACAGGAAGAGTGAGTCTACTGTGTGCAGAGGTCCACAGAAAAAGTGAGCCTACCGTGTGCAGAGGTCCACAGAGAGAGTGAGCCTACCGTGTGCAGAGGTCCACAGGGAGAGTGAGCCTACTATGTGCAGAGGTCCACAGGGAGAGTGACAAAACAAAAACCCCACTCCTTCCAATAAAGGCAAGAAAAGCTGATATTGTCCACATTGCCAGTAGTAGCAGAATTTCTACCATAGAACAAATGATAAAACACCATCATGGTTCTCCCTACCTCACAGGCAGGTGCTGGTTTAGCCCAGACAGGCACAGTCCCCATTTTTGTCTCCCTTGGAAGCCGGAATCTTCACTAGAGAGTCACAGACAGACAAGTTCAAGTTCGTTACTCATTTGTTCTGTGACGTCAGGCTTCCACCTTACAGAACTGGCTTCTTTCTCTGGACCACATGATATGGCGTCTCCTTTGAGACCCTATTGAGAAGAAATAGCATTCAACAGCACGTGATACTGGGGGCTGCCAAGTGGCAACCCTTGTTGTTTAGCATAACACACATTTATTTCATAAAATGGACCGTCCTCCTGACACGCAGTCTTCTCAGCAACCTGAGAATGCTGATTTAAATACAGATACTGCAAAA
Organism: Myodes glareolus; assembly: GCF_982192425.1. Taxonomy (NCBI): domain Eukaryota; kingdom Metazoa; phylum Chordata; class Mammalia; order Rodentia; family Cricetidae; genus Myodes; species Myodes glareolus. Next base: position 106,520,318 of record NC_142030.1, read on the forward strand.
TCAGGGTTGTTGAGACCCCTCCAGCCATTTGCTTGGCATGTTGTTAGCTCAGTCAGTGGAAATGTAGGACCTGGATTCGATTCCCGTTACTCATGCAAAAAGCAGGTCACGGTGACATGTGCTTTGTAATCCCAGTACTGGGCAGGCAGAGCTGGCCTGATCCCTGAACCTCCTTGGCCAGCCTGATTTGGTGAGCTCCTTGACCCAGGGAGAGAATCTGTTTTAGTAAACAAGATGGACAACCCTGAGAAATGATACTTGAGGTTAACATCTGGATTCCATGTGCAAGCACACACATGTGCATGCTTATCTATACACTTGTACACCCCCCACTCAAATCCCCCCCCCCACACTGTAGAGGGTGATATCTCACACAGGGAAAGCAAGCCATGAGGTATCATGTTCCGAATGACAGGAGCTTTGCTCCGTGAATTCTACAACGCAGCCCCTCACCTGCTGCCCAGGGATATGCTGGGCATGTGCTTTGGTGGTCTGCCCTTAGCCTCCCGTGGGGCTGCAGGCTCATTTAACATGCAGAATCACATCAGCCCACACATCTGCAATGAACTTTTATATACTTCCTCATTTTGTGAGCTTAATTAGCTAAGCCTGAGCCAGTGGGCTGGAGTAGATGGAAAAGCCTTTAGATAAAAATATCAGTTACCCTGAAAGCCTTTTGGAAATGTCAAGGAATAGCCAACTAACAAAATAGAACCCAAAACTGAAGCTCCCCTGCTGTCTGCTTTTTCTCAGAAAAGAAAGGGCTGATAAACAAATAAGTAGATGAATTAAAAAAGAAAAAAAAAACCCAGACCTGGATTTGAAATGGATCCTTCCCCCTCCAATACCCTAGGTGTTGTTGACAAAGTCTGTTCTCTAAGAACCAGCAGTCTTTGCAAATATCAAGCCTTTAGGAGCCTTAACTGCTGTGACATTTTATTATTGGAGGAGGTCAACAAGTGTTCCGGTCAGGAGAAGATAATGTATATGGGACAGGAATAGGGGATAGAGCTGCCCTCTCTCAGACGGGTGCACGTGGCTCTTCAGTGTGTGGTAAATGCTGAGTGATGGGTGCTTTTGGAAGAAACAGGGCTGCAGAGGAGTGGTGATGAACACGGTCCTGGCAAAGTGGAGAGTATTAGTCCCTTTCTTGCTGCTGTGACAAGATTCTGACAAAAACCACTTACAAAAGGGCTTATTTGGCTCACAGTTTAGGTGGGGACGGCATGGTGGTGGGAGTGTGAGGCACTTGGCCACATTGCCTCCACTACCAAGAAGCATGGAGAGACGAATGCCTGTCCTCAGCTCACTTCCTTCTTTTTACACAGTTTAGGAGGGCAGGAAGGGATGAACTTTGAGGATGCAAGTCTGCAAGGTAGCTCAGCACCAAGGGCCGTACTGGGCTGCAATGGACCCTCTGGGATATCCTGAGGAAGGCAGTGAGATCTCTAGGTCTGGTTCAGCCGCTGGAGGGAGGCCACCCCGAGAAGGCCATGGCCTTAGGTAGGGGAGGGACCCTGGAGGGCTGAGGACTGGTTACTCTGTTTGTAGTTTTCCACTGGCTGGACTCACAAGTGCTCATTGAAGAGAATGTCTGAACAGTAGCCCCATCTACCCAAGACCTACTATAGCTTTAATGTGTTTTCTCTCCTACCAAACTCATCTTTTTCATCTTAAAGTTTAACCCACAGAATGGATACTAGAAACTTAAAGAGATAATTAGGGCTTTTCCCCCATGAATGGATTAATCTGTTCATTCAATTAATGGATTAATGAGTTTGCTTGAAAATAGGTTTGCTGAAAAGCAAATATGGGGGACTGGAAGATGGAAGATGGCCCTGAGGGGTAAAGGCATTTTGCTGCCAAGCCTGGCAACCTCAGTTTGACCCCTGGTGCTCATATGGTAGGACAGCACCAACTCTGGTCACTTCTCCATTGTCCTCTGGCCTCCGTGGTAGCTTTTTAAGCCAGTGTGGAAGTTGGGAAGATAAGTCAGTTTGTAAGGTGCTTGCCTTGTAAGGAGAAAGACCCAAGTTTGATTCTCTGAACCACATTGTAGAAGTAAAGCTTCACCTGGTGATGCATACTTGTAATCCCAGAACTGAGGAGGCAGAGACAGGGTTCCTGAGGCTTGCTGGTCAGCAAGCCTATCCTACTTGTTGAGGATCAAGAAGATGAGAGACCTTGCCTCAAAAACAATATGGATGGCTCCTGAGGAAAAATGCCTAAGGCTGTGTTCTGGCTTCCACACATACATGTATACATGTGTATGTATGTCCCCTGGACGTGTCCACACACATAGACACAGACACACAGACACACAGACACACACACACACACTCATACACACACGGGGGTGGGTGGGTAGGGAGAGAGATTTGGATTCCAAGGAAAATGGAAAGTTTTAGGGGTAGCTAAGGCAAGAACTGTGAATGTATTTGACGAGAAGGTGCTCCATGAATGGTAGATAAGGACACCCAGCAAGAGGTGACAGGGGTGGGCACAGTGGGAGGTAGAGCTGGAGAATGGGGGACTCAGGACAAATTGATAGAGCAGCAGATGTAGCAGGGAGGTTCTGCACAAGAAGCCGTGAGAGCAGGGCGGCCTGACGATTGGGTTGAGCCAGTGTGGGATCTGCAGAGCAGTTCCCCAACACTGTGGGCCTGTCCACGCTTCCGCCTTTCACTGTCGTGCGTTTTGTGTCTCCTGTCCCCTTGCTTTGATGCTGGAAGCTGTTACTGAGAAGAGAGATGACCAAGTCACACTAATGTTGCAGAAAACTGACAGATGATTTATCCAGAAAACACATCAACAGAGGTGGGGCATCAGGTGCAGACTGGGGAGTTATCTAAAACAGGGGAATAAAGATATGGAAACCAGCGACGCCCCCTCTGCATAGATCCTTTTGAAGGGGATGGTAGTTGTCAGGTTCTTGTTTGCAAGTAAAAATTTATATTTTCTCTACACGTTTTCCTCTGTTCTGTATGGAAATTCAAATCAGATAAGCACCAAGGCAATAAGAATCTAAAGTCAATTTCACGGAAATTTTGTAATGACTGAGCTGTGAAAAGGGAGGATGAGTCTCGGAATGTATGCTTCAGCCTCCGAAGTGACTGGAATGGCAGATTCTGCTTATGTGTGTTTATGTGTGTGCATGTGAACATGTGTGCGGAAGACAGAAGATGACATTGAGTATTTTCTTTAATTGCTTCTCAACAATATTGTTTTTTGAAACAGAATCTCTTTGAATTGGAGCTCACCAGTTTGGTTAGGCGGGCCAGTGAGTCCTCGGGGTTGGCCTGCCTCTGCCTCCTGAAGGCAGAGAGTTTATGGTTTCTGCCTTTCTCCTCCACTTCCTTCCCCCTCCCTTCTTCACATGGGTGCTGGGGATTTGAACTCAGGTCCTCACGTTTGAATGACAAGCACTTTTCTTACTGAGCCTTTGTCCCTTCTCCTAGCCTCTAACTTTTATTCTCCCAATCTCACGTGGATCTCAGGTGACGAAGAGATGAGAAGCTGCTGGGGGTAGCACAGGCTGGTTATCCTGGGGCCTGGTCACTCTCATTTTCCAGGGACAGGGACAGATCCGCTGCTCATTCCTCCAGCGTCATGATGAGCTGCCTGACAGTGTGGGCTGTGCACAAGATGGGAGGTCTCAGGCCGTGCTGCCCAGTGAGGACCAAGGACTGTTCCATCTGAGGCTTTCTTTGTAGGATTGTTGTTGGTGCTTGCAGAGTACAGGTCAGCATGCTGTGTGACTGAGCTCAGCTCTCAGTGATACTGACCCCATTTCACAGATGGGGAGACTGAGTTTGAGATCTCACACTTTAAGATCTAGGTGTGGGATTCGGCTCCCATGGCTAAGAAATTATAAAGAACAATTATATGGTTCCAGTCTAGGTTCAGACAGTGTCACTGGGGCTGGTTGCACCAACATGAAGACCCGTGTTCCATCTGCAATACTTGTGTAAAAAAATCCGGCAAGGTGTCTTACATCTGTAATCCCAGCACTCAGGAGGTGGAGCTAGAGTAGCCCAGGGCTTTCTGGCCAGCGGAGTTCATAGGTGTCAGGTTCAGGAGGGGACTCTGTCTCCAGATGTAAAGTGGAGAGCAACAGAGAAAGGTGTTAACTTCTGACTTCTGTGGGCACAGGCATGTACTTCCCTGTACATACACATGCCAACAGTGCTTTCTGCCAGAGCGGATTTTCAGCCTTGGTGGTGACCTACCTAGGTCTGCAGGTGTGGGCAGGAGGCCAGGTGCTACGGGCAGTGAGAGACCCTCAAGATTACATGGAGGCTCAAGTTAACTTGGGAACATGCGATGATCCTTCTCCATCAAAGACATTTCAATGGTAAGCACTGCAGTAGCATGGAGCGCTGGGAATGCGCTGAAGTTTTTCTGTGAGGAATAAACGGCCAAGCTCGGCCAGCTGCCAGGGTTAGCCATGTGCTTAATCCCAGGTCTTGGCACACCGGCAAGTGCTCACGGCTCCGTGTGGCTTGGTATGGCCCTTGGCTGTGCCTCACAGCCAGCCAAGCTGAGCAGCTGCAGCAAGGAAACCTTTAGTTAAAGAGCAACTGGCAGCAACGCGGAGGGCTCAGCTCATAAACTTTTATTTAAGAGAGATGAAAGACTGCTCAGCGGAGTGATTCAAAACCCAGAAACCTGCATGTACCTGTGGGAGTGGGGTTGGAAGGCCAGCTCCTACCAGTACGCCCCTTTCTAGAGTGTCCACTGTTCTTAGCACTGCACCAGGGGCTTTGTAGGTCCTGCCTATAAAGTGTCCTCGTCCAATAAGCAACGAAGAGTCATCTACATGGGGCGACATAGGACTTTCTCCATGTGAGCTGAGGGTGCTACCCTCTGACTTGTTTCTGTGTGGAGTCTGAGTCCCTCTCTCATTATTATTATTATTATTATTATTATTATTATTATTATTATTATTTGAGACGGGATCTCTTGCAACCCAGGCTGACCTTAAACTTCGTGCATAGCTGAGGACAACCTTAAACTACCGATCCTCCTGCCTCCATCTCCCAAGTTCCTCCGGGATCATAGGCGTGTCTCATCCAACCTCGTTTTTGTAGTCTGGAACCTACACCGGAGGCTTCATGCATGGTAGGTAAGGACTCTATAAACTGAGCCACATCCCCAGCCCCCATAGTCCTCATTTCGATCAAACCCAGTTCAAGTGGCACGTAGAGGTCCGCTATAGAAAGCTTGAAACACAAAGAGGGTTAGTTGTCAGAGCAGCACCAATAGGGCGTCCTCAAAGAAAAGACACTAATGTGGAAACAGCAGGTGACATTCAGAATCCAGAAAGAGCAGCTTGCTTCACCAAAGCCTCAGGAGCCTTCACCAGGAAGACGTGAATGATTGCTACAGCTCCTTGTTGGAGGCAAGCTCACAGTTGACTCAGCCTACCACCTTCTCCTTGAAGCAAGAGTGAGGAAAGGGGGCTGCGTCCTATGTGTTTTTCCTCACTGTTCATCTGGAGGTTACAAAGGTGGGGAGAGGCTGGTGTCTTCTTTTGTCTGCTGTTTTCCTGGTCAGGCAATACTGTTTAACAAGGAGGTTTGGCAGATCATTTGGGGCATAGGCCTAGGTAGTAAAACCGACTGTCTTCCACAGCGTGGGTTATTCTTTGATGATCACAGCGGGCAAATGTGGGGCAGACGTAGAGAATGGAATATGTCCTTTGAACAACACAGAAGAGAGGATTTAGAAATTGGAGGGAGAGTCAGGGAAGCTGGGTTTCCCAGGAAAGCAGACAAGGAACCCCTTGCAGGAAGGACTGGCCAAGAGGCACTTTGTATGTACGACATGTGTACATGTGTGTGCACATGCATGTGAGGGCAGAGGTGTTCCACAGGTGATGTTTCTCATGTGTTGGTCCCCCCATTGTTTTTAATATAGGGTCTTTCACTAGCCTGGAACCCTCCAAGAAGGCTAGACTGATTGGCTGGTGAACTCTGGGTTCTGTCTCCACAGTGCTGGCACCACAGCCGTGTACCTGGCTTTCTAAAATGTGCATTCTGGGAAGTGAACTTTATTGTGTGAATAGGTCCTTTGTTGATTGAGCCGTCTCCTAGACCAAGAGGGACTTGAGAGGCAAGAGTACCTCTTTTCAGGCTTGGTCCAGCAATACTAAGAAATTTCCATTTTCAAGCTTTCTGTGTCTCCAGTTACCCTCCTTCCCTAACTCCAAAAGGGAGGGTCAGCAAATGCACTGATTGCAAAAGGCTGTTTTCTGCACCTTCCTTCAGAGAACCAGCTCCAAGGCTCCGTTCTGCACCTTGTTCCAGAGAGCCAGCTCCTGCTCTCAAGGCAGCGAGCTGGAGATTTGGTTTGTTTCCCAGCCACTTCTCCCTGTGTTGTGTTTGAAGCTGCCCTGCCTGGTATAGTACTAACCCTTGGTTCTTCTGAAGTCATCTATGTGCACATATGCAGATTCCTTGAAACTACGTGGCAAATGTTTTAAAGACAAACCATCCTGGAGAAATTTGCAGTTTAATTAATATTTAAAAAGTACGTAATAACCTTCCTGTTTGTGGTCTTGGAGAAAACCCGTTCTCAAGTCACGGTTTGACAGGATTTGGTCTCTGTTTGGACTGGCTCAGCCTTTGTGATGCTGGGAGATTTGGTAGCTTGCCAGTTGTTCTTTTGTGAAGGGGTGAAAAATTCTTTAATGCTTTTCTTAGAAGAACAGTGTGTTAGAATTGCTATCTAACTGATGACTGCAAAAAGAGCTGTCAAAAATTTTCAAGCTATTTGAAGTGGTCAAATGATTCCATTTTTTTTTTTAGTCTTTTAAGACCTTTGAAATGCATGCACATTTGTGTTATGAATATTTATAATTATTACAATAAGGTCATCTTTTTTAATAAAGAGAAGAAGAAAACACTTGCACATTTACACCTCAAAGTCTTTTGTTTTTAAATAAAGCTTTATTGGAACACAGCCATGTCTATCTACAGACATGTTGCCTATGGCATTTATTCATTTTTTATTTTAAAGAGATGTATTCTTAGTCTCTTATTTAGGCTGACCTTGACTTTCAGGACTCCAGTCTTCTTGCTGCAGTGCCCCCATCCCCCGGAGCTGGGATTACAGGCATTTGCCAATGAACCAGGCTTTGTCTGGCTCTGTATAATGAATATTTGCTGACTCTTGTTTCAACTGAATTTTCTCTAAGAACTTTCTATCAGTGTCTGGATTGACACCATTTTCTTCCCCTTCAGCGCAGCATGGATGAGTTGTAGGCTTACTCTGAAAGAAGGCTTTGGTGGCTGCCATCTTCTTGCTATTGTACATGGTGTTAGAACAGAGGATTCCAAATATGACTTTGTACACATATGCAAGGAGTTCAAAAGTTGGACACTTAGAAGGGGAGGTGCTGTGTAAAAAGATCATCAGCCTTAGGTTTAGATAAAATTCACTCTCCAGAGATGCTGTACCTATGTAGCCATTTGGCATTCAGGGATAAATGTACCAATTTTTCTGAATAAAAACCACCACCACCAGCAACAGCAGCAGCAACAACAGCAACAACACAGAACTCTTAGAAATGGAAAGATGGTTTAGGGATAAAGAATGGTTGCTGCTGCTTCAGAGGGCCTGGATTTGGTTCCCAGCCCCCTTGTTGGTTCACAACTGCCTATAACTCCAGTTCCAGGTGATCTGATGCCTTTTTATATCCTCTGAGGGCACCTAAACTCACATTATCATGTACCAACACAGTAGCAACAACAACAATAGTAATAACAAATAATAATAAAATAAATAAAAATTTAAAAACTCAGAATTCTCAATAACCAGCTTTCTAGCATCTTCTATAAATATGGCCCTCAACCCCAAATGCTCAGAGAAAGGAGACACAAAGCATCTGGGAAGTTAACTTTATAACATCTGGGTGCCAAAGTGGTACACATGTCACAGAACTTAGAGAAGGCAGACCTGATATGCATTTCACTACCACACCACTGCCACCTCTGACCCTATTCCATATATGTATGTATGTATGTATGTATAGATGGATAGATGTTTTGGAAACAAGTTCTCTCTATATATCCTGGCTGCCCTGAACTCACCATGTAGACCAGGATGGCCTCTTCCCTGTAAGGTGGGGAAAGGCTTCATGGAAAAAAAAGGACTTCATCTGGTCTGGAAGGGTCAGGATGCTTAGTCAAAGAGAGGCCACCCTGGGAGATGACTTAGGCAGACTCTGCTTTCCCTGCTCATTGAAAGCCAAGTTCTATTCTTTTAGAAAATAGTTTATTTTATGGGAATGGGAAGTGTGTGTGTGTGTGTGTGTCTGTGCATCATGGTTGTGCATTGCCTATGGAGGCCAGTAAAGGGAGACAGATCCTGTGGAACTGGAGTCAACGGATGGTTGTGCGTTGCCGTGTGTATACTGGGAAGTAAACTTGGTCCTCTAGAGGAGAAGCCAGGGCTGCTAACCATTGTTAACCACTTCTCCAGCCTCAAGTTCAGTTTCTTAGGTGATGTAAGCTACCAAATACTTCTCATCAAAATAAATGTTGGAGAGGAAACTGCAGTAAGGATATAAAAACAAAACAAAACTGAACAAAAAATAAACAAAACAACAATGAACAAGAAAAAACAACAATGGCAACAACAAAATGTGGGCTGGTGTGTGGCTGGACATGCTATGGATGTGGGCTGGTGTGTGGTCGGAGACATGATATGGATGTTGTCTGGTGTGTGGCTGGAGACATGCTATGGATGTGGGCTGGTGTGTGGCTGGAGACATGGATGTGGGCTGGTGTGTGGCTGGAGACATGGATGTGGGCTGGTCTGTGGCTGGAGACATGCTATGGATGTGCTAGAACTTGGTGCAATATTTCATGATCACAGAGAGGAAAGGTCACAGCAGTAGAGAAAAGTCAATTCTTAGCAGATCTGCTCACCCATAAGGTACTTGTCCCATCAAACAATCAGGAACAATCTCATCGTCCTGAGTTGGACAAAATGTAGAGGAGAAGAGGGAAGATAGTGTTAAGAAAAAAAATTATTAACATTTGCTAAAGCACAAATAGGGCTAGGGAGATGACTCTCTATAAAACATTGAGTTAATTCTTCAGAACCCATGTGAAAAAGTTGGGTGTGGTGGCATAGGCTTGTCATTTCACTTCTGGGGAGACAGAGGTTGTCCCTGGGACTGGAAAGTCTACTTGGTTAGTTTCAGAGCAGGGAGAGACTTTGTCTAAAAAGAAGGTGATCATTCACCAACCCAGATACAAACATTTGATCTAGCATGGTGACCTGGCTGAATGATATGCTGGTACAATAATGGCACAAATGGTTTGGGGGCAACCAATTACCACATGATTTCCTACATGGAGTTAAGGTCCACTCCATGAGATGAAATTATGCCTGACACTTCTCAGGTGGCCAAGAACTGAGACTAATACACATAGACCTAGAGAAAATCAAACATTATTCTTCCTCTGAATGAACACACAATAAACTGACTTCCAGTGACTTTCTACTGTATCAATAGATCAGGGAGACTCCCTCCTACAGAAGATGGGAACTAATACAGAGATCCACAACTGGGCAATGTGTGGTGAGCGAGAGACTAATGGAAGGAACGTCTTAAGTAGATTTCTTCATCAAATTCCTTCTTTAGGGCTCAGGGAACTATACGGATGAGGAAATTGAAAGATTGTAAGAGCCAAAGGGGATGGGAACTGTGTCTTCCAGATACAAAATGACTGACACATAGGCATGCACAGGTGACAGACCGCATAAGACCTGCATAGGTCCAGACCAGACAAGGTTCTTGCATTAAGTTGGGGAAGCAGACGTGAGTTCCCATTATTAACCAGGAAGCTATCTCCAAAGGTTTACCACACACAAAGGAAAAGTTAGTGTCCCCCAGGGAGTCCCACTGGGCTTAGCCACCATACTTAAGAGCAAGTCCCACACCCAGCAGTAGATGGTCACCACAAAATTAACTCAAAGGAATTTTTGGATTTTTTGTTTTAAATTTTTGTCTCATTTTTCATTATTTGTGACTTTTTTTTTTAAAAAAAACCCTTACTGGTCTTTTGTTTATATATTATGGATTCTAGCTTTGTGTTTTTACATTTTTATCCCTTGTGTGTTTGAGTGTGTGTGTATGTGTGTTCCTTCTTTGTCTCTTTTCCTTTTTTGTTTGTTAATTTGATCATTTTGCTTTATTCTTTTTTTTTGCCTGTTGGTCTTAATAAGAGAGAGAAAGAAGGCATGGAGTTGGACGGGGAAGAGAAGGGAGTGGAGAGAATCTGAGAGGAGATGAGGGAAAGGAAGTCGTACTCAGAATATACTGTATGCGAACCTTTTTTTCAATAAAAATATAAAAAATATAGTTTCCACCTGCGGAATGACACCTGAGTGTTTCTCTGACTTCCACGTGTATCCATACTCGTGTGCATACACAGGAACAGACAGACAGACAGGCACACATGCACATGCACACACACAGAGATGTGGTAGGGAAGGGTGGAGGGAGAAAGAGACCTGTATTCAGGACTACCGCTGCAGTAGGGGAACCTGGGCTCAGCTCTAAGTAGAGAGTGCAAAATGAGTAAATGAGTTTTGGGTAAAAAACAAGATCTGAGTGAGTGGTGTGGAATGGCTACGACAGCAGAGTAGATGCAGTGCATTCTGGGTAACTGTGTTCTTGTCTTGGGTAGGCCAGGTGACCAGCCATCTCTAGGAGGCTGCTGGAGGAAAGAGAACCAAATCACATATGCAGTGCCAATGGTTACTGGTTAGGGATTTTAGAGGTTCCAGGTTCATGGCTAGTGAATGTACCTGAGCACACATGGCTGAGCATGCTTCTCCTTGGGGTATATTATTTACAGAGCACCAGAGAAGAGAAAGGAAGGTCTTCTTCCAGTGCCATTTGCTGAGGTGAGATCTGAACAAATGAAGAAGCAGCCAACCGCTGTGCTAGGCAGTGGGAGGGGCTGCAGTTGAGTATCCTGACACAGAAGATCAGGTGTCAGAACTACAGATACAACAGAAGCATCCAGTCTAGATGAACAGTAGGATTTAGCTACCTGGGTTGCAAATGTTCAGTGTTCTCTGCAGAGGAAGAACCCTTAGGCTGTTCAGGGATCATAAATGTTGTGAGGAGTCTGCTTGTTCGTTTCCCAGCTATATATTTATATTATAGCAAAATTGACCTTAAATTTGTATCAATAAACCAAGATTCATGCCAATGAAAATCTCTATAACATATCCCCCTTTAAATGCAAAGAAACATTTATAAACAATATTTGGGCATAGTTCTCTAGATTACTTCCTGCTGATTGGGGCATTGTTAATGAGGTCTTTCATGGTGTATCCTGTGTGCTAGGTTCATCTCATTCAGCAGCTGAGCAAAGTAATATTTTGAGGGTGTTCACGACAACCTTTCAGGGCTTCTTGGTCCATCAAACCACATTAGCCTGGAATGAATCCACAGGTTCTCATCCTCTGTGGAAATAAAAGAAGAACCTCTTTTCCAAAGCAACATATCTTTAGACCCATATTTTGAATCCAAGAAACCTTTAAAATATATATGTTGGCTTAGCTTAGCAGTCCCCAGAATCAAATGTCTCTCTGCAGTCAAAAAATTCAAAGAAAATACAGTAATATACGTAATTCAGACTCTCCATGTATAGTTCATCTTTACATCTTATTTATTTTACGACTGTCTATACTCTTGTCTCTTTAAAGACTTTGCTTAATTTTTTATAAATCACTTACTTATTTTTATAATTCTCTATACATCCTCTACCATACCATTGTAGGGAAACTAACCTTCCCATAGAATTAACCTTCAGCCTACTCTCATCCTAGATGATATATTCAGTCATTTCTGACAAATGTGTGTGTACTGATGTATATGTGTGTGTTGAGGTGTGTATATGTGTGTGTACAGGTGTCATGTGTTTGTGTACAGGTGTGTGTATACAGGTAGGTATATGTGTGCGTGTACAGGTATGCATGTGTGTGTACAGGTGTATATGTGTATTTGTACAGATATGTGTGTGTACAGGTGTGTATATGTATGTATGAGTACAGGTGTGTGCGTGCAGGTGTGTATGTGTGTGTGCACAAGTGTGTGTGTACAGGTGTGTGTGTACAGGTGTGTATGTGTGTGTACAGGTGTGTGTGTTCAGGTGTGTATGTGTATGTGTACAGGTATGTGTGTACAGGTATACATGCATGTGTATACAGGTGTGTGTGTACAGGTGTGTATGTACATGTGCTTATGTCTGTATAGAGGCCAGATGTTGATGTCAGTTGTCTTCCTCAGCCAGTCTTCAGTTGCTGGTTTTGAGACAGGGTCCCTGTCTGTGTGGAGCTCACTGATCTAACTAGGTTGGATGGCCAGAGAGCCCCCAGAGACCTTTCTGTCTCTGCCTCCCGAGTTCCAACATTACAATTTGTGCAACTGTGCCTGGATTTTTGAAACATGGGTCCTGAGGGATCCAGCTCAGGTCCTCATCTTTGTACAGCATGCTTTTTGCCTACCGAGCCTGCCCGCAGCAAATCTTTGTATTGTTCTTGTAAACTTGGGGTCTAACAGTCTCTCCAAGCATGGCTGGAGCTGGCTAGAGAGGAGAGTCTGCCTTACTGTGTTCAAGATGGAGTGGGAAGCTGGGGAAACAGCTTCCCTTGTTTCAGAACCAGCTAAGGATCAGCTGAGGGCTGTCCTAGTACCACCTGGGTATAGTATCACATGCGTTCTGAACGTTGCATTCAAACACCCATGTCTGAGGAACAGTGGTAGCCAGGGTCAGATATACCTCAATAAAGTTGAATTGTGCCCTGTGGGCATCCACAGATGTACCCACTGAGAGCCTTCTCTGTTAAAAATGTGTACCAGGTCTATGTTGTACACATCTTCAGTGGCTGCCACGTGTCTCCAGAAACAGATGTGTGATGGGTAGTTTCTTGATGGTTTGACTCCCGGCTTGAAAAGCTCAATTTGATTGTTAAGATGTGAATACTTGTCACCAATTGTCCTCCATCAGCTGAATGCTCCGCCAGCGAATCTCCCCTTGCCAAACCTTCAGCAAGTCGTTCAGAAAGATGCCAGGTTTCCTTTGCTCACTCTCGGGAATTCTCCAGGGGTGAACACAGGGTGCTGGGGGGAGGGCTGGATTCAGTTAGACATGTTACAGGCTAGATGTTAGAGGAATGTATGACATAGTTTTGACATTTTAAGCACTGATAACATTTAAAATCAAGGCAGGAGAATGACTTTTATTAATTATCCGTGTCTCCTCCTGCCCTTCTGTCCTCCACCTGCTACCAGCTGTTAAACAGTTGAGAAAATGGTAAATGAATACGATTACAAGCAATTATGAGTTTTTCTTTTTTTAAGAGACAGATGGAACCAAGGTTTCTATTTTGAGAGGCTTTTGAATTTAGGTTATGTCTACACAGTGTCGTAGTATTACAGGGAGACCATATGTTTCATTTAGCGCCACTGAGATTTCCTTGGAGAGTGACCTGGAAGCCGTGGTCAGTAGGCTATGTCAGGACAACTTCATCGACAGGTTACTAGTAAGCACAGATTCAAATTCATAGTCTCATTGCTTCAAACCTTCAATTTTTTTTACACATGTATGTGTGTGGTGTGCATGCATGTATGCATGGGTCAGATCGGTGTGTATATGTGTGGAGGCCAGAGGTTGATGTCAGGGTCTTTCCCAGTCCCGTTTTCCCTATGTACTGAACTCAGAGCATGGCAATTACACTAGTCTGTCTAAGCAGCTGGCTTGAGGGATCCATCTTCCGTCTCTACCTCCTTTGTGGCTAAGATTAGAGGTAAGCCGCCATAGCTGTTCAGTGTTTACCTGAGTTCTGGGGATCTTAACCCAACTCGGATCCTTATGACTGGGTCAGGTTTTGTGTTGTGCTGTTAAAATCCAGAGATGAAAATGGCCTGGTTTAGGCCCTCATTGAGTGAACTGTGCACGCAATGGGGTGGGGGCAGACTGTGTCTGTTTGGCTTAATTCAATGGTTCTTTTATGTCCTTTACATTTTCTCTAACCTGAGAAAACTTGGGGAGGGGTTATTAAGCACAAGAATGAATCATTATGAGCCATTTTCAGTGTGAGTTGCTTTAGTTAGACTTAGGGCTCATCTGAGAGTCTCAGCCAAGCTGGAAATCTGAGGGGCCCTGTCTTCCTGAGTGTTCAGCTGGTACCTGCCTGCCTGGGCGCTGCAGCTTATCTTGGGGTTAAAGGTTGCGTCTGTGTGACTGAGCCCATATATCAGGAGCGAAAGGGAGTCTCAGGCCCCAGGGTACACATTAGATAAGGCTCTGCGTCCTGAACCAAGACAATCTGGAGTCTGTGGAGGGGGCTGTACTAGATCCTGGGGAGACTGATGTACTCAGACAGCGGGAAGTAAAGGAGATGGAGAGTTTTAACCAAGAGTATAAAAAGCATTGTGTTGTGCCAAATAGGCATGTAATTCATTTTCCCAGTTTGGAAGGGTTTTAAAATAAAAGCACCTCGCTTTCCGAATTCTCTAGAATTTATTACAAAGTGGGGATATTGCTTGTCACATTAACTAGCTCCTGGCATTAAACTGAAAATACTGTGTAACATGAAGGGCCTGCTTTGTTGGGGTTTCTGTCTTGCCCAGTTCCCACAGCTGGCAAATCCCAAAGAAAATCACACAGAGGTCTCCATAAGTTATAAACTGAATGGGCCATTATCTCAGCCTTTGTATTAGCTCTCATAATGTATATTAATCCATTATCCTTATCTATGTTAGCCATGTGGCTCAGTACCTTTTTCAGTGGGGCAGGTCACATCCTGCTTCTTCCGTGATCTGGGCAGGACTGTCAAGGGAGCTTCCTGTTTCCCAGAATTCTCCTATTCTTCTTGCCCCGCCTCTACTTCCTGTCTGGTTGTCTCACCCATCATCCTGCCTGGCTAATGGCCAATCAGCATTTATTTAAAACATAATTGACAGAATATAGAATTGTCCTACACTAATACTGGACAATCAACAGCTTTGAGATAATACAGTTTAATCCAATAAGTAAGACATTTGGGGCTGGCAACTTGTGGCACTTGGTATGAGCTCCTACAGGTGAACTGAACTCCTATGATCCCTAAGGGGACTTGGAGGTAGTGCTGTCTCTCAGGATCATAGACTAGGAGTTACTTTTCCCCAGATGACCTGATAGAACGTGGGTTTCTGCCTCAGCAGGCTGGAAAGAGCCCCCAAAGCCAGAGTGCCCAACCTGGTCTTAGAGCTTGGTGCTGCCAGCCCGGGACATGCATTAGGATCTTCTGCCTTGGGAGTTTTAATCTGTGCGTGAATTCTCTACTGAGAGACATGTTATATAAGTACAGGAAAACATCTAACTGACATGTGGTGTGTCCGTGTGTATGTGAGTGTATGTATGTGTGTGTATGTGGTGGTGATGGTAGTGTGTGTGTGTGTGTGTATGGGTGTGGTGGTGGTGGTAGTGTATATGTGTGTGTGTGTGTGTGGTAGTGATGATAGTGTGTTTGTGTGCATGTGTGTGTGGTGTTGGTGTTGGTGGCGTGTGTGTAGGTCAGAGGAGAGTCTTACTCAGATGCCATCTATCCTTTTTGAGACAGGGCCTCTCACTAGCCTGAAACTCACCCAGGAATCTAGACTGGTGAGCCAGTGAGTCCCAGGGAGATTTGTCTCTTAATGCCCAGAACTAGGATTATAGACATTCTCCACAATGCCAAGCTTGTGTGTGTGTAGACATGTGCATGCCACGCTGCACTTGCAGGGTCAGGGGATAACCTCAGATAACCTTCTACTTCCAGGGTTTCTCTTGTTGTAGAGACCATGACATATACCGTGTTAGCTGACTTATGAATTTCTGGGGATTCTCCTGGGTCCACCTCCCATCTAATAGCTGGGGTTCTGGGGTTATAGATTACTGTTATTATGTGCAACTTGGCCCAAATTCATCCTCTTGTGCTTGTTTGGTAAGTGTTTTATCCACTGAACAACATCCTAAACCAGCAGAGCTTTTTATTGCTTTTTTTAAAAAATGGTTTCTGAGAATTGAAGTCAGGTCTTCATGCTTGTAAGGCGAGTTCTTAATGGACTGAACCATCTCCCTAGTCCAATATCCTATTACTTAAGGAGTCCTTAGGAACCAGCAAACTTCTGAGCACTTTGTAATAGAAAAAGATACATGGAGATGAGTCAGCAGAACAGCAGCTTAAGAGAGGTGGCAGCCCATGGCCAGTGCCCTGGGCTGGGGCCAGGCAGCATCTCTGCACAGGACTGCCTACCTCATGTTAGCGCTGGTGCTAATGGTGTTTGTCATGGGGCTCTTGGGAAATTGTACTGTTTTCACTTAACAACTCTTTCCCCAGTGCCAGGATTTTTCACCCCAAACCCACCATAAATAACACAAAGTGGTATTTTGCCATCACAGTTGCAGGCAGGAATACAGCAGTTGACATGGAGAATACCATGTGGAGACATTTAAATCTGTGCTGTTATGAATGAACCTACTGCTGTGTGCATGTTCATGCCATGTGCGATGACAAAGGTAGATTCTCTGCATCTCTGTAGAGTCCATGTGTCACTTCCTTATGTTTTAAATCCCCTCCTCCATTCAACCTGAGAGTCTTCTCATAGACGCACCTCCCACAGCAAGAGCTCCTAGTTTCTAAAACTCAAGGAAAGAATGGTTTGTATGATTGTGTGTGTGTATGTATGTATGTTTATATGTTCATTTGTGTACGTGAAGATGTGTATGTGTGTGTGTGCATGTGTGTGCTTGTCAATGAAGAGGCTAGAGGATAGACAACCTTGGGTGTTGTTCCTTAGGAGACATTTACCTTATTTGGGAGATAGAATCTCTTATTTTCCCTTTTTGGTCAGAAACTCAGTAAGTGGGTTGGGCTAGCTGACCAGTGAGCCTGAGAGGTCACTTCTCTTTGCCTCCTCAGTGCTGGGATTACAAGTGTGGGCCACCACGCCCAGCTTTCTTTCTTTTTTGTTTTTAAACAGAAATTTGGGGGATCCAACTCAGGTCCTTATGCTTGCAAGGCAAAAGCTTTAACAACTAAGCTATCACCCCAGCTCTAGGCTCTCTGTGTGTGAACATGTATGTGCACATGCATGTCACAGAACATATGGAGGTCAGAGAACAATTTATGTGAGTCAGTTTTCTCCTTTTACCATGTGGGATTGAACTCAGATTATCAGTCTTGTTGGTAAGCATTGTGCTAGCCCTGCTTTTCTATGTTTTATTTGGAATATATTCCTAGACGCTGTCCACCCGACTCTGCTGTCTTCTGCAGGCTGCAGACTTACAGCCTCCTCTACTGCTCGCACCGTGCATGACTTCACTTCCTCCTGTCACTGCCTGCATTTCATGGTCAATCTCTGCTTATTGATTTATTTTCCAGTGGTTTATTATTTAAACTTATTTCCAGGATTCAATGGATATAATTTTCCTACTTGTAAGTATTGAAAAATATTCTGTTAAAACAATGGAAATATTTTTCATTTTGATGGCATTTTATTTATTAGGGGTTTCAGGAATAAATGAGGTAGTTAAGTAACACACACACACACACACACACACACACACAGAGAGAGAGAGAGAGAGAGAGATTGACAAGCTATAAAGAGAGGCAAAATTTGACTAAGTTTACAGTTTCTCAAGAATTCTCCAACAGAGTAGGTAAAAAGGAGAATCTAAAAATGGTCAAAGTGCAAAGAAGTGTCAGTGAGTGCTCAGCCTCAAGTGGGACATCTGTGTGGCACGCTCATCCAGGGCTCAGGGGGACATCTGGATAGCACACCCTCCTCCAAGGCTCAGGGGACATCTGTGTGGCATGCCCGCATCCAAGGCTCAGGGGCCGTTATGAGAGGGGGCAGAAAGATGGTAAAACTAAATAGCAGGAGGCGCAGAGGGAAGCCACACCTCCTGGCAGTTGATGCTCAAGAGCTCATAGCACTTGTGAAGGCAGTCAACATTCTGTCATGGAGGAGACTTGAGCCCCAACCCTTATAAAGAGCTATTGACAGTTGGTTGCTTCTGCGGGGGGGAACGTTTCTTTTTAGGGGTGAGGCCCTTTGGCAAACCGTACTGTGGTGGATGGCCCCATACCCGTGAGTACCACCCATGTGCTAGCATGTGGGTATCACAAATTAGAATCAGCAAAAATAGGAGAGACCTTGAGGTGGACTTGGGGAAAGTGGAGATGGGAACATGAGGGATTGGGCTTGGGGGTGAGTGGAGGGGGAGAGTACTGAAGGAGATGACTGGAAGTGGGAGCATTTTGTGGTTAGGTAGAAGCCTGGTGTAAGGCAAACTCCCCGAAAGCTACAAGGATGACCCCAGAGAGGACTTCTAACAATGGTGGATGCACAGCCTGTACTGGTCATTTCCTGTGATGAGGCAGGACCTCCACTGGAGGAACTGGGACTTCACCCCAGCCACATAACCTTTGACCTATAGTCTGTCCTACTTATGGGAAGTCCGGGGTGGGGGGGGCAAGGTTGTGAGAGTGGCACTAAGATTGTGGGAGTGGCCAACCAATGACTGGTCCAGCCTCGGACCCATACCACAAGAACAAGCCCACTCCTGATACTGTCTGGAGTGTTAGTACCCAGGACTGGATGGCCCCTGGACCTTGGATAGAATCAAACATGATTGGAAAAAAAGTCAATGTAATGATGCCTAACAATATTCTACTACACTTATAGGTTGGTGACTACCCCGATTGTCATCAGAGAGCCTTCATCTAGCACCTGATGGTAACAGATGCAGACACCCACAGGCAAACATTAGGCTGAGCTTTGGAAATCCCACGAAAGAGTGGAGGAAGGACTGTCAAAGCCAGTGAGGCTAAGGACATCACAAGAAAATCCACAGAAACAACTAACCTGGGCCCATAGGTGCTCACAGGATCAGGATTGACAGTCGGGCAGCATGCATGGGACCAACCTAGGTCCTCTGCGTATGTGTGACAGTTGTATAGCTTGATCTACTTGTAGGACTAGCAGTGGGAGCAGGCGCTGTCCCTAATGCTTTGGCTGGCTTTTGGGAACCTATCCCTCATACTGGGTTGCTTTGTCCAATCTTAATATGGGGGGCGGTTAGTCTTACTTCAACTTGATATGCCGTGCTTGTTGATACCCATGGGAGGACTGCACTCTTCTGAACAGAAATGGAGGAAGAATGGATTTGGGTGGGCAGGAGGATAGGAGGTGGGGGAGGAAACGGGTGGAGAGGAGGGAGGGGAAGCTTGCATCAGGAGGTAAAATAAGTGAACAAGTTTAATGAAAAACAGGAAAAAAAGAGAACACAAAGCTGGGAGGAGGTAGAGAATGGGGGAGTGGGTCTGAGAGGAGTTAGTGGGAGGAGTGGGATTGAAAAGACATTGGATGGTGAAAAAGACAAGATCTCCTGAGTACATTGGGAGCGTGGGGGTCTCGGAGAGGGTAGAAGGGAAGAGGGGAGGCAAAGAAGGGAGAAGAGAAAAATGTATAGCTCAACAAAAACAAAATAAAAAATTAATAAAAGACAAATAACATAAGAAAATTAAAAATAAATTAATTAGGAAGATGAAGCAAGTAATATGTATGTTAATTTTTTATGTCTGTAACAGAATATTTGAGATATTAATGTAAGAGTGGAAAGGGTTAGTTTGTCTCGATCTCATTTTAATCCAAGTTTACATGGTCTCTGCCTTTGGGGTTATAGTAGTACTGTGGCAGGATCATGTGGAAGAGGAGGTAAATTCACTTTTGGTGACCAGGAAGCAAAGACAGGGAGAGAGGAAAGGCTGGGAATATCCTTTTCAAAGCTACACCTCTGACATCACATCCTCCACAACCCCAGTCATCTGCTTCTGTGATCCCAGTGGTGGTGCAGCAGGCCAGCAGCCCCAGTGTCTGGGGTATTCCCAGAGGTGAACATTGGACACGCATCAGCAGAGAAAGTGAAGACTCAGAGGAAGCGGAAACAGGCATCTCTTGAAGGAGAAACACCCCTGTTGGGATGCTGGGGTCTCCAGAGCTGGCTGACTGTCCAGTGAACTCTGAGCTGATCTCTTCTTGGTTCCCTTGGCTCTCACCTCTCTTGATCCTCTCTTTTCTTTCTCAGTCCCCCACCCTCATTCTATCACTTCATCTCTTTAGTTGGATGGTGTTGACCCCGGAGCAGGGGGATCCAAGCTCATGAGCTGGTGACCCTGCTGAAAAGTGGGCATGCTGTCCCTCTTTATAGTCCAGCTACTGCAGGGCTGCCTTCTCTTTCCCTCCTGCCTCTTCCGTGACTGCCTGTTCTCTGCTAACACCTCACAGTTCACCTCCTCTCAATAGCGCCATAGTCTGGTGACCTGAAGGATGCTCATCACCACTACAGACGAGAGTTTTTTGGAGAGTAGGGTCCGGGACTTGTGAGAGCAGAGCTAGGACCGTGTTTCCTGCTGGTGCCATGGCAGAGGCAAACCAGGAGCTCGTCCAGAAAGCGCCCTTCAGCTCCAGGGTCGTTGCCCATCTGCATTTCGTGACGGACCCTCAAGGACAGGTTTGCCAGGGGTGCTGGTTCATGGGAGGAAAATAAAGATGAGGTATTTAGTGTTGGTCTTAGTTTGACTTCCTGTTGTGATGCAATACTCTGGCAAATTTCCAACTCCAGCTCACAGTCTGCCACTGTGGGGAGGTCGGGGCGCCAGGACCCTGGAACAGGTGGTCACATCACATCCACAGCCGAGAGCAGGGAGCAAAGCAGAAACGCTTGCAGTGTGTGCTCTCTTCGGTCATTCGGTCCAGGCTCCCACCCATCAAATGCTGTGTCTTGGGGTTTCTGTTGATGTGAAGAGACACCAGGACCATGGCAACTCTTACAAATGAAAACATTTAACTGAGGGGATGGCTTAAAGTTTCAGAGGCTTAGTCCATTATCATTATGGTGGGGAACATGGTGGCATGCAGGCAGACATGATACTGGCTACATCTTGATCAGAAGGCAACAGGAAGTAGAATGAGACACCAGACAGTATTTTGAGCATATATGAGATCTCAAAGCCCACCTCCACAATGATGTGCTTCCTCCAACAAGGCCATACCTACTCCAACAAGTCCACACCTCCTAATATTGCCACTCCTGTGAGATTATGGGGGCCATTTATATTCAAACTACTACATGGTGCCACCAACATCTAGAGTGGGTACTGTCACCTCAATTTACCCAAGAAAGAAAATCTTTTGTAGGCATGCTCACTGGCCAACCTTGTCTGGACAGCTCCTCACTGAGACACTCTTCCCAGGTGATTCTAGATTGTCAGGTTGACAGTGAAAATCACTACCACAGACTTCAACTTTGAACCCTAACCTCAGTCCCTAGTGGGTGGGTCCAACAATAGCCACATGGAGTGAGCTGACCCTTCACAGCTGGCACCAGGATACTGTCCTGTTTTGTGCAGACAGCTTTGTTTCCAATCTGGCAGATGCCTAATGGCTTCCAATAAGCCTTAATGAAGTGTCCAGCAGGTATCACTAATGGGCTTGACCCTAAGAAAGACAAATACTAGGTGGATATTAGGGATTTAAAAGCAATAACCACAGGCAGATATTTCTAGGCATTTCTTCTGAAGCTAATTCGGCAGTGGCACGTGAGTCTTATAGGCAAGGTAGATGGGTTGGCAGGGACGGGAGTGGTGCAAGAACAGGTTAGCAGCAGATTTGGGGGTCTTTGCTCCCTAGCTGCGGTCATTTGTCACATCCTCATCTGCCTGGTGCCTGGAAAGGTGAGGACATTTTTACAAAGAGTGTGGGCATATGTGGTGGTAACATTTTGCTGGTGTTTAGTATGCATGTAGGAAGTTGCCTGAATGTTGTTTGAATTTTCTGAAGATTTTTAAAAACCCCTTTTTGTGCAAAGGTAACATGGCATTTTAAGCTAATGAGCTGGTTGCCAGTATCTTGTCCTGTTCCAAGTTAATAGGATCTGCTTTTAAAATCTAGGTGCTTAATTGTAGAATGGAGCTGCCTAGGTAATGGCTTTACTTTTAATTAATAGTAAGCAGGGCAACTCCTTGATTTCCTCCACTGAGTCAAAGAGACCAGAACTCTTTAGGTGTGTGCGTGTGCGTGTGTGTGTACATTCTTGGGCCACAGGTTTATGTCAAATGTTTTCTTTAATTGATCTTTACTCTGTTATTATTTTGAATTATACTTTTATCTTCAAGTTTATGATTACATTATTTCCACCTTTCCTTTCCTCCCTCCAAACCCTCCCATGTAACAATCCCCACCATAATTCTCTTTCAAATTCATGGCCTCTTTTTTTAAAAATTATTGTTGCACACATACACATACACACTTATGTTCATAAGAACAAGAATAAATGCATACAAGCTGCTCTGCCCATATAATGTTATATGTATGTGTATGTATATGTCTATATTTCTGGGGCTGACCATTTAGTATTGAATAACTACTTGATGTGTTCTTCCCTGGGGAAGATTTTTTTTCTACCCTCAGTATTTATTCATTGCCTGTAGTTCTTTGTCTGTGCTTGAAGCCTCATGACCTTCCCTTCCTCCTTGTTAGCATGCCTATTGGTGCCATCTTTGCTCAGGTCGTGTTTAGGTGGCAGGTTGGTGGGACTTCAAGGGTGCAGTTATTGACATCTCTACAAGTAAATGCAGAGGGCCCAGATTTTTACTTGAGTGCTGTGGATCTGAACTTGGGTCCTCATGCTTGCAAGCCCTTTCCCAGCTGAGCTCTCTCTACAGTTCTGAAGCCTGGCCTCTTCATGGACCCGAGCCAATGCTGTCAGAGCAGAAGCACAGGCTCTCCAGTCACACTGACGTCATGAGAAACATGCTTCTCCCACTTACAGCTGTAGCTCCAAGCCACAGTTTCCTTATTTAGAATGAAAACCATGAGCCACTTTATTGGGTCATTGTAAGGATTACAAATAAGAGTTGTAAAACCATTGAAATAGCTTGTAGCACACAAAGATAAGGCATGTGATAATTCCATAGGGCCAGACCTTGGGGTCAGTGACACAGGTTCTAGCACAAGAAATTGTCATTAACATGTCAGAAGTAACTCACAGTGGTGTTCTTAGGCTTCTTAGACCATCTGTTAACGCAAGTTTGAAGAGCAAACAGCCTTGGGGACCAGAGAGGATGAAGTTAGGATGGTTGCCTCTCTGGAGATATCAGGCATAAATGGACCCACTTCTTCTCATCCTAGAGGTAATCCGTTTAGATTCTAAATTTTAAATAAGAACACATGAATACACACACACACACACACACACACACACACACACACACACACACACACACACTGATCTGTAGCCAGTATCTAAGCAGAGAGTTTTATCATTTAAGGGTTCTCTCCTGCAGTACCAGGTATCATCCCACTTTGATGTATCCTTTGGACCTGTGGATACTGGGGTTTAAGAAAGCCATGTAAAACATGACCCTCACATTGCATTCCACTGTAAGGTGTAAGAGATGACATCCTGCCTCTTTTGTTACTCTATGAGACTATAAGGGTAGCAGGATGACTCTCTAGTTTACGAGAAAGGTAAACCCTAGGTCCTTCACAGCTTTTGGATTAATTTAACACTTTGGTTTTTGAAAAGCAGATGATGCTGATCATGAGGTGTTGCTGGTGGAAGCAGAAGGATGACAGAGCACACACATAATCACCATAGGTATGGACTAGAGATAGGCAGATCTCCATCATGTGGCGATACTAAGTGCATACTTGACCTTCCAAAATGGTGATGAGAAGGATGGAAAGACAGCCCAGTGGCCAAGAGTGCTTACTGCTCTTGTAGAAGATGTGTTTGGTTCCCAGCACCCACATCAGGCAGTTCACAACTGCCTGTATCCCCAACTCCAGAGGATCCAACACTCTGCTCTGACCTGTGAGGCTACCTGCAGTTGAATGCATATACCCTCCAACACCTAATTATTATTAAAATAAGAACCACAAATCCTTTAGAAAATAGTTATAGTTTTATAGACAATCATGATTACATCATGGATACTGCCCAGGGATACTTTTAGATGAAAATAGGTACAAGAAGACCCTGAGAGCAGAAACAGGTTTTAGAGGCAGTGCTAGGGAGGAGGCCAGCCTGACAGTCCATCTGGGACAAAAATAGAAATGGGAGAGAGTGTATTGTGGCTTGTTGCTCCAGATGGGGGGTCACCTGCATGTGTGGTGGAGAACGGAAGGAGTGACATGAGAAGAGGTTGTCAAGGGAACCGTCCAGGGCACTTGAGCCATTCCAGAGATGTGGGTGAAGTGGGCATCTCATTCTGGAAGCCCCTGGGCAAAGAGGCAGAGGAAGCAATGGGCCTCAGTGTATTTCCATTTCTCTTCACTCGAGCTTTGGCCAACCATTACGTACTGCGTATTCAGTATTTGTTTCTCAACTGCGGCTCAGGTCCCTTCCCCGTTCCAGTGCTGACCTCCCCACCCTTCTGCTGGCCTCAGGGCATCATCATCACTATTACCATCACTGTTATCATCATGACTGCTCCAGTACTGGCCTCTGGGTTTTGTACCATGGCTCTTTGGCCTCCCTATTGCCGCCAAAATGTTCTCTGGAAATGTAAATCTCCCAGTTAAAGCCCTTTCTGGGATTTGATTGGCCTTTCCAATGGAGATGGACTTTTTGGCTCAGCGGCTGTATCGTGTACTGATCCTGTTTCAGCAGTCACCTTTCCGTTTTCTGGCCCCTTCTCAGAACTGCTGCTTCCTCTCTTCTGCACACGGTTGCTCTTAGAATGTGTCATGCTCTGGTGTGATATTTCTAGGAGTTAACGGACAAACATCTATTTATCCACACCAAAGAAACAGTTCCACTCCGTTCTAACTTAGTGAAGCAGTGAGTTTATTGGGGTTACTCAGAGGAGCATGGATGCCTGAGTGACGACTCACAAATCTTCATCCCTACCGCCCCCCCCTCAACTTGCAGGCAGCTCTGCATAGACGATCTCTCACTTTGTCAATTGCTTCCCGAGTTCATAGCCTTGGAAAGAGGCCCTTTGAACCAGTAAGTTCCAGGAGCTTGGGAGTTCTGTTTACTTCTGGGCCTTGCGTGTTTCATTTACTTCCCGAGTCTTATGAGTTGCCGGCTTCCCTCCAGGAGGGATAGCTTCAACGTGCAGGCAATAACTGTGGAGCCGCATGAACGCTACTCTTCTCTGTGACTGTTCAGGTCCTGTTGTCCATACTCTGGGGCACACAGCTTGTGTTTTGTGCCTCTCATGTGTGCCTAGCCTCCGCTTTCCTGCACAGTCTCTCACTGGTGAGTTCTGAGGGCAGTGGTCGTTCTGCTTTCCACGTACTGTGTTTCCTTTCTATGGAGGACTTCACAACCCAGGTAATGGCAAACAGTTGTTTCTGGGATTGGCCTGGTGAGGGACTGGGCAAGGAGTGGATAGGGACAGGAATTAGAGGCCTAGAAAACCAGATAGAACTCTAAACCAGATCCAAAGGAGAAAGCCTAAGATTGCTTCATTTCCCATGTTTAAAGATGTTAAAACAGGGGCTGGAGATGACTTAGTCAGTAAAGCTTTGCAAACATGAGAATCTGAGTTTAATCCCCAGAACCCACATTGAGAACATCCAGGTGTGGTGGTGCACACCTGTAAGCTCAGTACTGGAAAGGCAGAGATAGGCAGATTCCGGGGCTCATTGGTTAGCTTTGAGTCCCGAGTTAGTGAGACTCAGTATAAAAGAGCAAAACAAAGCCCTCAGGATGGATGATGCCTGAAGTTGCCTTTGGATTTCACGTGCACACACACATATGTGCACTTGCATATACAAGTGTACCTATATGCACAGATACATAGATACACATACATGTGTGCATGCAGCACACACACACCTCTCTCTCTCTCTCTCTCACACATACACACACACACACACACACACACACAGATGGGTTCAGAGAGCAGCACAATCTTCTCTTCAGTTTGAATTAGTTGTGTTGATGTGTTTTTAGTGCAGACCTTGACAGTGAACATGACCTTTGCCCCTCTGTTGCTTACCTCCAGCTCTGTCTGTGTTTCTGTGGGCTGCTGTGCTGTGTGCAGTGTGGCTGTTTGATGGAGCTTCAGCTTATGCTTCTGTGAGCAGGCAGATCTTTCTAGGACCCCACCAGGAGTGTTCTCGGGAGAGCTCAGATTGGATTAATTAGCAGAAACCTGCTCCCCACAAACCATCCCTTCTTGGCTCCAGATCTGAAGAGGAGCAATGTCTTGCATGGACCCTCCATGGTGATGCCAGCAGAGTGCCTGGCATGAAGGTCTCAGGTAGGTCCAGGAAAGAGGCCTCTGCAGAGGGAGGAGGTAATTATGCTTTGTGGTCTGGATTATTCATTTCATTTTCTCTCTTAACCTTTGAACTTGAATGTCACCCGAGTCTTCTAGCTTTGCTTCAGGCATGCGATGGCACCCAGGGCACAGACTGCAATTACCTATGAGTTGGACTTGAAAAACATTCTTCTTTCCTTTATTCCCAAACCCAAGGAGAGCGGTAACCATAGATACAAATAAGCCCATGGCTTCACACTCTCTCCATGTAAGATGAGTCCTTGTTCATGTTCCTGTGATGAATACCGCGGTGGAATGCAGGCCAGGGAGGAAATGTTTCTTTGGCTTACATGTTGCTGTAAGTCTATCATGGGGCAAAACCAACTCAAGGCAGGAACCTGGGGGAAGGAACCGAAGCAGGGACCATGGAGAACATTGCTTACTGGCTTGCTCCCTCTAGCTGCCTTTCTCATAGCCCAGGCTCATTTGCCCAGGAATGGTCTAGACTGGGCCATCTCAATGTCAGTCACAGAGAATGACCCACAGATTTGCCTTCAGATGAGTCTGGTGGAGGCAATTCCTCAGTTGCGGGTCCCTCTTTCCCGGTGACTCCAGTTGGTATCAAGTTGACAAAAAACTGACGAGCACAGCTGCTTTCCACAGAACCCTTTGGGTTCCTGGTTTTCCCCATTCAGTAAGACTGCTGATGTGTGTGACATCTTTTTTTTCTGGGATTCATCTGTTCACTGTTGAAGCTGTCCTTTGTGTTGCTATAATATGATATCCGAGGTTGGGTACTTTATAAAGAAAAGAGGTTGATTTAGTTTACAGTTTTGAAAAGGGCAAGTCCAATAGGAGGTGATCTTCGGATAAAGCTGGCTTGGTCAGGTCCCATCATGGCAGAGGGCATCATGGGGGAGTGTGAGTGGGCAAAGGGAGAGAGGACATGCTGAGATGAGGAGAAGGTGGCAAGGGGGCCAGGGTCATTGTTTATCTCCCTCTCTGTATGCATTTTTCTTATGTACCTGTGCACCCAAGTGCAGAGACAATAGACATTGGGTATGGCTCCCTTCCTCACTCCTTGAATACAGGGTATCATTTTGAGTTTGGGGCTCACTTCTTTAGGCTAAACCGACAGCTAGCAAGCACCAGTGGTCCTTCTGGATGTGGTGTTTACCCTCCCTGGTGCTGGGCTATAGGTGCACATGCTGTATGTGGGTGCTGGGGATCCCCAGGTCCAGGTCCTCAGGCTTGGGCAACAATTGCTCCTATCCCTGAGTGTCCCCCTCAGCCCAAGGCTCACTCTGTGCGCCAGTCACTTTCTGTTGCTGTGATGAACACCATGAGCAGAAGCAACATAAGGAAGAAAGCTTGTTTTGGCTTGTGGTTCCAGAGAGTTATAGTTCATAATAGGAGGTAGCATGGCAACAAGGTGGCATGGTGACAGTCCAGGAAGACGAGAATGCACATCTTCACCGCACACAGGAAGTCGAGAGAGCAAGTCAGAAGCAGGAGAGTCTACACAATCTCAAAGCCTGTCCCCTAGTGACGCATTTCCTCTAGCAAGGCTCCTAAAGGTCCCATAACCTCCTTAAATGGCACCGCCATCTGGTCACCAAGTGTTGAGCTGATGGGGACATTTTTCATCCAAATCACACAGAACTCTTCATCCAAGCTTTGTTTTGTGAAAACAGATTCACCTAAAGACCAGCATTAAGTCCTTCAGAAGGCTTTGCCACAGTGATTTAATCACTTTCCCTGGGTTTGTTGTGTTAACTTTTCCTGAAGAGAGTCAGCAAATATTTACTCCACATGGGCACCAAGGACAGTCCAAAGTTTGATTTCATTAGAGTTCAAGTTAGTGAGATCCACAAGTCTATTAAGGCTTCTTTACCACATGTGAGACTCCCAAAAGCTGTGACGCGCTTCCTGACCAGCAGAAATGGACGATCACAAAATCAAGAATCCTTCTCAATCACAATTTATTAGAGCTCCTTGATTGAAAGGGGGAATGGGGAACAGGGATGAGAGAGAGAGAGCGAAAAATCCAAAGACAGCCGCTTTTCTAGGGTGAGAGGCTCGAATGCTGATTGGTTGATGCCATTCTACTAGGACCCAAGGTCACGGGACAGGTCAGGAGACCGAGTCTCTTGAAATGCAAAACAAGGCTCCGAGCACACTGGCCTAAGGCGGCAACATCAAAGGATAAGTATACCTCCAGGCTGTAGGAGTGCTGGCACTATCTGGCCAAGGCCACATCCAGGCGGCTCCCTACAGCTCCTCCTTTTATTGTCTTTTAGAGCAATAAGGCAAAACTATTTTCCAATCTGGTCCCCACCTCATGATGTGTGGACTGATTAAAGAAAAGAAAAGCAAGACACACCCTTCCCGTGCAATGGGACAACTACTTCCCTGGGAGTGTTAGGGCTGTGTCTGCACACCCTCCGCCTATGCATACCTTCCTCTGTGCCGTGGGACTATCTGGTCCCTAGAGGGTGCAAAGGCTATGCATGGCTAATTGCCTATGAGCTCTTTCGAGGCTAAGAGCCAAACCTGGGGTGAGGATACACATTCCAAGGCTGCCAAGGCCTGTGCCACAAAGACCTTGTCCCTCCTCACTTGGGCTAGCAGGTAGCACACCAATCAAAGACATACAGCACTTCCACCTAGACACAGCATGCCAAGGATATCTCTGCTCCCACCCATCCCCAAGGAGGGAGAAAGGCAGAATAGAGTCAGTCAGAAAATTGTTAAGAGATAAGAGGTTGCACAGGGTGCTGCTCAAGGTGATAACGTGAGACAGTTGCTCTTGACACCGCCCAGGGTGTCATCTCTGCTGCCTCCGCACGAATCTTCCACAGCAGGATACTCAGCATCCACTGGATCATCTTTCTTCTTTATTTCTCTTGTCAGTCTCGCTGGCACCCAGATTGGATCTTCATGATTCTGAGGGAAAATGCAAATTGCTCCCCTGGATCTGGTAATTACCTGATCCGGTCCACACCATTTATTAATCAATACATCCTTCCACATGACTAAATCTCGCTCTGTAGAGCTTTCAAACAGGGCATGCCTGTCTGCTGCTGTTTTTCCAGCAATATTTTGAATTAAAAAATTAAGTGTAAAGAGTGCAAGAGAAATCCTTTCTCTGGGGGATGCTGCTACAGCTATTCCCCCTTTTTGCTTTCGCAAAATTTCCTTTAAATTTCTATTTGCTCTTTTTACGATACCCTGGCTTTGAGGATTGTATGGTAGGCCAGTGGTATGTTCAACTTGTAATTGCTTGCAAAAGGCTTTAAAGCCCTGTGAGGCATATGCCGGGCCATTGTCGGTTTTTAAACGACTTGGCTTTCCCCAAGCTGCCCAGGCCTCTAAGCAGTGCATTTTTACATGAGTTACCTTTTTCCCTGCCAGTGGGGTGGCATGAATTATTTCAGAGCATGTGTCCACCGACACATGAACATACTTTTGTCTGCCAAACTCCGAGATGTGAGTCACATCCATTTGCCAGAGTGAGTTTGGCTTTAACCCCCTGGGATTTACCCCAATATGTGGGGGATGTAACATGGTCACGCAGGAGGGACAGGCTTTTACTATCCTCCTGGCATCTTCCCTAGAGATCTTAAACTTTAAGCGAAGTGTATTCGCTGGAACATGATAAAGCTGATGGAAATCTCTAGCTAGCTGGAGTGAATCTGTAGCCACAAGGGCCAGTGCTCGAGTAGCACCATCAGCTTGAGCATTGACCTCTGCCATAGGTCCTGGCAAGAGAGAATGGGCTCGAATATGAGCAACATAAAAGGGATTTTCTCTTTTTAAAATATGTTTTTGTATTTGTAAAAGAATATTAGACACTGTACTTGAGCTGCGAATTGAGGCTGCAACCTCAAGAGAGGCCACAGCATTGACCACATATTGTGAATCTGAAATTAAATTAAATGGCTCAAGAAATCTCTGAAACACCTCCAAAACCACCAAGCACTCAGTGACTTGGGGGGAATCAGGCCGAAATTGAAAGACCACAGGTTTAGCATTTCCTGCCACCAGAACCCCTTTTCCGGTCTTTGAGCCATCTGTATAGATAGTTAAGGCTCCTTCTAATGGGTGGGGCGAGGTAATCCTGGGAAAATACACCAAATTTTTCTCCACAAAATTTATTAAGGGGTGCCTTGGCACATGATTGTCAATAACATTAGGGAATGCACAAAGCAGGATAGCCCAGCCATCTACTGTGGCTGTCAAAACTTCTACCTGTTCCCTCGTATAGGGAATTATCAACTTGTCAGGCATTCTCGCAAAGTGGGCTAAGCAAAGCTTTATTCCCATTAATGCTTGGCCAGCCATCAATTCTGGATAATATTGAACAGATCTTGCTCCTATGGAATTTCCATGCATCCACCAGAGGGGTCCATCTTGCCATAACACTCCAGTGGGATAATTTTTTGTTTTGAGGATGCATAGTAAAATTGGTAAGGATGGATTCACTCGCTGTAATTGAGCTGTAGTAATAGCAGATTCTACCCTCTTAAGGGCCTGCATTGCAGCCGGGGTCATGGCTCTAGGTGAACAGATATCAGGATTGCCTTTTAAGATGGAAAACAAAGGCAAGAGCTCAGATCGAGGTATATTTAAATATCCTCTAATCTAATTTATATCTCCCAGCAACTGCTGAAAATCATTAAGAGTTTTAAGGTGATGGGTGCGAATAAGCACTTTCTGAGGCCTGATGCTTTTAGGGGTGATTATAGTCCCCAAAAATTTTATCATCGAAGATGTTTGTACTTTATTTGAGGCTATGTGGAGTCCTTGCTCCTCCAAAAGGGATGTAACCTTTTGGAAAACTTCCTTCAGGGTTTCCTGGTGGGGGGCAGATAATAATAAATCATCCATATAGTGAACAATTTTCACAGTAAGAAATTGTCTTCTAACAGGACTCAATGCTGTATCTACATATAACTGACATATGAGGGCGCTATTGGCCATTTCCTGAGGCAAAGTTTTCCATTGAAACCGAGCATTGGGTTGCTCATTGTTAACAGATGGAAGAGTAAATGCAAACCTTTCCCGGTCCTGGGGACACACGGGAATTGAAAAGAAACAGTCCTTGATGTCCAAGGAAATTATAGGCCAATTCTTTGGTATTGCTGAAAGCAATGGGAGGCCCTGCTGGGCTGGGCCCATGACCTGTATCTGAACATTGACTGCCCTAAGGTCATGTAGTAACCTCCAACCTCCAGAAGCCTTTTTAATCACAAAAATAGGCGTATTCCAACGTGATACAGAATGTTCTAAATGTCCTAGTTCTAACTGTTCTTGTACTAATTGTCTTGCAGCTTCCAGCTTTTCCAAAGAAAGGGACCATTGAGGGACCCATATCGGCTTATCTACTAGCCAAGGGATGGGCATTGTCTTTTGTGTGGAAGCTACAGCTTCAGTGGCCCCTATGAAAAACCCAAGCCTTTTTTATCTAATTTGGAAACAGTCTCAATAGGATTTTGTCTACCTTGGAGACATTTACCAAGTCCCTTATTGGGAACATAGCCCTGACGTGCCATCATTTGCTTACTGGTATCAGAATAATCATTTGTAAGTCTCAATCTTATTTGAGACTGCACATTCCTGCCCCATAGGTTGATGGGCAAATCAACCATAAAAGGCTGAAAAGTCCCTCTTTGATCTTCTGTTCTCCAGACTAACTCCTTAGCACTTATATGTGGTGTTTGTGCATACCCCAGCCCTTGAAGGGACTGGGAGGCCTGTTGTAAGGGCCAGCGTTTTGGCCATGCTTGGGATCTGATGATACTTTTATCTGCTCCAGTATCCACCAGGCCTGAAAAAATCTTTTCTTTTATTTTTAAATTTAAGATTGGTCGCTGATCAAGCTCCAAGGATAAACAAGCCAAATCTACTCCCATGGGAGCAAGGCTTTTGTCCTTTAAGACAAGCCCCTCCGCTGGAAGCTTATTATGCCCTGAAGGCAGAACTAAGAGTTGAGCTATTTTGTCTCCTGGGGCGATGGAAATTACCCCGTATGGAGAATGGCAAAGAATTTTAATGCAGCCTTCATAGGCAGGGTCTATGACTTCAGGATGGACTATCAGGCCTTTCATAATTGAGGATGAATGTCCCAAGACTATGCCAACAGTATCTTTTTCTAATGGCCCAGACACATCTGTTTCTATGACCTGAACTCCCATATCCTGAGTTAATAGCAGTTCGGAGGTGGCACAGAGGTCCAGCCCTCCGGAGCCTTTGGTTGCCCTTCTTGTTGGGACGATGGAGTTATCTCGGGGACTGCCATCTTGTTCTGAATTGCCCCAAATATTTTTTGGGCCCTGGGTGCATGGGCCCCTCAATCTGTTTTTTGACAATGACTGAACAGGCAGAGGAATAAGTTGTCCATTTATATCCCTAACTGATCTGTATTCATTAACCCAATGTTTCCCTTTCTTGCATCTGGGACAAATGTCTGGCTGCCTCTGCGATGTTGCAGCTGAGAGCCCTGAAGAATCTGAGGCATTATGACTATTGGTACATTGTTTTTTGAAATGCCCCAACTGTCCACATTTAAAGCATGCCTTTCCCTTATCTCCTCTGACACCTCTGGCAGCAGCAAGCACAGCAGCCGCCAGCCCTGCATTGGTTAGAGGCCCCCCAACTTCACGGCAGGCTTTGATCCAGGCTTCTAATCCCTTTCCCTTTATTGGACCTATTGCTCTTTGACATTCCTTGGTGCTCTGCTCAAATATTATTTGCTGGACAAAAGGCAATGAAATATCTAAATTCCCAAACATTCTTTCAGCTGCCTCTGTCATCCTAGCCATATAATCAGAGAATGGCTCTGCAGCACCTTGAATAATCTTGGTTAAGTTACCAGCTGTTTCACCTTTATTAGGGAGTGATTTCCATGCTCTATAATGAATCTCACTAACCTGCCTATAAACCTCCCAAGGATAATGATTTTGATTTCCAGCAAATGCCCCCTGTCCAAGAAGCATATCAGCCGTCCACTCTGGGTGGCCACTTTGTATGTTAATGCGCTCTTGGGTCTGAGCCTTGTCCTGGACTATAGATTTAAAATCCAGGAACTGCCCTGCTGGAAGAGCTGCTCTTGCAATCTCCTGCCAGTCTGTAGGAGTCAGTGCTACTGTAGCAATCCTTCTCAATAATGCGATTGTATAACTAGCATTTGCTCCATAATTTCTCGCAGCTTCAACCAAGTCCTTCAGCTGTCTGTATGGGATTGGTTCATACCACCTATTGTAATTCTGTGGCTCCTCAAAAACAGGAAAGGCAGCAGCCAGTTGCGACCAAGTTTGCCTTCCTATGAAGCTGTGACCTTCTGTAGCTGCCTGCTGGTACATGGGTGGAGGGGCGGATGGGGGAAGGGCAGCAGGAACTGGCGCCTCGTCTCTTCTGCCCTTTGTAGTGAACACATCAACATCGCCCCGCCTCCGGCTACCTTGCTGCTCTTTCTCGGATTTTGTAGCTGCTTCCTCTATTTGTTCTTCCTCCTCTGATAAATCTAAATCTACAAATTCTTTCACTACTAAAGCTATGGGGCTTCTCTTCCCCTTTTCTCCTTTTTCTATTTCCGGATCCTTATCTTTTAATTTTTTTTTCTAGGCCTACATTCTTGTTCCTCCTTCTGATCTGATTTTGAAAAGCTGTCCTGATGTTTCTGTAATGCCTTGTGACCCTGTTTTAATATCTCTATATTACGTTCTTCCTTCAAGCAGTCCCACATCATCCTCCAAAAAAGAAGTGTGCCTCTCCCAATATTTCCTTCTGCTTGTTCCAAATCCCTGCCTAGCTTATTCCAAGATGGTAAAGTTAGGTCACCTGAAGCTGCAAACCAAGGTGAGACATCAACAATGTCTTTTACGATGTTAGCGACAGTGCTAGAAGAGATCTTTAAATCACGCTGTCGCAAAAGTGCCTGGATTGAGCGATAAATCTCCCTGGGGTTCGAGCTGGCTCCATAAGAATTGCCCATGATGCGCACTTACCCCCTGGGCTAAAGAAAAAACCTCCTTTTTACTTACAAGGAAGTCCTTTTAGAAAAATGCCGCTTGATCTACTGCGGACTTAGTTTTACTTTTGACTAGAGCTGCAGTCGCAGCAGCAAAGGCATTCACCACCTGGTTAATCACAGCGCAACCCAAAGCAACAGAGAAGAACAAATGCAAACATTACCGCTCTGGACCAGCCTTAGCAATCAGCATACATCTGGAGGATTTCCTGACGTCAGTCACAGCTCTTTGCGTTGAGTTCTGAATTCTGCTCCCTCCTTGGCTTGTTCAAATCCGGCGTCCCGGTTTTCAGCACCAAAATGTGACGCGCTTCCTGACCAGCAGGAATGGACGATCACAAAATCAAGAATCCTTCTCAATCACAATTTATTAGAGCTCCTTGATTAAAAGGGGGAATGGAAAACAGGGATGAAAAAGAGAGAGCAAAAAATCCAAAGACAGCCGCTTTTCTAGGGTGAGAGGCTCGAATGCTGATTGGTTGATGCCATTCTACTAGGACCCAAGGTCACGGGACAGGTCAGGAGACTGAGTCTCTTAAAATGCAAAACAAGGCTCCGAGCACACCGGCCTAAGGCGACAACATCAAAGGATAAGTATACCTCCAGGCTGTAGAAATGCTGGCACTATCTGGCCAAGGCCACATCCAGGCGGCTCCCTACAAAAAGCGACATCACCACAAAATCCACCTCATCCTGGATGACAGCCTCATGGAAGCTGCACCATAGAGTCTATCACTCAATTAATCTTCTGCTTTCCCATATATGTAGCATTTCCCGAGATCACTTGCAGCTGAGCAAGGGGGTGGAGGAACAGCTGGACTCTCAGGTGAGGGTCTCCTGACCTGGCAGTCCTCCACCTACTAGGTAGTGTCGGTAGCTTCAGTATCATCACCACAGACTTGGCTAGCATTGTAGTGGTCTGCTCTAGTTGCCATGGCTTCTGGAGCAAAGAGGAAGATAGTGTCATGTGACAAGGAAAATCTCTCCTCCTTTCTAGAGGTCCATCATGTCTAAGATCACCCCATTTGAGCCATATGCCTCTAGCACATGGACCTACTAGAGAACAACTACATCAGAGCCATAGCAACCGCTTATAGAAATCCACTTATTCCTTCTTTGTTAGGGTGTGGCCTGCCCCTTTGAGACACTGGTTACTCTAAGGAGCCCGATCCCAGAGCTGAATAGATCAGGCTACCCCTACTTTGTAGGATAGAGAGTTCAGAAGCCATGTTGTGCTATGGCTTCACAGACTCTAATTTATGGTTAGAGTCTGTCTAATACCTGGATCCTCACGCTCCTTGTCACACATTCTACCCTAGACTAAACATGAACTGTGGTATCTCCGACAGCTGCTTTCCTTTCTTATTCAGAGGATTTCTCTGAAGGCCCCTCTGGCCTCCCCACCATCCTGTCCACAGCAGCACACTCTATCTCTATATAAGCTGTCTTTCTTAATAAAGTTCCTTTTTCATTTCCAGGCTCTGAAGAGAATCCCCTATTTTCCTTTAAGGCACCATGCATACTGTGTCTGGCATAACGTATTGTAATGTTCTCCCACCTCAAGGCCCAACCACGGCTTCCACGGTCCTGAGGCCCAGTCTTCCAATAGGTTCATTTCTGAAGGGTAATTTTGTCAGCTCCTTTCCTAAATCTATCTACCTGCCTGCTGCTCCTCTGACTTTGTTTTTAACACTGCTATCATGAAAAACCTACATGCAAGTCTGGTTCTACGACCGCCCATAAACTCCTTAAGGACAGGACACTTACCAATAGCTTTGTAGTCAAAGGAAAGTGATTAAACTTGAGGATGATTGCCAGGCGGCCTCGGGATGCCCAGCTTCCCCAGGGCTCCACTCCCTTCTCTGTGCAGGGCACCTGCGTCCTAGTGACATGGCAGTCCATTGGAACGCTGCGTTGCTGAAGTGGGATTGCCTGCAGTGATGGCCTCGACACAACAAACAGGACAACTTCAAGCTTGGCCTGCTTTATGATATTTTTCTTCCCAAACTGGTTTGTTGTGACTTTTGCTAAAAGTCTCAGACTTTAATGCTAGAGAGAAGCTTAATGGGTGGAATATAGGTGCAGCAGAAACAGCCTCAGGTCAAGTCCAAGATGGGTATGGGAGGATGGTGGGGGGTGGGATCTCCTCATCTCCTTAAGGACCAGCAATAAGTGGTAGGCAAGCTTATTGCTCTTCACCTGGAACACATTTGCTGGACACTCAGCCTGGAGTAAAGCCTTTAAAAAAATCTCAGGTCTCTTTCTCTCTTTGTGTGTGTGCGATGTGTGTGTGTGTGTGTGTGTGTGTGTGTGGTGTGATTTTATATATATATATGTGTGTGTGTGTGTGTGATGTGTGTGATGTGTGTGATGTATGTGTATGTGTGTATGTGAATGTATGTGTGTGGTGTGTGTGTGATATATATATGTGTGATGTGTGTGATGTATGTGTGTGTGGGTGTGTGTGTGATGTGTGTATGTGTGATGTATGTGTTTGATGTATAATGTGTGATGTGTGTGATGTATGTGTGTGTGCGTGTGAATGTATGTGTGTGGTGTGTGTGTGATATATATGTGTGATGTGTGTGATGTATGTGTGTGTGCGTGTGAATGTATGTGTGTGTGAATGTATGTGAGTGTAGTTTACCTAGGCTGTGGTGGTCAGAGGTAACCTCAGCTGTTAGTTTTATCTTCCACCTTGCTTGTCACTCTGTATGCCAGGCTAGCCCCCAGGGAACTTTTGGGGATTCTCCTGTCCCTACCTCCTCATCTTGCCATAGGAATGCAGGAATTACAGACATGCTTTCATACCTGGCTTCACATGGGTCTTAGTCAGGGTCTAATGTTTTCATGGCAAGCACTTTGCCCACTGAGCCATCTCTCTAACCTGAAATAAAGACCTTTAAAAGTCTCTGCTAGTTTATAGCCCAATCATCTATTAGTTACCCAATGAACTTTCTGTATCATGGAGGAGTTTAGGAGCACTAAAGATGGCTTTCAAGTCTTGCTCATCTCCCCCTTTCCCAAGATTCTGCTCCACATATTGGGAACAAATGTTGCTGAAAGATCAGTCCTGTCTAATCGGGATCTTACAGGTCTGATGCTGTTAGGACTATAGTGGCCATAGTGACAACCAGTGACACCTTAGTGATCTCTCTGGGTAGCAGAGATAGAGCATGTAATAGCAAAACCCAGATCTCAGAGGAAGAGTCTGTCTATCTTGAGTCCGAACACTAAAAAGAGCAGGCAAGGTAGTTATGGGGCTAGAGAAAGGGCTTAGTTGGCAAAAAGGTTTGCGGCACAGAGTGAGGATTTGAGTTCAACTCCCCAAAGCCCACATAAAAAGCTGGACACAAAAAACAAGAGTCTGTTAACTCTAGTGTTCCTACAAGAAGATGGGAGGTAGAGACAGAGAAGACCTGGAAGCTTGGGGCCAGCGGACCTGGTGCCTGAAGCATAAACACAAGAGAGAGGCTGTGTCAAAACGAGGTGACTTATGGGGCTGTTGCTTGTCCTTAGCGTGTACACGCGTACACACACACACACACGGGGGAGAGGGAGAGAGAGTTTTTATGAATTATTATGGAAGGAGGAATTAATATGGTGCTTAAGTCTCTGTAAAATTCCCTACGGTCACCAGTCCACTGCCATATTTGTAAACCAAGAGTTAGGCCTGTCTGGGACATAGGCACCTTCCCAGTGGTTCACACCAGCAGGAAAAACCACACAGCTTCTAAAAAAAAAGAGGCAGATATCTTTAGAGACATTCAGTCCTTTTGTACCAGCTTTCATAGGAGTTGTGTGGTTTGATCTCCAAGCTGTGGTGGGCTCCCTCTGTTTGGAGTCAGGACTTAAACGGAAGAAGAGGAACACAGCAGACAGTGGTCTTGCTGCTGTGATCTGCAGAGAGTGCAACCTCTGACAACCACTCTCTCCCCAGAGGGCCCTTTGGGGTAACTCGGAGCTGTGGATGCTCATATTGATCTTGAAGCTGAAAGAGTTAGTTCACAATCACTGCCATTGACAAAGGTTCTTACAGCTCATTAACCACTAGATTATGTGGCACAGTTCATTAAAATTCTGTCTCATCCCCTGCATTTGTAAACAGACTTGGGGGCGTTTATCACTTTGTGATTCTTACAGAGGGTTTCCTCCAAAGTGTGCATTTTTCTCCTTTCCCCTTTTCCTAGTAGAAAAAGCATGAAGTAATTTGCCTCAAGATGCACAATCATTTAAATGCAAACGAAAATGAAATACCAACTAAGAATCTCAGGTCTGGAGATCCCCCATCCCGGCTTGCTATTTGTGACTGTTTGGCTATGTAGCTGCTTTCACAAATGCATTTGCTCAGAGCTCTTGTTACATTAATTTTGTATAAATTGTCATGCTTCTTAGCAGGCTTCTGCCCTATAATTGCTTGCATTTGAATACAGACAGAAAGGGAGAGATTACATCCAATTTTAAAACTCTATCTTTTCCCTTTGTTTATTTTTTTTATTTTGTGAAGATTTATTTCTTTTTTCTTTTTATTTATGTTTCTGTGTGTGTGCCAGAGTGGGTCTATGTATCCTGTATATTATGAGATGCATGTGGAGGCCAGAGGGCATTGGGCCCCTGGAACTGAAGTGGCAGACAGATGATGTAAGATGCCTGACTTGGGTTCTGGGAACTGAACCTGGTCCTTTGCAAAAGAGTTAACATTCTTAGCCACCAAGTCATCTCTCCAGCTCCTTCTTTCCCTTGGTTGATACCTAAGTATTGAGACTGTTATTCCTTGCAAAACACCCATCTCAGGATGGACCCAGAGCAGAGGTGTAAGGGTGTATGAACCAGACTCTGGGTGGCTGCTCCCTCTTTGGTGTCCCATGAAACTCTCACCTTAGAAAAGACCTTACTGTGAAGACCCACATGACAAGTATTTGTGGCTTCTGAACCTGAACGTTCTTGCCACAGAAGTCCCAAAGAAGCGACAGGCAAACTTTCAGCTAAAGAGAAAGATCTGATTCAGTAAACCGTTATCTATGGATGTTAAAATGTGAATTTCATATACTGTGTGTGTATGTGTGAATGTATGTGCCTATATGTGTGTACATGTATGTATGTGTCTGTGTGTCTATGCATATGTATGTGTATGTATGTTGTGTGTATGTGTGCATATGTGTGTCTCTCTGTGTGTATGTATGTGTGTGTCTGTGTTTATGTATGTCTGTATGTATGTGTGTGTATGTATATGTTTGTATGTTGTGTGTCTGCATGTGCATGTGTGTCTGCACGAATATGTGGGTCTGCGTGTATGTATATGTTTGTATGTTGTGTGTCTATGTGTGCATGTATGTGTGTATATGTGTGTCTGTGTGTATGTATGTGTGTATGTCTGTGTATTTGTAAGCATATGTCTGTGTGTATGAATGTGTGCATGTGTGTATACATACATGTGAATATGTATAAGTGCATATGTGTATTTACATGTGTGTGCGTGTGTTTGTGTGTGTGTATTTACATGTGTGTGCATGTGTGTTTCTGTGTCTATGTGTATGTGTGTGCACATGTTTGTTCATGTATGTGTGTGTGTGTGTGTGTCTGTGTATGTTTGTATGTATATGCAGACCAAAAGATAGTTCTAGTCATTCCAAGTATCATCCTTGAGACACTAAGCCTTACATTTTGATCTCTCACTGGTCTGAAACTCACCAAGTAGACCAGACTGGCTGACTAGCCAGCTCCAGAAATCCTCCTGCCTCTTCCTTCAGCTCATTATGTGGCCTGCTGCTTTCGTAAATACATTTGATATGAGCTCTTGTTATGTTAATGTTATGTAAATTGTCAGATTTCTCAGCAGGTTTCGTTGTTATAATTGCTTTCCTTTGAATATAAACAGTCAGGGGGAGATTATAGCCAATTTAAAAAGCAAGTCTTTCCCCTTTATTGTCATGGGATTACAAGCACGTGCCACCATGCCTGCTTTTCTATTTGGACGCTGAGGCTCAGATTCAGGGCTACCTGCTTGCAGGGCAGGCGCTGTACTGACAGTCACCTCTCCAGCCCTTGTAGACGTTTTAAGTGCTCTGGAATGCTTGCCCATTTTCCTGCTCCAGCTGTTTAGACTCCTTCTTATTTCCAGCGCTGTTCTGACGTAGCTTCCCAGGATAGCTGTAGTTTGCTGACCACCATACACCTAGGCACGTGCTCTACTTTTGTTGGAAAAGATAGCCCTGGATTCTCAGATGTGGTTTCTAAGCTAGTGGCAGCATCACTGGGGACTTTTGGCCCCACTGAAGGCCAGAGACTTGAGGGGAGGGTATAACCAACGCGAGAACCCTGACTCAGTAAGAATCTTCTGGATGCATGTTTGTGTTCCTTCACTCCTGAGCAAGTCGTCTCTTCAGCGGTGACCCATATCACCATGGCCACTCTAGGATGGGGTGAGTGCGGAGACCACACCTCAATACATGAGATTGAGAGAAACTGGAAAAAAGATACCTGACAATCTCACAGTGTCGACCTCTGGTCTTACGTGCACACATATACACACATATTGCCTCCCCACCCCCAACACCACAGGCATTATGGTGCTTACCCAGAATCCCAGTGCTCATAGAGGTGGAGACAGGCCAATCCCTGGGGCTTGCTAGCCAACCAACCTAGTCTAACAGGCAAGTTCCTGTTCCTGTCTCCAAAGACAAGGCAAAATAAGAATAAGAAATCTCTCTCTCTCTCTCTCTCTCTCTCTCTCTCTCTGACACACACACACACACACACACACACACACACACACACACACGCACACAAACCCAAAAGGAATTGGCCACATCACACAATACTTTGCTGTGGGGCTGAGCCATCAGACCACCTTTGTAGGATTATAGCACTCATCAGACCCACATGACCGTCTGTTGCTTGACCACCCATTTCAGCCCCTTTGAGCCAAGAGCCTAGCACTGTGCCAGAGCAGGGAACGTGGGCTTGGTATCTTGCGAGTACTGAATTTGCCTTGCACTGTAAGGGACCAGGCTAGCCTCTGCTCTGGAGAGCCGTGGACTGGAAACACCATCTGTAGCTGAGTGGGGATTTTTCTCATTTATGTGGCTTTGGGATCTTTTTCTAAGCCTGACTGGTGTGAACCTCTGTCCTACCACCTGCCTGGT
This sequence comes from Myodes glareolus, assembly GCF_982192425.1. NCBI lineage: Eukaryota > Metazoa > Chordata > Mammalia > Rodentia > Cricetidae > Myodes > Myodes glareolus. The sequence goes on from NC_142030.1 coordinate 106,561,829, forward strand.
TTTCACTCTGCCTTCGTTACTCAACCTTCTCTTCTGTGCTGTTGTGACTTTGCTCATCTGTCTCCCACATGGAATTCTCGGCCTCACTCACTGGCAAGAGGATGCTTTCAGATCGCCTTTCAAAGGCTTATTGCAAAAATGTCAGAAAATTCAGGCAGGTGCAAAGGACTTTAAACTATTCATAACATAGCCTCCTAGAGACAGCTTCTCTCCACACAATGACACACGACTTTCCTTTTCATTGCACAGACACACTGACACATACACACACACACACAGACACTCACACACATGACATCCCCCCACACTTATAAAATCAGACATATCTATATCTGTATCTGTATCATCTGTATCTGTATCTGTATCTGTATCTGTATCTGTATCTGTATCTGTATCTGTATCTGTATCTGTATCTGTATCTGTTTCTGTATCTGTATCTGTATCTGTATCTGTATCTGTATCTGTATCTGTATCTGTATCTGTATCTGTATCTGTATCTGTCTGTCTGTCTAGCGGGCCAGAGAATGTTGGATGTCATTTCTTATAATAAAGCTGTCTGCTTTGTTTTATGAGACAGGTTCTCTCAATGGCTCAGAGCTCTGCATGCAGACCAGGGCGGCTGGCCAGTGAGCCCTGGGGGTCTTTGTCTTCCCAATTCTACAATTACAGGTGTTCACCACCATACTCAGCTCTCTGTGGGGCACTGAACTCATGTCTTCATGTTTGTGGAGCAGAAACTTTACTGATATAGCTATTTATCTAGCTCCATATAATGTTTTTTTTTAAAAAAGGTTAATGTTTTTTACTTTTATGCGTATGTATATTTGACTACACATAAGCATGCATGAGCACCATGTGCCAATAGGGGCCTGAAGAGGGGATCACATGCCCTGGAGCTGCAGTTGCAGATGATTATGACTTTGATGTGGGTACTGGGGGCGGAACTCAGGCCTGCAAGAGCAGTAAATGCTCTTAACTGTTGAGTCATCTCCCTAGCCCCACATCATTTCTTTTTGTATACTTAACGTATTTTGACGATCTTCCTATATTAATAAAAGTATTTTACAATGCTTTTAGTGTTTGCATAAATGCATGTTGTGTACATAATTTATTAACCACTTTTGGAGATTTAGGTTTTTTCCAACTTTTATTATATAAAAAAAACACCACTAACAAACAGCGCTGCAGCAACTGTTCTGGAGGCTAATGCTGCATCTCTAATTATCTCCAGAGGACACGGCTCCAGAGGAATTACAGGTGCCTTCTATATTTGGGTGTTCAGAGTCTTCCTAGTAAACGAGCTGTGGCTGGAAAATACTTGCCAAAATCACAGCAGAACTGAACATGTATAGGTAAGTTTCCTCATCATTATTCTCTAAGCAATGTATTATAATACACTTTGCACTGTATCAAGTATTGTAATTAATCTAGAAAGGATTTAAAGTATAAGAAAGATATATGTAGATTATACGCAAATCTTGTCCTATTATGCTACAGCCTTGATCAGCCATAGAGTGCATCTTAGACGTAATCTTCCACAAATACTGTGTGCTGACTGTGATGTCCACACTCACCTCCCTCAGTACATTGCAGAGGTATGTTGCATGGGGACTGCTGCATGATTGGCAGCAGCATATCTGAGCACCCATTTCCTGTGTCCTTGCTACATAAGATGTCATCATGCCAAAACAAATATCTGATTTTACTTTTCTCAAAGTATTCCATCTTATGGCTTTATTTTGCCTTTCTTAGGTGACTAGTAATGCTGACATAGTTCCTTATATATTTGTGCATTTGTATTTCTTCTTTTGGATTTTTTTGTCCTGCTTATTTACCTTTTTTAATTTATTCTTTATGCCTTATACATATCTATGTTGTATATTGAGCACATGTTCCTCATAGCCTTATAACCTCCCTTCCTGTGCTTTCTTCATTCCCATAGTCTCCTTTATTTCCCTAGACAGTTTATTTCTAATTGTATGTAATAGTCTCATACATGATTTTATGTTTTTATATAATCAAGAAACCACAAATAAGAGAAAACATAAAACATTTACCTTTCTGAGACTGACTTAATTTCCTTGATAAGATTGTCTCCATTTATATTCATTTTTTACAATAACAACTTTTTTCTTTATGGCTGAAGACATTTCATTTTGTGTGCCTCACGTTTAATTTATCCAATCTTTTACAGTGCTGCAGGAAACACGGAGGGACAAGCATCTCTGCGCAGTGCTGCAGCAAACACGGAGGGACAGGCATCTCTGCACAGTGCTGCAGGAAACACGGAGGGACAAGCATCTCTGCGCAGTGCTGCCTTGGAGGCCCAGGACAGGTGCAGCTGTGTCATAGTGAAGATTTTTTTTTTTTGAGAAATCTCCACATCAACATCTGTAGTGACTGGTCCAGCTCACATCCCCACTGTCAGTGTGTAAGGGTTATAGATTTACCCAGATCCTCTCCAGCATTTGTTGTTACATGGTTTCTCATTGCCTCTTGCTCTGTGGTGAGATGGAATTTCAGTGTAGCATAGATTCACATCTTTCTGATGGCTAGCTGCTGTGGTTAGTGCTAATTGTCAACTTGACAAACCCTAGATTCACCTGGTAGACGTGCTTTTGGGCACGACTGTGGGGCTTACCTAGATGACATGTGTTAAAGTAGAAGGCTCATCCACGTGGGTGGCCGTACTCTCTGTACAGGGGGTCCTGAGCTGTGTAAGAATGGACAAGGCAGGCTGATCACAGGCATGCATGCGTGAGTTCATTCCCCTTTGTGTCTTGACTCTGCACATGACGTGACTAGCTGTCTCAGCCTCTTGCTGCTGTGGCTCTCCTGCAGTGAGGGACTACAGCCTGTAGTCATAACCTCCTAGAACTAATCCGTTCCTGTTTGTGGGCTTCATCGCAGCAGCAGAAATGAAGCTAAGACACCTGTGAAGCTGAGCTTTTCCTATTTCCATTCCTTCCCTATCGGAGGCCTCGTGGGCTTTTTTCTCATTGACATGAATCATTCTCATTTTGTCATGGACTGACTTAGATCCTCTATGACATCTTGGCTCACAGCAACCTTTGTTCTTCTTCTTGGACTCCCTGACTCCTTCATACTTGATGTTGCTCTGTGTAGTAAGGAGGTTGTTAGTTCGTTCCTGGCTGCTCAGTCCCGAAGTAATCACACAGAAAGTATATTCTTTGCAATATTGTTTGGCCAATAGCTTAAGCATATTTCTGGCTAATTCTTATATTCGAAACTAACCCATCTCCATTAATCTGTGTATTGCCACGTGGCTGTGGCTTACCAGGTAAAGTTCCATTCAGTGTCTGTCTTTGGAGGGGCTCCATGGCTTCTCTCTGACTCCATCTTCTTTCTCCCAGCATTCAGTTTAGTTTTCCTCATCTAACTCTGTTCTGCTAAGCCACTGGCAAAACAGATTTATTCATTAATCAATAAAAGGAGCACATAGACAGAAGGACTTCCCACCAGCTTTGCCTATGCTTCTTTTCTTATTTGAGCACTAATGACTTTTTTCAGAAATTGATTGTTGCAGATTATTTGTACTCTGTGTGAAGATGTGTTTCTGGCATGGATATAATAAAAAGCTGAATGACCAATAGCTAGACAGGAGAGATAGGTGGGACTTCCTGGCAGAGACAGGAAGAGGAGAATCATCAAGATGGGAAGAAGTCAGACACACAAAATAGGAGAGAGTTAAAAGCCATACAGTAGAATGTAGATTAACCAAAATGCGTGTTAGTTTAAGTTATAAGAGCTAGCGGGGCAAGTCTAAGCTAATGGCTTAGCTTTCATAATTAATAATAACTCCCTGTGCTGTTATTTGTAAGTTGGTGGTCCAATGAAAAATCTGACTACATATGATACCCAACATGGGGCACTGACCATACCAAAGGAGAAGTTGCGCCAGCTGGTGCCACCATAGTTGCCACAGGAACTCCTGAAAGTGGGCTCAGCACCTTCCCAGAGCTGGGGTGATAACATGGCTCTGTTCTCCGGGAACCGAGAGGTCCGGGGCCAGTCACCAGACCCTGTGGAGTTAGCCTAGCTTCAGGAACGGACAGAGGAGCCTAGCTTCAGGAACGGACAGAGGAAACCTCTTAACTGATACAGTATGTTTGAATATGCTTAGGTGACCCAAAGAAAAGTCTGACTACACTTGATAGCAAACCTCTGTTGGGAAGGTCATGTTACACTATGTCAATTGCACCCAGAAGCATGCTATGAAGGGTGACTGGGTTTGACCTTTTAGACATGAACTCTCACGAGCTACAGAGATCCTGGTTTTCTTGGTTCTCCATACCCACACAGCACAAGACTGACTGTCTAAGGTTTGCTGAGTCATTCAAGGTCTCATTTGCCTCTGCCGAGGTGCAGGTATGGTCTACAGGTGTCGCTCAAAGGTCCGTGCCTTGAGATCTTGCTCCTGTGAGACAAAAGCCCATATTCACACACATTCTAAAGAGCTTGCTTTAAAAAGCGAATTAATCTGCTGAGAGTTTGGTGTAGCATACAGCTCAAGGGGTAGCGATTATCTGCTAATCAGCCTAGCTGATGAGTGGTAAGAAGGCTCTAAGTGATGGTGTGAAGATGGTAAGCTACTCCTTCCAGAAGCCTCCAGAAGCAGCAGCCTCCCTTCAGAGGCTTCCTGACTTAACAGTCAGTTTGGACTATGCATTCTGCTCTGCAGAGTGGAGTTGGGGGGACCCCTCCCTTCCTGGGAGGGGTGTGACTAGCGCATGTGATGCATTAAGGAGTGACAGCCACGAAGGCCCTGTCTAGCTGCCCTCCCTTTCTTCTTTCTCCTCTGCTCCCAGTGTGATTTGAACAATCCTGTGTATTTGCGTGAAAGAAATACTAAGGGAAATGATTGAAAATCTGCAAACAAAGTGAAGGTGTAACTATGGACATTTTCACCATTGTCTGGCACAATGGCTTTCAAAGGGGAGGCTGGAGACATTAGGGAATCCTACAACCCTTTCAGAAGGACTCTGAGCATAAAGCCACGTCCATAATAACAGGAAGATGTTGCTTGCATTTTTATGCTGTTGACATTTTCCCATGATGCAAAATTACGGGTAAAACTGCCTTATATTTCAGCACAAATTGAGGCAAGACACCAAAGCAGTTGATGCCACAGATCATTTGCAAAGGAAAATAGACTGTTTTACTGACAAAATGGTGATGTCAATAATTTAAAGAAATGTAGTAGAGAGGTAGTGGGGGTCGTTCAGTGGTCAAGAGGTCTTGCTGACTGAGCACCAGAAGGCTGAAGCCAAGCACCTGTATAAAAAGCCCAGCATGGCGAGGTGTAAGTAAACCACAGTGCCTCGAGGGGCAGGTACAGAAGGCACACAGGGCTTACTGGCTTCAGCCAAGTTCAAGGTTTTACAAGACCTTGTCTCAAGGGAGAATGGCAGAGAGTGGTAGAGTAGGACACACAGTGTTGTCCCTGGGCCTCAGCACATGTGCTCATGGGTGTGTGCGTATCTGCAGCCCATGTACACATCTCTCTCTCTCTCACATCTCTCTCTCTCTCTCTCTCTCTCTCTCTCTCTGTCACACACACACACACACACACACACACACACACACACAAAGGCACACACACAGTAGCATGGAATGTATCTATACTTGGAAGAGCTGTACAGTTTAATGAGCCAATATTTTCTAAAAATTACACACAAGAAAATTATGCAACGACAAAAGATCAGTTAAAGAGGAAGGTAGACTAGTGAGGTTTTTTTTTTTTTTAACAGAGTGCAAAAATTCACCCACATGGTTTTCAACCTGCCTATCGCCACTCACTTAGAGAAGTTACCGCTTGCCCTGTCTTATTTTAGTTATTTATTTGTGTGTGTGGTAATGAATGGGTGTATGTGTGTGCATGTGTGCTTTCTCATGTCTGCATGTGTGGAGGCCGTTAATGAGCTAAATGTTGGAGTAACAGTTGCTGTGTCTGAAGAGAGATTGTATGCACAGTGTGCTGTAGTCAGGGGTTGGGGGAAAAATCCCAGTTTCTAAGGTATCTGTGAAAACTGCCTGCCTTAGTCAGGTTGGATCAGGGCCCACCCTAGTGCTCTCATCTCAATGCAATCACCTCTGTGAAGGTTCTGTCTCCCAGTACTGTCACATTGTAAAGGACTGGGGATTAGGGCTTCTAAAGTAAGTTTGCAGGCCATAAAATGGGTCACCTCCCATTCCCCAATATTGGTGTGTAACAAATAGTCGAGAACATCTAAGTGACATCATCATCATCATCATCAACAACAAAATAATCTCTTCTTCACCTGGTGCTTGTTCTGGTGTCCTGGGTCAGGGTTTCAGTCCCCTAACATGGTAGGCACTGATTAGGTATTAACTCCTCTGGCCTGACCCTGGTTTATAACAGTTGGGAAGAAATGTCCCCGAGTCTCTGGGTATAACATGAAGGGGGGACTTGCTTGTTGGGGTTTCTGTCATGCCCAGTACCCCACAGCTGTTTAGCCCCAAAAGAAAATCACACAGAGATCTCTATAAGTTATAAAGCTGATTGGCCCATTAGGTCAGGCTACTTATTAGCTCTTGTAGCTTATATTAACCTATTTGTTCTGATCTATGTTAGCCATGTGGCTCAGTACCTTTTTCAGTGGGGCAGATCACATCCTGCTGCTTTGATGGTCTGGGCAGGAGTGGGAGGAATCAACTTCCTCCTCCCCAGAATTCTCCTGTTCTCACTGCATCACTCCTACTTCCTGTCTGGTTTTCCCACCTATACTTCCTGCCTGGCCAATCAGCGTTTACTTAAAACATGATTGACAGAATCCAGACAATTCTCCCGCACCATCTGTGTCTCCACAAAGTTAGCCTGAGCACATCCCTTTCAAGGTGATGGCAGAGCTTACACAGGCCAGGTCCAGTCCATTGACATCATGTTTGTCTTCATCCTGTATGTCAGAGCTGATCACGTGGCCATCTGTGGAATCAGAGGACATGAGCACCGATGTCACACAGCATGACGAACATGCTGTTAGGAAGTAGGCAGAGGAATGACCTGGACCATTAATAACTACCATACTTGGTTACGTAATGTGATTATTTGTGTGATTGCATGTGTGGATGTGTGTGTGGGTACATATATGCCCATGTGTATGTGTAGATCTTTGGGTGTCAGTCCTAAGGCACTGTCTGTCTCACTTTTTGAGACATTGTCACTTATTGAACCCAGGGCTCACCAGTTCATTTAGGTTGGCTAGACAGGGATCTGTCTGTCTCTACCTCCCCAGCACTGCGATTATAAACCTGGGCTGCCACACCTGGCTTTGGTTATGTGGGTTGTAGGCATCAGACTTAGGTCCTAATGCTTGTACATCAACAACCATACTAATTGATCTACCTTCTTTGTCAATAGTTCACAGCTATTCGTCTTAAGCCCCTGTTTGGGTCCTCATTTGCTACTATCTTATGTGAATTGGGGTGGAGGCAATTGCTCCTTAGTTATCAATTCTGTACTTACACATTCTGTGGTACTAGCCCAGTTCACTCTCCCAATAATCCAACTATGAAAGAAGCATAGTTATCTATTGTCATGGCTTTGTATGTCTCCCGGGGGTGCATCTGTCACAGTTGTCTCCAGCTGGCTGATCCCGTCCCTGTGGGGTCTCTCTCCTAGTTAGGGTTTCTAACTGTGATGGTTGTGATAAACTACCATGACCAAACGCCTCTTAGGAGGAAAGGGTTTATTTCATCCTACAACTCTACAATAGGTCACAGTCCATTTCTGGGGAAAATCAGGGCAGGAGTTCAAGGCAAGAATGGAAGCAGAAGCCTTGAAGGAACACTGCTCACTGGCTTCCCCTCCTGGCTTACCCAGCTTGCTCTCCTACAGTACACGATTCCACTGACCAGGGATAACACTGCCTACAATGAGCTGGTCCTTCCCACATCAATTATCAAGAAAATGAACATAGACTTTCCCACAGGCCACTCTGGTGGGGACATTTTCTCATTTGTGGTTCCCTCTTCCAAAATGACTTTAGCTTGTGTCAAGTTAACACAAGCAGAGGCTCTGACCTCATCAGTGGGTTAATCTCCTGACGAGGTCTTCTGAGTGAATGACTCAGAGCTGGGCCTGGATCCAGGAAGTGCACCGCTGAAAGCATTTCTTTGGGATGGGCTCTCAGGACATAGTCTGCCTCCTGCTTCTATGAGGAGTGCAGGCTGTCAAACGCTCCCACTTCCAAGGTGTGCTGCCTTGCTTCAGGCCCAGCATGATGAGTCACATGACCATGGACTAAAACCGTGAGCCAAAAGAAACCTGCCTTCTGTTTGTTTTCTCGTGTGTTTGATCCAGTAAATGACAACATGAGTGAGTTCACACATCTGTCTTCAACCAATTAGGAAACCAAGGCTCAGAAATAGAACTTGCTCACAGAAACTCTACCGGGGAGACTACTCTGAGTCCAGGTCCATCTGACGGCACAAAAAGTTTTTTCACTGACACATTTAAATCTTTTCCCTCAAAATTACCCTCAGGGCATAGAGAGTGAATGAATTCAAAAGCCTGGGAATCTGGTGGCTGCTACCTGAACTGCCCATTACAGTGTGGAAAGCCCAGAAAGCTAAAACTTTTATCTTAAAATATTCGTATTGATTTGGCATTCTGTTTTGCCTCTTTTCACCTTCGAGCAGAAAGGATGCTGCTGGAAGAGATGTGTGTTTATGGAGGGATTTTTCAGTACCTCTGGTACCCAGCTGCCTGCCTTAGGAGTCTGCCCATCTTCATCTGAGAAGCATGACATTGCACAGGCTGCCTGCCTGGAACAATAAAATTGATCGTCTGGGTCCCCAGGGTTATTAATATACCTGGTTGCAAAAGACGATGACACATTTTGGCTATCACCTGCCACTTCTTTGACATTTCCAGTCAGTTCAGTGGTCCTGTGTTTAATTTATCAATGGAGCGAGCCTCCTGTAGGAATGTCGGAAATAGCCTGGTAGGAAGGAGACAGTATTGATTCTGAACTCTTGAGATCTGCTTCTTAAATGTTCCTTTAAAGTTGGCTCATTTTCTTTCAGACATTTGCAACATACTGACATCAAAGGCAGCTTAGGGGTGCTTTAGCTGTGAGAGAGTTCCATCTCAACGTATTGCTAGGACATGGTATTGTCTGCAAAGTCCAGGAACTCGGCTCCCTGTTAACATTAGCATTTAAATTCCCCTTCTGGGGTCTAGGAAGATAGCTCATTTAGTCATGTGCTTGCCTTGTAAGCATGAAGACCAGAGTTTAAAGCTCCCAGAACATAAGCAGAAAAGCTGGGTGTAGATGTGCTTATAATCCCAGTACTGTGGAGGCAAGGACAGGAGAATTCCTGGGACTCAGCTGCTCAACCAACCTAGTCTACTTGGCAAGTTCCAGGCCAGCGAGACCATGTCTCAAAAAAGCAAGGTGGAGGTCAGGGCAGAGGATGTGGATGGGGATGACTCACACGACGGATTATGGAAGAAGCATTGGAAGCACCTGCTTTATAAGATCATTAAAACATAACCAATAACAGAGTTTGAATGGACGTATCCTGCATGGGTGGACCCTGCTCCTCCCAGAAACCATCGTTATTAACTGATATTTCTGTGCTAAACTTAGGACGCTCTTCTCCAAGTTACTCATCAGGGAGTCCTCAGGGTTCCCCGAACAACACAGGCAGTGCCTTTGCTCTTGTTTTCCCACCAGATCTTGATGGTAAGACCCCCCTACTGAAGACACCATCATGCCCTTTGGGTGCAGAATACAGAGGAACCAAGCAAGAACTGAGCTAGAGGCTTCCTCCCTGCTGGCTAACTTTCACGGTTCTAGGATGTGTTCTTCAGGCTCTAGTAGAGAAAAATCCATGAAGTCTTGCTCCACTTTACAGGGAGCCCGCCAGAGAGGAGCACTCAGACACAGATTATAAATAATTTCAAGGATTTACTCCAGTTGACTGGGACTACATTCAGGTATTTGGACTTAAGTGGAGCCCCGAGTTGTCCAAAGCACAGGATTTTTGAAGGCAAAACCATGTCCTGGCATCTCATTTGGTAGCTACAGGGAGCTTCACAGAAGCAAGCAGTTTAACAGAAGCTGAGATAAATCAGCTGGGGTGCCTTGAGCTTGGGTTTCTAGAATAGACTTGGGTAATTTTCCATGGAATCTCCATTAAGGTGATCAAATTCTAGTTAGACCTAAAATGACCTCGTAAGAATACAAGAAGGAGTAATGGCTGCATTGTCTTGTCCTGTCACACTGCCAGCTGTGATGCTGACTTGCTAGGCAAGATGTGTTCACTGATGCCATAGTGACGAAATTATGATGGAGTCAACCAGCTTCCTTCTAATCTGATCTGGGGACTGCCTCACAGGAAGGAGCATGGGCCTGAAAGCATAAATCCCATTAAGATCTCATGGCTGCGAAGGTCTTAGGTCTTAGACAGGGACCAAATGTACATATTGTCAAATTACTTTCTAAATACTCATGTTTGTACCATAGGTTGCTTTTAGTCTTGACCAGAGAATCTTCTCACTGCTGTGTGCAGTGGTTAGTGCAGAGACTCAGAACTCATCAAAAGGACAGGACAGGATAAGCGATGGTGGAACACCTAGCCCTAAGTGGAATATCTACATCATCCCCACCGAGACTCAGGGAATGTTGCGGAGAAGAGGGCATAAAGAACATTAGAGCCAGAAGATGGTGAGGAGCTTTTGGACATGACATGACATTGCTCTCGAGAACTGGGTGCAGCTGTGTCTACTCATCTCATGCCAGAGCAGCACCCATGTGGGCCCATCAACATTTCATCATGGACTGGGGAGAACTCGTGGGGCCCCATCCCATCCCTTCCCCGGGGGACTGGACTATGGACAGCTAATGATTGCTGGGGGAGGCACTGCCATTTTCTTCCATGGTGTAACTGCTTATGAGTTACCCAGAGCCCAGAAAACAACTTCTTGCTCATGCACATGCAGTCACCCGAGCACAGTGGGTCCCACATGTGATAACCATAAAAATAGGAGTCAGGGAGGGGGGACCTTTCAGGAAGAGAAAGGCTTTCAGTGGAAGAGGGAAGGCGGATGAGAGAAAATAATGGGGGTAAAATGACTAAAATTCGTTATATACATATGTGAAACTGTCAAAGAATAAAATAAAACACAAAAATGCACCCCTCCAAAAATCTCAGTGCATGCACGCACATGTACACATACACACACACACACACCCCACACTCCCTTCTTCCTTCAAAGATCCCTTGTAACTTGGGTTGAGTTGAAGCCCACATTTTTGGCCTTCAAGGGATGAGATGCTTGGTCAGTGTTTGAGACTGTAGTTCGATGAGCCTTTCAGAAACTGGGTCATTGTTATACTCTGTGCCCCCAAATGTACTTTAGCATTAGAGGATTTAGCTGAACATCTTTCATCTGTAAAACATGCTTTCAATGCCCAAATTTTGATGCTGTCACAAGGTTCTGCTGGGACTGAGTAGACAATTTTTGTAGGCTGTGGATTCCTTTTCTATGGACAGTGATGGTCCGCGTTCAACTGTGCATCTCCAACTTGTCTTTTGGACTTGGGGATCTTTCAGTAGTAGAGCCTCAGAAACATGCTCAAGCAATGTGTATAGAAGTTTCTAGACAAAAATACAGCTCTCTCCTCAATGAGAATAAGAGACAGTTTATTCTGGAGTCAAATACGAGTGACCACGGCGCTCAAACACGGATTCAAGTTACACCAAAATCCATATTGCGTCAGGTCTTGCCTCTCATATCACTGCCTACATAAATCACCTGTACTCTGAAGCACACATACACACACACACACACACACACACACACACACACACACACACACCCCGCCTGCACTACACTTTTGCCTGTTTTCTGGGGAACACAAGCTAAGGCATTTTCTTCTGTAGTTAGATTTTTCTGGTTAAGTGACTTTACATCTCTGGCCTTGCTCTGTTGCTCAGTTATTGGCGGATGATTGATTGCCAATGTCCCTCTGGCTTTGAAAGCCTATAGTTCTATTTGAATGTTTCTTCCCTCCTGGGGACACCTTTCTTTTCCTCATTCATTTATAAGCCAAACTTTTGACATTCCAAGTGGCTGGCTCTTATATTTCAGATGAACCACTTTATACTCCTGGGTGTCCTGAAATGCTGAGAAGCACCATCCCTCCCTTGGCAACCTTTTCTTCTGTGTGTAGGACATTCATCACTTGTCCTTTCAGAGACAAAAGTGAGGTGTTCCTTTTAATCTGGGCTTTTACACCAAGACAAAAATGCTCACTGTGGGACTCACAGCCAGTTAGTTCCTATGAAGAATTCCCCTTTCTTTTTTGTGTACATGTCTATGTGCATGTGTATGCATGTTCCCAAGTATGTGTATGTGGGTGTGCATGCACATGTGTCCACATACATGTACAGGCCAGAAGACAACCTTGAGTGTCATTCCTCAGATTCTCCTCTCCTTGTGTTTTGAGACAGAGTCTTCCAGCAGGCTGGCCTTTCTGTTTAGACTGCATCTACTGGTCAGCCAGCTGTAGGGATCTACCTGTCTGTCTCCTCAGTGTTGAGATTATGAGCAAGTACTCACTGGCTCAACTGTCTCCCTAGGACTCCTGGTAATCTTTTCGTTTTCACTGTTTAAAAGTTCTTACTGCTCTTCCCATGTTATTGACAAGCTGAGAGCTTTTGTTGAGGTACAGGTATGAATGACAGTGCTGTATACATAAAGGTTGTATGACAGGAGGCCTCTGCTCTCCTTGGTAGCACCAGAGGGCTTCCAGTGGGGATGACTCTGAGTAACAAACGGCTCTGTGTCTCTGCCCGCTGTGTCCGTGGCTCCCATAGTGTGGGTAGACCACATGGTGATGTGAAGACCTTTAATGTATGTGAAGACCCTTGCCGTGGGCATTGTGGGTAAACAGAGATCTTGTGAAGGCAGAGTGTGGGGAGTGGCTCACCTTAGGTATAGTTGCTACAGAATAGCTTCTGAGTTGTAGGAATCTATCTCAACCTGAGTATTGATTTTTGTATGTACTCTGTTGAGATTTGAATGTGAAATGTCCCCAGTAGGCTCACGTACTTGTATACTTGGCATGCCGTTTCAGAATATTGTGGAAGCTTTAAGAGATAGAGTCTTTCTGAGTAAGTAGACTATGATGGTATGCCTCGAGGGTTTGTAGCCTGACCCCATTCCTGTTAACTCTTTTCTTCTTGGATGAAGATGCAGTATGACCAGCTCCCTCCTGCTCCTGCCATTTGCCTTCCCCACCTGATGGAAAGGTCCACTTGAACTGTAACCTGCATGATTCTTCCTCCTCTGAATAGATTCTTGTCAGGTATTTGACCACAGCGATGAGAACAGCAGCCTCACGTGCACTGACCAGTAGTCGAACTTATAAAATCCGCCACTATTTATCAAGCATGTGTGATGCATTAGAGACTGCATTTTACCCAAATCCTCGAAGTCTGAACAGGAGGCGCTATTGTCCTTATTTTGATTAATGGAAAAGCTTAGACATATTATAGTTCTAGCACACTATTATTACCACATACTTTATTATTTACTTTTTGTTTATTCCTTGATAATCTCATGCATGTATACAATATATATTTAAATCATACAAACTCCTCCCCTTCTAACTACTGCCAGAATTCCCTTCTGTGGAAGGACACTTAAACGAAATCCCACAGTAACTCAGAATTGAGAAATAGATGGCTATTTATTTGGGGGTAGACTCACAAATCAGAATCCTCTGCTTGAATGGAGATCAGAAACCAAACCCCACAGCTGGAAAAGAGGCCAGATGCATGCTCTGCATCAGCATATATAGTATAAGAGGCCATGCCCCAGTGGGCGGGTAACCACTGGCTGTAAGACTTCCTTCAGTACCCTTCCAACATTCATACCCCTTTCTAAGAAAATCAACAGGGTGACAAAGGAATGAGAGTAACTAGAATATGTTCTACCTAGATCTATAAAATTATCAAGGGATGCATTAATAAACCAACTCACTGACTTGCATTAGTGTTGCCTATGTGTGCACAGGTATGGTGTCATTCACTGGAGAATGAACATCGTTTCAGGGGCCAAGGCACTGAAAGAGTTGACCCTGTATCCCCCAGAAGCCTCCAGCTGTCAATAGTCCCTTAGGATTGAGGCTCCTGTGTCTACTCTCCATCCATGCTGGAATGCTAGCTGGCCTGACATTCTGTAGGCAGCTGCTGAGTTCTCCAGCTCTCACAACCTTCCTGTCCCCTCTTCCACAATGTTCCCTGAGCCTCGTGGGGCAGGGGCGTGATAGAGATGTCTCATTTAGAGATGAGCACTACAATTGCTTATTTCCCCAGCTTTTCCAGCTGTGAGTCTCTGTGTTAACTCTAGAACCTACTTTCATCCAGCATCTGCTTACTACACATTTGCAGAAGAAATGAATGGTAAATTAAGGCTATAAATTAAGTTTGTGAATGGCAGAGTCCTATCCTCTCTTTCTCTCAAGGCACTTAGATTGTACAGGTCTCTGTACCATAGAGTCAATTCCACATTGTCTTCTGTACCAGTGTTGTGTGCCTTTTCTCTGAGGATATGTAAACCAACATCTATTCACTTCAGTTAGGGCAAGAGACAGATAAGAGAAATGATTACACTGGGGTCTAGCGTGATGTACCAATGAGTTTATTGGGATTACCTAAAGGAGGAAGGGTGACTCAAAGACAAGTGAGTCATAGAAATGCTGATTCTAGTATGAGTGAAAACTCCCAAAAACTGCATCCACAGAGTTCTCTCTAAGAACTTGTAGAAAGATCCCCTAAACAGAGTCTCCTCTCTCCAGTAATTTTCAAAAACTGTTTTTATAATCATGAGCCCAGGCCATGTGAAGCTTGTGAGTTTCAGGAGTTTCCTAAGTCTTGTAAGTTTTGTTTACTTCCTGTGCCTTGTATGTTTGTCTTTTTGAGTTATATGAGTCTCCTTCCTCGCTCTAGGAGAGATGTTGTGGGTTTGATTTGGAGGAAATAGCTACACAACAGTCCAGATAATTTCTGCACTGATACTTTATTTCATTTTGGCACTGACACTCTGTTTCATTTATCTCTTCCTAATCTTTCTAATCTCCACTTCTGCTCCTCTACTTTCTTGTATTGACTCAAAGTACATGCATACATACATGTAGATCACACGGTATAATTCTGACTCCTAAGTCCTTCTCTTGGGATGCTAATAAACTTATAAATGGTCCAGAATCCAGACAGCTGGCATTAGTTCAGTG
Organism: Myodes glareolus; assembly: GCF_982192425.1. Classification (NCBI taxonomy): domain Eukaryota; kingdom Metazoa; phylum Chordata; class Mammalia; order Rodentia; family Cricetidae; genus Myodes; species Myodes glareolus. The sequence goes on from NC_142030.1 coordinate 106,577,119, forward strand.
TCTGATTTGAACTTTAGGAGGGCATTCCTTCCAACCTCTTTTCTCTTGCATACCAGGAGTTCAGGCCCTCCTAACATCTGTTATTTTGAGCTCTACATCGTTTGATTGTGCCACATCAATAGGAGTAAAAGGAGTCACTGCAACAATGTCCAGCTACAGGGTCAGCTTTGGACTGTTGGTGATTTCTCAGAGGTACATGATCTTCACATGATCTGAGGTGCCTGGGGCTACACTCACCTCCAGAGCTCTGCCTGGTGTCCTGGTGCCTCCAAGCTGAAGCCAGTGCCCATTCTCTGTGCTGTCTGATCCTTCACCATGTTCACTAAGGGATGTGAAAATAAAAGATATTCCAGCCGCTTCTCCTCTGGTCAGGGGCTCCTCTGCGATAGGTGCCCCTTTTTCTTTGGGGTTGTTTGCTCAGACAGTCCTGCTTCTGTTAGAGGCTAAATGAGGCAGGGACCCTCAGGCACAGACTTCCATGTTAATGCACCTTCAAAGTATCCCTTCTTTTCTTTCAGCTAAAACTTCCTGGTGCAAGCTGAGCATGCCCAGAGGTGTTTCTGCCCATCATCACTTTCATTTTTTTACACATGTGATCCAAAACTTGGGCCAAGCACACCAAAAAAATGGGTTTACTCCCTTTTAAGTTATGACTTTAGACTCAGCATGCTCAGGAATGTACTCCTCAACTTGGTATGCTTAGTGCATGGTCTTATATTTTGGGGGGACACTGCAGATCGTCCTTTGGAGTAAAAGATTTGTCAGGAGTGTCACCAATGTCACAGATAGGCAGTAGCATGGCTAGGGCCCTGGGGAGGGTTCAGTCCTGCAAGACCTTGTGGGACCGACCCCTCTTGTAGGTTTCATGTGTATTTGATGTGGATTCCCAGGTGGAAAGAGAAGGCGCAAAAGTCAGTGTGTGTCCACCACACGGGAAGAGGCACCTGTGGCTCTTAATTGCCTTGAGTGTTTGGTAATCTTGCTTCAGTGAAGGGAGGATCAAGGACTGACAGACAGAATCTCTTAGTAGAGTACCTCTCATTTCCTTGCTCTGTGGAATTAGCTGTGAGGGTAGAGAGAAGGCTGGAGGCGAAGTGGCCCGAGGAGCCCCCACCCCAACCTCGTACAGTTTCTTCTGGTTTGTTTCTTGCTCTAGCACTCTTTCCTTTGCAGAAATGTCAGCAGCTTTCTTTAGAACAGAGAGTCCGCATTGCTGCATCACTGCCACTGCCAATAGCTCCCCACGCTGCCTCAGCCACTGCTGTGTGGAGGTCTAGCACACATTTTCAGTTCCAAGAATTACAGCCTCCAACAGGGACATCCTTCCAATATCCATCAGTGGTCACCTGCCTGGCCCCTCCTGGGGTGTTCTAATGAGCAGGGCTTAGCTCTCCCAGATGAAACATTCCTGTACCACAATGGCCTTTTAATTAAGCCATCATTGTCACTGGAATTTAATGACTCTAATCTCCCTGGGAAGGAAGAAAAGAAGACAGCGGTTTTCACCAGGTGCTGTTTCTGGGTGACACAGGCCTCTTAATGGAAATGAACTCAATTGCTTTGGGTAAGAAATGGTGGTCAATTGATGTAGATCTTTTGTTAGCAATCCCTCTGTGTGTAGGAGTCTTCCTTTCTTTGGTTTTTTGTTTTTTATTATCTTGTGAGCAATTTTAAGTGGTGGTTTATGCACAGTGTGGCAACCACATTGCTCAGTATTGTTCTTTTTAAAAATAATATGATGATGGGATGCCCCGGGCGGCATGCGAACCAGACAGAGGCTGCCGCCACCAAAGCAGTACAGGGTCCCCGGGTGAGCAGAAGAGTCAGGCAGCTGGATGCGGTGGACGGCAGAGTAAATGGACATAAGGCTATGCATAAAGCTAGACATTTATTACTTAAAGAAAGGAAGACATAGACAAACATAGAGAGAACAAAGACACACATGCACATGACACGAAACAAACACACACACACACACAAGAGAGAAGATGGCGGCAGGGGGGGGAGGTCAGAAGTGGCTGGGGTGGGCGTGGTTAGTTCTTAAAGTAACAGCAGAAGAATAACACTCAGGCCTGATTATTACTTTTACCACGTGACTTTTGTGTGACAAGGGCAAGGTAGTTAGCGCTTCTGAGTTTCCCCATTTATTTTATTTCTCCATTTTTGTTTTCTCTGCTTAGAATGCCCTTGTGGTCTCCTGAATAAACTTTCAGCTCTAGACATGGCATAGAAGGCATTTCTCATGTGTAGTTTTTGTCTCATTTCTTTTTTAAAGATTTATTTATTTATTTATTTAATTATTTAGAGAGATTTCCACAGAGGAGGAGAGCTTCAGAGTTCCTGGAGCTGGAGTTACAGGAGGCTGGTGAGTCTTTCTATGTGGGGTTTGGGAACCAAACTCAGCTCCTCTGGAAAATCAGCAAGTGCTCTTCACCATTGAATTGCTTCTCTGATCCATTTCTGTCTTGTCTAAGCAAGGCATAAATAACAGGAACATGAACAGTGGGAATATGCATTCTCACTAGTGATTTGGCCTACTAGTTAATATTTTTTTTTGTTTTGAGTTCATCTCCTGTTCTGGAACAGGAAAGAATAGCATGAGACTGTTACAAGCAACTTTGTACCAAAATGTATGAATTTTAGAACATGGTGTTGGAGATAGTCTGGATCTTTAAACCCCTAAATTCAAGCATTTGTATCACTTCTGAAATTCTAAACCAAAGCACTTCACATTAAAATGAACTGTCTCTAATGGACACACTACTAAGCAGATTCCTAATGACTTATCATTATAAGTTATTAATGCACCTTTCAGTTCTCCCCAGATAAACTTCTCTTTATATATAGTAGATGCTGATTAACACAGAGACCCACAACTAGCCAAGGAGCAGAGAACAAGAGACTGTAAAAGGTTCAGTCCTAAATAGATTGTCTATGTCATCCTGCTTCCTAAAACTCAGGAATATCGGAGGAAGATAGTACAGAGAATGTAAGAGCGGCAGGTGGGGATGACTACAAGGAAATGGGATCTTCTGGAACACGGTTGACTCACAGTGGCTATGATCTGTGCAAGCTCAAGACAGACAGATTCCAGCATGGAGAGGGGACGGGCACATTAAGCCTCACTCCCAGCATGGAGAGGGGAGGTGCACATGAAGCCCCACCCCCAGCACAGAGAGGAGAGGTGCACATGAAGCCCCACCCCCAGCATGGAGAGGGGAGGTGCACATGAAGCCCCACCCCCAGCATGGAGAGGGGAGGTGCACATGAAGCCCCACCCCCAGCATGGAGAGGGGAGGTGCACATGAAGCCTCACCTCCAGCATGGAGAGGGGAGGTGCACATGAAGCCCCACCCACAGCTCAGAGAGGGGAGGTGCACATGAAGCCCCACCCCCAGAACAGAGAGGGGAGGTGCACAGGAAACCCCACACCCAGCCTGGGATTGCATGACACTTGCTGGGAGAGGGAGAGTCTGTTTCCTTTAAGAATATAGACCTCATAAGTCAACCCCCCTGGCAGAAGGAAAACAACACAGTCAAGAATATATGGGTAGCACAAATTGGACTTCATTGGTTTAATAAACTAAAAAAAGAGGACACATGTTGGGTGGGTGTAGGTGGAAGTTTCTGTCCCACAAGCCCTTCCCACTCAACCACACAAAGGCTTAATAGTAATCATAAATATTTGATCAATAACTCAGGTTATTACTAGCTAATGCTTACATTTAAATTAGCCCATATTTCTTATCTATGCTTTACCACATAGCTCATGGCTTGTTGTCTCATTTTCTACATGTTCTACTTCTTCTTCTACTACTACTGCATCTGCTGGAATCTCCCTGACTCTATCCTTCTTCTTCCCAGCATTCTCTGTTTGTTTATTCCTAAACCTTATCCTGTTCAGCTACTGAAAGTCAGCTTCTTTATTAAACCAATCATTGCAACATATATTCACACAGTGTAAAGGAATATTCCACATTTCCCCTTTTGTTTAATTAAAAAGGAAGGTTTTAACTTTTAGATAGTAAAATTATATACAACAAAACAGTTATCATGTAAGAATTACAGTACAATATCCAGTCCATTTGTATTTTGTAAATTTAAAGAAAATACTCTATAATTTATCTTATCTTTGTGACTCTAAAGTTTTATACCTAATTTGCCTTTTATCCTAACTAAGGAAAACTTTAACTATAATTATCTTGTCTTCAACTTCATCAAAGATCCCAGAAGGGTGAAATATTGCCCAATGGCAGAAACACCTGGCTGCTTGAAAAGTCATTATAGGTTCTTATGTAGCATTGAGACATCCAACTTTGACCTACAGGTCTAGTATATTTTACAGACTTTTCTGAGAAGAAGGGAATTTTAAAGGACTGCCTTACTTTGTCTTGACAAAATTTCACAGTTACCTTTCTTGTATCCTGCTGGTTCAGTTTGGACAGTATACTGTCAGCAATCAAGGAAAAGGCAGTTTTTTCACAAATGGCTATCTTTTGCCAGAAAGAAAGCAAACTCCTTACAGAGTTTCTTCAATGCCTATCTTCTTCTGTAAAGTAGAATGGAACTGCCAGGAGATGACATGTCTCATAGTAATGAGAAGCCTTAGGATATTAGACATATTAATTGCAATATTCTGTAGATCTTTGACATTTTTGAAGGCCATCTATGTTTGTAATTATACCTTTGTATACCTAACATGATTATAAGTTTGACTATAATAGATGACTATTAACCTGTATTTCTTAATTATAGGTTACATTTTAAAATGAGCTGCATAAACACAATACTTTAAACAAGAGTAGAAACATATCATATATATATATATGATAAAAGAGTAGATTATTGAATATATACTATTGAATATATTGAATATATATATATAATATTCAATAATCTACCCTTTTATTCTATCATTTCTATATCCCCCTTTTTCTTTTCAGAATGAGATCCCTGAAATATAATCTCCTTTGTTTAGCTTTTGTTTTTCTGACCATTATCAGTAACAACTTATAACCACCCCTGGTATAGGAGGTCCTTCTTTCTATGTGTTGCTTGTATTGGTTAATTAATAAAGAAACTGTTTTAGGCCCTTGATAAGGCAGAACTTAGGTAGGCAGAGAAGACAAAACTGAATTCTGGGGGGAAGAAAGCAGAGTCAGGGAGAAGCCATGGATCCTCTGCTTGAGACAGACACCAGTTCGAATCTTTCCTGGTAAGCTACAGCCACTTGGTGATAAATAGATTAATAGGAATGGGTTAAAATAAGATGTAAGAATTAGCCAATAAGAAACTAGAGCTAAGGGCCAAGCAGTGTTTAATGAATATAATTTCTGTGTGCTTATTTTGGGGCTAAACTAATCAGGCAGCTGGGATGAAGAAGTGGCCTTCTCTCCTTGCAACACACCCTTCTTAAAAGATAACAAACATTTATGAGAAATATTTTGGGAAAGTAGGCATCATTCTCTGAACTACTTTCTGTTGTCTGGGGGTGCTGATATTAAGATAAAATTAGGATAATTGTTACATTTTGGCTGGAATATTTCATGAGGCTGGATCTTCTTAGCAACCTAGAGGCTGTTCTGGATGCTGGTTCATCTGGTGATCCATTTTTATTGGTGTCTGGTTCTCTTGCTCTGAAAATATATAAGCTTTTAAAAGTAGCATACATAGCTGCACTAATACAAGTATAGACTGTACATACATGTAGAAAATGCGATTTTTAAGAAGCCATTAGCCATAGGGCAAACATAGATAAGAAATATGAGTTCATTTAAATGCAAGTTATTTAGTAATAAGCCTGAGCTATTGACTGAGTATTTGTAGTTAATATTTAGTCTCCATGTTAGTTATTTGGAAACTGGTGGGCAAGAAAGAAAATCTACCACAAATGTTGTTCCAACATGGGGCCAGAATTTTCACATAAAACCTGAGAAAACTTAAAAAAGGAATTTAAACACACAAAAATGGAGTCAAACATGGCTTCTTGGTAACCGCTTTTTCTCAGGTAGACTGTTAGCTAGCAACAAGTAGAGATGCAGCTCCTTTAAGAGACAATTTCCTGCCTTACTGCAAACAGGGGCTTGGCTCCTTTAAGAAGCCCTGCTACCAAACACTTAAATGGGGTTTGTGAGCAGTAGGTAGAGGACTGTTTGATGCCAGCATGGATCCAACAACTTCCCAGAGCTAGGGCAGTAAATCTGGTTTTCACCAATACCCCCGCCATGAAGCTAAGTTCTGAGGGAACTGAGTGGGAGAGGCACTAGTTGCCAATGTCATGTGATGGACTGAATTATTCCAGCAACTAATGTTGCTTAAGATTCATCTCATGCCATCTAAAAACAATACAGATGCTCAGGAAAAACATTCATACAGAAAAACCCTATTATGGTGCTTTTAAAAATGTACATAGGCTTGGGAGAGAAAAGGTAGAGACAGGCAGTCATGAATTGGTAATGGCACCTTTTAGATTTTGCGGCTGTGAGACTTTCAAGCTTGACTTTGATGATCTTGAACTGAAGTAGGTGTTTTAGTGTTTGTACCTAGTCATTTCAGTTCCCAGAGTTTCCTTGGCCTATATCTGTTGCCATGACTCAATCATGATGTCTTGTCTTTTCATTCAGCCATGTTATAATCTTTAAGATAAAAAGTCTGTGTAATGAGTGTGCTTGTGTATGTATGTATCGGTACCCACAGAGGCCAGAGGCCTTGGATCCCTTGGAGCTGGAGTTACAGATGTTTGTCAGCCACATGGTATGGTTCTGGGAATCAAACTCTGGGCTCTGGAAGAACAGTAAATGCTCCTAATTGATGAACCCTCTCTCCACACTTCATGTTATCGTTTTAAAAAATTTAAAGCATTTGTTCATTTATTTACTGTATGTTTATGTTTATTATATATATAGTATATGCATGTACTTCTGTGTGTGCACACATATGCACTCATGCCGTGCCATGCAAATGGAGGTCAAAGGACAGCTTGTACGAGTTGGTTCTCTCCTTGTAGCTATTGATTCTTGGGGATGGAGCTTGGGTTCTCAGGCATGGTGGCAAGTATGTTTATTCTCTGCTCCATCTCAATAACCATGTTATCTTTAATTAGAATAAAACTTTATTTGCAGAAGCAACTAGACCCTAGCATGATATTGTATATATACAAGATTTACTCTGTTTATATTCTGAGCACAGTTATGCTAAATTATTTGAACATAAATGTGTTTTGATGTAAGTTGAAGTTCTCTGAGATGTTCTCTGGCAGTGGGAGGCCAGAACAAGATTCATCACAGTGTTGGCTCACTTCCACACTGTCCTCCCAGATGCAGTCACAACCACACTACCCAGCTGCAGTCACGACCGCACTACCCAGCTGCAGCCACGGCCACACTTCCCACTGCAACCGCGTCCCCAACACTCTGTTGCACCCATTGCCCAACTACTCCGCTGTATCCATGGCCACACAGCCCAACTGCAGTCACCCCCACACTGCCCAGCTGCAGCCACAACCACATTGCCTAACTGCAGCCATGGCCACACAGCCCAGCTGCAGCCCTGGCTACACTGTCTTCCTAGCTGCACCCACGGCCACAGTGCCCAGTTGCAGCCACAGCCACACTGCCTAACTGCAGCCATGGCCACACAGCCCAGCTGCAGCCCTGGTTACACTGTCTTCCTAGCTACAGCTTTGGCCAAACTGCTCAGATGCAGCCATGGCCACACCACCCAGTCTAGACTGAGAGGTGCTTTGCCTGAACTCTTCCCTTGGAAAGTGTGATGGTCAGTATTGATTGGTTAACTTGGTAGGATCAAAAATCACCCAGAAGACAAGATTCTTAGCACATCTGTGAGAAGCTTCTGGATTAGGTTAACTGAGTTGGGAAGATTCACTCTAAGTGTGGTTGGCCTTGTTCCACAGGTTGAGTCTTGCACTGATAGTAGAAGGCAAATGTGCACTAACATCCATCTCTCTCTACTCCTGACTGTGGATGTAGTGTGAGAAGCCCCCACCTACTCCAAGTTCCTTCTTTAAATTGCTTTAGTCAGGTATTTTGTTCCACCAACATGTATTCAATACAGAAGATACCAGGTAAAAATTCTCTCCCATCATCTACATACTTCTTAAGCACAATAGTCATTTGGCTAACCCCTCTTGACTAGCACATACTTTTAGACATTAGGAACCTCCAGAGGTTGTCTTAGTCCATAGAGTTCCAGTCCCTTACTGGATCCCAGTCAGTTAATCCTTATTATCTTGTTAGTGAGGAGACTTGGAAGATAGTCCCCTCCCCCACCTTCTGTCCAGCTTTGCAAAAACCTCTACCACCCCAGTCCCTGGACTGGATTTTCCCATGTAGCCTAACCTAGGTTTGAAATTACTTATTTTGCTCAAGCTTCTTAGTTTGGGGATACACTACAAAACTCTATCTGTCTATCTGTCCATCTGTCCATCTATCTATCTATCTATCTATCTATCTATCTATCTATCTATCTATCTATCTATCTATCTATCATGTGTATGTGCGTGTGTGTGTGTGTGTGTGTGTGTGTGTGTGGTGTGCATGCATATATGGATGCACATCTGTGGGGTGCATATGAACATGTGGAGGCCTGAGGTTGATGGCAGGCATCTTCCTCAATCACTCTGCACTTTCATTTTCTGAGGCAGGGCCTCTTGACGAACCCAGCAGAGTGCATTCTGCTAGTCTAGCTGGCCGGTTTGTCTGGGAATGCCCTGTCTCTGTCTACCTAGAGTGCTGGATGACAGGGGCGCCACCAAGCCCAGCTACCATCTATGTGGATGCTGGGCATCCAAACTCCTGTTCTCACACTTGTATGGTAAGCGCTTACCACAGAACTGTCTCCCGAGGCCCATACGCAGCTTTTAAAGATGTTTTTTAATGGCCAAATTTGTCTTATCTGGTCCCAGTTCTGAAGACAGAAATTCACTGTGAGCCCTTAGGCAAATAATTAAATCTTTTTGAGTTCAGTTTTCTCTGAGTCTTAGTTTTTTTTTCCTCTTAGCGTTATTTAAAGTAGTATTTTGAATGACAATTCTCATTAATACAGCTCTTTGGCACCTTGCTCTTAGATACCTATTATGATATATTCTCAGAAATAAATTGTTTTGTTTCTTAAAACATTTGTGTTACATTTGTGGTATGTGTGAGTGTGTGTGTGTGTGTGTGTGTGTGTGTGTGTGTAAGTCAGAGGACACTTGCAGGACTCAGTTCTCTCCTTTCACCATGTGGGTTCTGATGATCAAACTCAGGTCACACGACTTAGTGACAAACACCTTTACCTGCTGTGCCATCTCTCTGCCTCTTATGTTCTGTTCTTGAGCAACTTAGCAGCCGGTCATGGGACTGGTGATGTTTGGATGCTCTGCCGAACATTTTATAGAATACGTTTTCTTTTATGGAATTAAGTATTGGGGTGTTTACTTGTATTCTCCTTCATCTCCAATATGATGTCAATGACGTGCATAGAATTTTGTACGACAAATGTGTGTGCAAGATGCAGTTATTGCGCAGCCACTAATACTAGTAAGCTGTACCTGGCTGTTCCCCACAGATGAGGAGGGGACAATACTTGAAGTCTGTTTTCCCATTATACCTGAGAATTACTTCATGCTACATTTGTGAAAATTAAACATTCAGATGGGAAACAGCCTTGCAATGTAATGAATCAGGTCAAGCTGATTTCAAGTAAGTTCTTTAAGTTTGCATCCCTCTTCTAACTTTCTATGCAAAGACAAATTGTAGTAAAGTGATTCAGGAGCTCGGAGATGGCTCCAGGGCTGTGGTGGTCTGAATGAGAATGTTCCCACAGGCTCATGTATTTGAATGCTTGGTTGCCAACCAATGACACTATTTGACAGGATCAGGATTAGGAGGTGTGGCCTTGTAGAAGAAAGTGTGTTACTGGAGGCGGGTTTTCAAATTTTCCAGCCAATCCAGATCCAGTGGTCTCTCTTCCTATTGCCTGCAGGTATGGACATAGAACTCTCAGGTACTTCTCCAGGCCCATGTTTGCCTTCATGGCGCCTGCTTCCTGCTATTGATAACAGACTAAACCTCGGAGACTGTAAGCCAGCCTCACTTAAATGTTTTGTCTTGTAATAGTTGCTAGTTGTTATGATTTTTCTTCGCAGCAATAGGATGCTAAGACAGTGGCTAAAGTGCTTGCCAGGCAACCTTGATGACCAGAAGTTGGATCGTCAGAGCCCTCAGAAAGCTGGAAGGTGTGGTGGTTATGGGAAATACTAGAGTTTGGGGAGCAGAGAGAAGGGATCCCTTGTCTAAACTGGAAAACGACTAGATGAATCAGCCAGACCAGCAAGTGCTGAGTTCAGGTGAGCAGTCTTGCCTGGATTTATAGTGGAGAGCAATTAAGAATGAAGACACCCAACTTCAGTCTCTCACCTACACATGTGAACACACAGGTTCACATACTCTGCATTCACACCTGTGCTTACCTGTGCAAATGCATGCACATATGCATGCAAGCCACTCTAAACAAGGAAACACACTAAAAAATGAAATGGTGGTTTAGCCGTGCACAGCTATGAGGCCCTGCAGTCTTAGTCACTCCCGAGGTCAAGGAGAATCAGAAGTTCAAGGCCTTCCTCGGCTGGAGTTAAAGGGGCCTGGAGACACAGCTCCCCAGGAGGGAGCTTGCTTAGCTCACAGAAGCTGGTGTTCTGAAGGTGCTCTGTGTTAGGACTTTAAACGTGGGAATCTTGGTGACAGATCTGTTCTGCTCTCTTCTTTCAGATGTGGTTGAGAGATGAAGGTTCTGGAAGGACTGTCTGAAGACGGTCTGTGGACGAGGCAGGCTAGGGCAGCAGCAGCTCCTGCCTTCCATACTCTACAGCCGCCACCCAAGGGTACAGACTTGGTCAGCCATGCAGCAGTACCTACTCTGCTGCGCCTGGTCCCCAGAGTCCCCGATGCCCTCTTCCTTTGTTCAGCTCTTCTTCTCCTTGTTAAGTCACACATATTTGAGTAAGAGCTAGGCTGGTACCTATCAATGTTCACCGAAGATGAGTTTTCAGAGAAAACTCCATTTCCCACTTGAATTTCTTGCTCAAAACTCTCTGAAGAATAATTAAATGGTCTCCAATAGTTTCTGCTTTTACTTTCCTGAGGTTTTTTAAAATCTGAATCAATTCTTTTCATATACTTTTTTTCCTCAGAGGTTTAATTTGCTAGTCAGTTTTATTATTATAAGAAACCTTTACTGATTATGGTCTCTGCTACAGTGAACTTTCTTCTGTGCTCAGTGATTCCCAAGAGTTCAATTTCTGGGGTCACACATAACAGACATGAATTTTGACATGTGTGGCATTAGCCATTGTCCCTTTAATTATGAAAAGATCATTTCCATTGGTACAAACTGGTAGAAGAATGGTTACTGTCACTTCTTCACTAGCCTGAGAGAAGATAGGAGCAACTCTTTGCTCATAATTCCACACATGCTCTGCTGTGGTTCCTTGCTTGGGTAGTCCTCATTTTTTAGCTATTGCTCTCCTTTCGTACCCTAGGTAGGAATGAACATTCCACACCTTAGATCAATAAACAGAGAGCAGGGAAAACAGCTAGTCAGTGTCTTAGTTAAGGTAACGAAACACCATGACCAAAAGCAAACTGGGAAGGAAAGGGTTTATTTGGCTTATACTTCCACATCACTATTTATCATTTGAAGAAATCAGGACAGCAGCTCAAGCAGATCAGGAGCCTGGAGGCAGGAGCTGATGGAGGCCATGGAGGAATGCTACTGGCTTGTTCCACATGCCTTGCTCAGCCTGCTTTCTTACAGAATCCAGGGACACCATCCTAGGGGTGACACCACCCATATGGGATGTCACTCCTCCATCAATCAATAATTATGAATATGCTCTATAGGCCTTCATAGAGTGGATCTTACGGAGGAATTTTCTCAGTTGAGGTGTCCTCCTCTCTGACGACTATACCTTGTATTAAGCTGACATAAAAGTAGCTAGCACAGTCAGCAATCATTGCCCACTGTTAAGCAGCCTGATCTTGGTCACATGACTTGATCTTGGTGGAGGGTCTTGTGTGTCTAGTCCTCACACTGCGCAGCTGCTGTGGAGTCCAGGTGGAGGCTACACTGAGATCTTAATGATGATGCAGGCAGATGTACAAACTGAAGTGTGTGCCAAAACACCCTACTTTCCCCCCTTGAGTTCTGGGGATCAAACTGAGGTCCTCACGCTTGCAAGATAACATTTTACAGGCTAAGCCATCTCCTTAGCCTGTATTGGACATCTGTAAGCCACAGGATCAGACTTAGTTTTCAGATAATTATGCCATCTTCTTCAATGTTATGGAGTTATATAGACACATGCACACATACATATAAATCTATAATTTTTCTAGAGGTACCTTCATAAAAATCTTGAAGATATTTACAGAAAACTATGAAAACGTAATTAGGTGGACAATCTGGTAAGTGAGAAGACCCGGGAGGAAAGCGAGGGAAATCTCTAGAGTCAGCCTGTAGAAACTTGGAAGGAATAGAGACCTTCAAGTAGTGCACATAGTGTGTTGGTGCTAAGCCTCTTGTAGCTCCAGCAAAGGGCATACACTATGTGGATGACGACAGCATCCATCCCTTTGAGATGTCGTGAGATTCTGTGATGTATGAATGGTGCTGTCATTGTGGTGTACAGTGAGAAGACAGGGTTCAGTGTGGACCGGCATTTTATGTGCTCCTGGGGAACTGAGAAGCAAAAATAAGGAGCAAGGCATGGTGAAGAGATCCTGGGGAGTGACAAGACAGAGGAATGGTGGAGCCCACAGCAGTGGACTGTTCTCACTCTATGCAGATGTGGCATGCATTAAGCATCCAGGGTTTCACCAGCAGGTAAGATGCTTTAACTCTCCAAACACACATTATACCCAAGCACTTTGCTCTTTCCAAGTCACTCCCTTGTTGTCTCCCTTCCCCAAAGCACTTACTTACCTATGATCTACAAGACTGTTTTCACTCTCTTACCATCTGTCAAGGGATGGAACTTTTTATTTATGTTGACTGTCCCATGAAGTAACTACAAGGATTGATGTCTAAGACACAACGACTTCTGTAAATCCATGGCAAAGGATGGATGACTGGAGCCTTCAGCACCCCACAGCTCCCAGTGCGGATCTGAGCACACCTGGGGCACACTAGTCTGTTATCTGGATGACTAAGTTTTATACAGGCCCTGTCTTTTCAACAGACGGCAGGAGCACAATTAGGAAGGTCCCCAAGTACCTGGCATTAATAAGATACAAGGGTCGTGGCTGACTGCTAGGGGCTCACCTGTGACTGCTGATGGTATTGGTGTCAATGGAAATCGCGTCTGCAGCAGAGGCTGCCGCCGCATATCACCAACCTCTCTCTCGTCCATCTGCTCTGAAAATGGATTTTTACGAAAGAGACTTTTAGTGGAAACCCCAGGTTTGTGGAAAGGGAGGCAAAGACAAGCGCAGAGCGGTGGGGGGTGGTGCTGTAGGGTCTTGTGTGTAATTTCTTTCTTTCTTTTTAATTTATGGGGCAAATCCTAAGGGGGACTTGACAGGTTTTATCTCCCTTCAACTTTCAAAATGGAATCAGGCTTTTGCTTCTACAATATACTATAGGCTAGCCCATCAATTTCCTTTCAAACAGAAATCCATTTTGTGGGGGGGGGAACCTTTGCCCCAGTGTATGTATTAAGAGCAGTGAGCTGCTATCAGTCACTGGGCTCAATATGATCAGTGTAGAACTCTTCTCGTGTCTCTCTTGGACCTTCTGCTGAGGGTGGAACGTTGCAGAATCAGTGAGCTTGATTCTATGGTGTCCTTTTGTGGTGAGTATGACCCTCTTCTCACACTAATTGACTCTGGGCTGTTGTCTTAGAGTTCCAGGCGGTGAAGAGACACCATGATCACAGCAACTCTTATAGAAAAACACTTATTTGGGGCTGGCCTACAGTGCAGAGGTTCAGTCATTATCATGGTAGGAAGCATGGCAGCAGGCAGGTAGATAGGGTGGTGGAGAAGGAGCTGAGAGTTCTACATCTGGATCTGCAGGCAGCAGGAAGAGACGGAGACTCACTTCCTCCAACAAGGCGACACCTACTCCAACAAGGCCTCACACCAAATAATAGTGCTGCTCCCTGTGGGGGGCATTTTCATTCACACCTCTACAGGTGTCCTCCTCTTTGGGGTATGACTCCTCCTATCTCCCATTAATTTTTTGTTGATTCCAAGGCTTGAAACTGGATTGAAACTTCCTGTGTTGCTCATCTTTCTGTCACTATAACAAATGCATGAGATGAGTCAACTTCCAAAGAAAAAGGTTCACGTTTTGATTTTCAGCTTTGAAGCTTAGTATATAGTCAGTTGGTTCTATGGCTTCGGGTCTGTGTTGAGGGAGAAACCTACGGCAAAACTATACATGTCATGACCAGAGAGCAAACAACAGAGAGGGGCTGGGGCTGCAGGTGAGGGTGGGACTGGGGCTACCGATCATGGGTAGAAAGCTAACCTAGTGTACATAGAGACCTGAGTCCTAACACCCCATTATCCAGGCACCATGGCACACTCCTGCGATCCTAGCTGGAGGTTCGGGAAGATCAAAAGTTCAAAGTCATCTTCATTTCAGCTACATAGTGAGTAGAGGTCAGCCTTGGCTACTGGGGCTTGTTGCAAAAATCTAAATAAATAAGCCAAGCAGGAAGAAGGGACTGGGATCCCACACCCCCCTTCCATGGCCCCCAGTGACCCAGGGAGCTCCGATCAGGCTCCTTCTACTAAAGCTCCCGTCACTGTCCATCAGCGGCATTAATGCTGACCTAGGGCCTGGCCTTCAACACACAGGAGATATTTCAGCTCCATCCGAGGCCATGCTAGCACCCAGAACTCAGGTAAGCCCTGCAGCCTGCCAAGACTCCCCCAGTGCCCACCCAGACTACCCTCGACAACCTCCCCTCCCCTTGTCATCATATCCCAGCCCACGACAGTGATGGCTACTTCCTCTCTCTCCTTTTCTGGCAGTTAGTGTGCCTTTAAATGCTTTTGCTCATGGAGTTTTTCTCTATCATGAAGGGGCTTAGCCTGCAACGAATTTCTTCTCCTGGAAAACTGCATGATGTGGGATTTCAAAATAGCCATGCTTAGCTATTCATTCACTGGAACGCCTGTGGTCTGGGGCCGTAGTAATCGCTATAATTTACCCCTAGGTAAACATGCTGGGAGCTGTCGGTAAGGGAGATGTTAGTGCTCTGGCTTTCCTTAGTGTCACTGATCACCATAATATAAGAGCACTAACATGGAGAGCAGGCTCAGTTGGCTGCCCTTGCAGAGGACCCGAGTTTATTTCCCATTATCCATGTCCTGGGGCTCACAACCACTTGCAACTTCAGCTTTAGGGGATCCAATGCCCTCTTCAGGGCACTGGCACACATGTGTGTTTATGCTCATGCATGTGCACACACAGACACACACAAGTCTAAAAGGAATTAAAAATAAAATATTTAAAATCCTCAACAACATGACAGGCATTGTATAAACCCATCTAATCCCTATGAAAGGTGTATATTGGCATTATCCTGATAAGACAAAAATCAATGATGTACAGAGAGATTCAGTAAAAGATTCAAGGGTATAAAGGTGGGAAGTGCTGGCTGAGGTTTAATCCTAGTTCACCTGGCTCCCATGCCATGGGTCTTTGCCATGAGGTCAGCTCGTATCTTCAAGTGCAATGACCAAAATGACCAACCCCCCCTCCCTCTCTCTCTGCAGTGTATGCATGTGTATATTCATGTTTGCATGTGTATATGAATGTGTGTGAGTAAAAGTATATGCTGTGCGTGTGTAGGGGTCAGAGGTGGACACTAATTGTGTCCTCTTCAATCTCTCTACCTTATGTATTGAGGCAGGGTCTCTTGCCGAACCCAGATCTAGCTGGTTCAGCTAGTTAGCTGGCCCGCTTGCTCCAGGAATCTGAGATTTATTTGGGTGCTGAGGATATGAACTCTGGTCCTCTTGCTTGTGCTGTACCCGCTGAGCCATCTTCCCGGCTCCCTCGCTGGTGCTCTTACCAGAGAGCACACACTACTTCAGCAGAGAATCCCCAACGCTCTCCACTGTAGAGACGTATAAGGAACATGGTATCGGTACCATTAACTAATAAAGCCAGCAATCTCTTCCAGAAAATCTACCCATTAAGATTATGAGCTTGTAAGTGACACATTTTTATTTAATTACAGAGGCTCCAGAGAAGGAATGTAATTTCATGCTACGTCTCCTTGGCTCACTTATTACTTTAAAGTAACTTTGTCACTGAAAGTATTTAAAAGAGAAATTGCTGTAGGGGATCTAAAAGAATTCTTGGATGGTTTGTGTCTAAATAAAGGGTGACACCACACGGGGCAGACAAAGGCACATTATTAAAACATCTATAGTTAAAGTATGGAGTCTTTCCGCATGACTGTGTAAAGTGAGACGTATTAGTTTCTGATGAGTATAATCTAAGAGTAGGTTGGGAAGATGGGCAAGTTAAGTGTTCAGGCAAATAGTGAACTGTGTATTGTTTTCTAAAGATAAGGTTTATATTCGATGAAAGTGAAGTTTATGTTTCTGTTTGATTTAAAAGTTGAGATTACTGTTTCTTAATCACTTTTTATCGTGCATTTATGCATGTGGGAAGGAGGGTGATACTTTTGTGGTCAGAGGACAGCTGTGGGCATCAGTTCTCTCCTTCCTCCACGAGGGGAGGGTCCCAGCTTCTCAGACTTGGTAAAATGACTTTACCCACTCAGCCATCTTGATGGCCTTGGGATCACCCTTGTATAAGAATTTGTCTTTCTTTTTTTCCTTCCCTCCCTCCCTCCCTCCCTCCCTCCCTCCCTCCCTCCCTCCCTCCCTCCTTCCCTCCCTCCCTCCGTCCCTCCTTCCTTGTCTGATTTCTGTGACTCTCTGGAGCTTCCTAGGGGAAGAGGGAAGCATACTGTTTTAGCTGGTAGTATCCAGTCATGTCAGGAGGTCGCTGGAACAAAGCACTGGGCTCATCACTCCAGTTAGTAAACCCTCAGCTGATGGACCAATGCATATATTTCATGCTTCTACCTTCTTTAGGGAAGAAACCACTTTAATGGAGTTTTAAAAGACTTTTGTTTGTGTGTATGTGTGTGAGCCAGAGAACAACCTTGACTGTCATTCCCCAGGTACTGTCTACCTTGTTTTTCAGACAGGGACCCTAACTGGCCCAAAGCTTGCCAAGTTGGCTAAGTTAGCTTGTCAGGGAGCCCCAGGAATCCACTTCTTTTCCTTCCAGAGCTGGGATCACACATGTTCACAATAAAATGTTTTATTTCCTAATGAGGATAAGGGTCTATAAGGTCTGGCTGTGCACAGAAGTCTGCAGAGGGGCATGAAGGGATATGTGGATGATAATATCTCAGAATCCTGCTTGTTTCCCACACTGGTCACAAGAGCATGTATTCGGAGCCTGCTGGGAGTCACCATCATGCTCAGGGCCCCATTGGTACCTCCAACTGTCAATGAACCTGTCAGGTAGTCACAGCCTATCAACCAAGATCTGCTGGCATCTGGTGAATATGAGGACCTGGTCCCCTACCACCCTTTCACGCTGTTCTTCACCCAACCTGTAAAGGCACCTATACTTCTTTTGCATGACTCACACCTCCCCTCTCCCCCATAAGAAGGAGCAATTTCTCTGGAAGGCTCTACAGTTCCAACACTCTTTTGACTGTTTCTTTGGTTGAGGCTTGGGTGGGGAAGAGGCGTTTAGGATGTACAGCTCATCACTGCCAGGAGGCTCAGCTGGTTCTGGGTCCTGAGCAATCCATTTGCATGGCAGGGGCCACACTTCTGCCTCTTCCTATTAAATCTGGACTTAATTGGCAAGGCAAGTGGATGGAGCATCTCTGCCATGGCAGGCAGCTTGCCATCCCAGCAGGTGGACACTGTGCACACATGCCAGAGAGGAAGAGATCTGAGGATTAGGTCCAGACACCTGTCAGTGGACATCGGCATAGCCCCTGGGACCGGATCTTGTCTACATAATAGTCTGGGCAGGGAAGGCTGCTGGCCATAAGCTGTTCCAGCTCTCATCACCTCCTCCAGGCAGCTGTTGCTGCTGGCACCTGGTAACGTTTTCTGGTTGTGTTTGACCTTTACCTCTTTGCTTACTAATGTGCTGTTGGCCACAAGCATCTCCTCTTGAGGGAGTTGTCAGGATCAAACACTTGCAAAACACTTGCCATTTTCTCTGTAGTTGAAGAATTATGGGTCTTACTGAATTGCCCAGCAAGCTGTGTCTTGAATAATGCACTCCTTTAAACACTGCTGCCTTTTCCTTCTCAGACACCTATGCTGAGGGGAGTTCTACATGAGTAGAGGATGAGGTGCGCTCAGCATGGCCAAGCAGGTGATCTTCCATTGCAGGACCCTGTCTGTTAGGTGCATATGTGCAAGTGATTGAATGTTGTACCCTTTTCAAAGTTTATATGTTGAGGCTGAGGAAGTAGCTTAATTGATGAGTGTGCTTGTCTTATTATAAGCGTGAGAACCTGAGTTCCACCCGTAGAACCTATGAAAAGCTAAAACCAACCAACCAACCACCCTGTGGTGGCATGCGCTTGTAATCCCAGAGCTGGGGAAGCAGAGCCAGGTGATCTTTAGGGCTTGTTGGCCAACCAGCCTAGCCTACCTGATGATCTCCAGGCATTGAGAGATCCCCGCCCCACCTCATAAAGATAAAGTGGACAGCGCCCGGGGGATGATGACTGAGGTTGTCATCTGGTCTACACACACACACACACACACACACACACAGAGAGAGAGAGAGAGAGAGAGAGAGAGAGAGAGAGAGAGAGAGAGAGAGAGAGGAGAGAGGAGAGAGAGAACAGGAGGAAGAGAGAAGAGAGAGTGGAGAGTTCATTTACGTATGTCTAGTCCTCAAAGTGATGGTTTTACAAAGAGGAAAGTTTGGTAAGTGAACAGTCAAGGGACAGAGCCCCTGTGAGTGGGAGATCCCAGGAAGCTACCTTGCTCTGTCTACCATATGGGGACCCAGAGAGAAAATGGCCATCTTTGAATCAGGACCCATCCTTCACTAAGGAAACTAAGACTTCTGGTGCCCTACCTTGGTCATTTCAGCTTCCAGTACTATGAAAACTAGGTTTCTGTTGTTTTAAGATATCTTGTTTACGAACCTGAAAACGCTAAGAGTGTTCTCAGGATCCAGTCACAGCATCAGTCCCTACTTGTATGTACTCTTAGGAACGGCTTCCACTGAGACTGAGTCTGTGTTTACTGTGGGGAATTTCTCATAGTTATCTCTGCTCTTCAGTAAGTGTTCAGTGTAAGAAGATCTGTGATGGCATCTTTCTGAACCTGAGCACCAAGTCTTTGCTTTATTTTATCCTCAAACAACTGTTAAAATGTTCTGTCACAGACTAGGCAAGTTGAATAATTCATACTTCTCATTCTTTCTCATTTTGACTGCCAAGAAATACAATGTCAAATTGGCAGGCTGATTATTATAACATTAATCAATAGCCAATTGTTTCCCTGGTATTGTTATATCATTCTACTAATTGGCTTTCAAAAACCATTTTAAAAAATATGATAAATTACTAAGTTTGCATGTCTGGTAAGTTATCACAAATTCTCAGTGTTTGTATGTTTTGTGGAACTGAAGATTGGCCACAATTCCTTTCCGAATTTGTAGACTATTAACATATAAAGCAGGTTTTAGTGTGTATGCATTGGTGTGTATGCGCAGGTGTACGTATGTATGTGGAGACCAGCTGTCAAACTCCAATGCCTACATGAGTCATTATCCACCTCCATTTTGGAGACAAGGTTTCTCATTGGCCTTTGGCTTGCAGATCCTCCTGGTCAGAGAGCATCCTGTCTCCACCTCCCCATTGCTGGGCTGGGATTATAAGTGCAGGCCAGCCTGTGAATGGTTTTTACAAGGGTTCTGGGAGAATGAACTAGAGTCTTTGTGCTCCTGCGGAAAGCACCTTTATCAAGAGCCATCTCCCCAGCCCACCAGTCTCTTTTCAAGATTTGTGGGCAAGAAAAGACCACTGTTTGTTTATTGTTGAAGTAATGAAGATGGTGACCAAAACTAACCTGGGGAGGAGGTGGTTTATTTGACTGACGTGTTCCTGGTCACAGTCTGTTTTAGTTTCAGTTTCTGTGGCGGTGTTGAAACACTGTTGTTGAGTCAAAGAGATCCACAATAGCCCGAAATGGTTTATTTATTTGGGGATAAACTCACAGTAAGGGTAGCAATCCTCAGTCCTCTGTGTGTGCTGGAAACTGGGAACCGAACCCCGCAGGAAAAACATTTTAAATGCCAGATTCCATAGGTCTTTGAAGTGCTGAAGATTATCTAACAGAAATATATCTCTGTAAATCTAAAAAACCTAACTAACATGATTAAAAGTTTGATTATTATAGATGACTATCTATTAGTGTAGATTTCTTAACTATATATTACATGTTTAATAGAACTGCACAAACACAATACCTTAAACAAAAGCAGAAATATATATGCGCAGTGTAACAAAATCGATTTTAAATTTATATCAATAGGCCAAGATCCATACCAATGTAAAGTATTCATCTCTATATTACATCTCCCCACATTTTTTTAAAAAAAGATTGACTGTGACCATTAATGACTTATACCCAACTCCTTTTAAATGAAAACAAACATTTATAAACAATTATTTTGGGAATTTGGGCATTATTTTCTCTAAATTGCTACCTGCTGTTCATTGGGCGAAGTATTTTTAGGGTTAATGGAGACCTTCAGGGGCTCTTGTTCCATCAAACCACATTAGCTTGGAAGGAATTCACAAGTTTTTATCTTCTGTGGAAACAAAATCAGAAACTCTTTTTCAAAGTAACATATTCTTAGACTCAAAATGTGAAGTCAAGATACATTATATATATATGTTGATTTAGGTTAGTAGCCCCCAGAATCAAATGTCTCTCTGCAGTCAAGAAATTCAAAGAAAACATAATAATATACATAATCCAGACTCTCTGTGTATCTGTCATCTTTACATGGCTTAATATGCATATATTTTATTATTCTATTTCTTTTTAAGAATTGTTAAATCATTATTTTAATCTATGACTGTTTCTACCTTTTCTTTTCTCTTTTCTAAGCCTATGCACATTTATCATACACACTGGGACCCATATGGATGTCTTTTATGTCTAAATCTGTTTTATTGTGTATCTGAAATCCTTTTCTTATAAGGAATGCTTTAAAAATGGTAAGCAGTGTAGTCATGGCAGCCCTGGTTCCTGGCTTTGCCTCTCTGGGCCTTTAATCATGGCAGAAGTACGTTCACTACCAGCCCTGGGATGGCCAGGTGGATGCCACGCTCACTACCTCAACTCTGAGAAACAGCATGCAGCACATAAACCATTATTTTTTTTTTCTGAGTAAAAGTGCATGGCCTTGGAATGTCTCTGTGTATGGTGGCGGGAATCCGTCAGGCTCTCTTGCCTATGTACACCTAGCAGACCCGATTTGGCCAGTTGCCCAGGCAGGAAGTGCTGAGCTGTCCACACACTCTTTCTTCCTAACCCCAAGTGGGTGTACAAGCACCAGACTGAAGCAGGTGAGCAGCCACGTGGGTTAGCCCCAAACACTTAGGGTATCATTTGTAAATAGAGACTGTTCTTTTATTTTCTGACCACCCAGACCTGACAATCACACAGAAGCTATATTAATGACAACACTGTTTAGCCGATGGTTCAGTCTTATAGAACCTTTATACTAGAGAACACAGGCCCAGGTTGGGGCATCTTGCTGCTCTGCTGGGCACCAGGCGAGGCTAGCTTCTTGTGGGCTCAGCCTCAACAGAGCCTGTTGAAAGAAGCAAAAGAGAATGAATCACTGAATTCCACACTAAGAAAACTTGCTCCTTCCAAGACTCAGAAACCATTATTCTAGCTGAATAAATCCATTAGATGGGTCAGCTCATTGTTTTAACCAAGTGGGTAACTCGCTCATCCTGAAAGAATGATCACTTTGGACAAATGTATTACTTCACGCCAAGCTCAGGGCTTACATGTTAGAGTGCTAATTAAAATTTTATTACTTGATATAAGTTCCTGCTTCTAAGTGCCTTCTATAAATGCAGGGTAGCTCTTTTTCCTTTTCTTTAAATGGCCCAGTGTCAGACTAGATGCTGCCCTGCTGGGATGCTAATGTTTGATTGACAGGCGCTGTTCTGAGAAGAGCTGGGGCAGTGAGCATAAGGCTGGATTGATGGGGTTGGTTTATGCCTGTCTGCTCCAGGATGAAATGGTCGCCATGGGTAGGGGTGAGAAGGGTTGTGGCTTGGCCAGCTTGTGCCTGGCAGAAAACTTCTCAGGGTGAGGCAGCTGTCTCTACTCTCCATTTGGGGGCAAGATCACTGTCTCCATCCCTGTGGGTCTTGGACCAGTTCCTCTATTTGATCTGTGTGGTTTCCTGGGCTAGAGACAGGTTCCCATAGCTGCTTGACTGAGGTTTCCATGTTGAGAGGTATTTGAAACAGCTTAGAAATGAAGGCCATAATGAAGCTGGCAAATAGTGTATTTCAGCGTCGATGGTTAAAAAAGATACCCCAAGTATCTGCACTCATCAAAATAAATTTTCTGAGTCAAGAAAAGAATCAGTACTAGAACATCAGAAAGCAAACCAGTGTGGGTTGACAGCTCCATTTGTTTCCTCAACATTTATCTGTTGCTAGGCCCACGCTGATCTTGTTAATACTGAACCTGTGTTGTGCTTAGCTGCAGTGCTTTCCCATAACGCCAGAACCCTATCGTCAGCCTCCCTCTGGGACTTTGTAACTGAATCCTTGGGGAACTTTTTGTTGCTGTTGGGATGTCTGTCTGGGCACTGTGGGTACTAGGCAGTGGATGCCCCCTGCCTGGCTCTTAAGTGGCATCCTGGACATTTCTCAAGCGCAGTCCCTTTCTGCTTTCAGGCCCCTTCTATCATCATCACAAACAAGAAATCCGCCAGTTGGAGTCAGCCTGCCTGTGACTGCCACTTGTCACATATTCTGAAAACCCCCTCTCATCTTCTCCTGGAGAGCTTGTGGCATCTTTGGACATTCACTTTGACATCTTGGCATGTGTGTGTGTGCCAGTGTGGTATCAGATAAATAACATGCATGGTGTGGATTACACATTGGTAAAGTGAGAAGCTTAATTCTGAACAGAGGAATTCGCCATCACACATGGCTCTGTTGAATGATTAGAATCTGCAGAGCAAAGGTTTGCACTCTTACCTGGTCCTGGAGGAAATCTAACTTCATATTCTTGGCTCTGGGTGAGGGCTTCTTGGTCATTATTGTTCACTGTGGTTCTGTGGTTAGGGGGTTCTCACAAGGCTGTTTCATCTCCCTGGGAGTGTTAGTGACTTTTTCTGGGGAGACATGAACAAATATCTACTCACCCAGGACAGGACACCAAGGGCAGAACAAACAACTTGGTACTAATTCTACCGAAGTTCAATTTGGTGACATGATTTTAGGACCCATCTACGACCAGGTCGACAGAGGACTGAGTCTCAGTAATTTCCCTAAGGCAATACCTTGTTCCAAGAAAGACCACAAACTGAGACTACCCAGGCACCACCCAGTGACTGGCCAAAGGAAATTCCTCACATTCCATCCATTGTAGATAGAATCACCTGCCAGCACATATCCATCGCTTTTCACTGGGACACCCCTAGACAAATGTCATCCAATCAGGGGTCCTGAACCTTAGAAATCCCTTACCTCCACCTTTGCTACTATAAAGACCCAATCCTAACTGAGCTTGGGGCTCTCCAATTCTCCCAATATGTTGGACACACGGGGAGTCTGAGTTTACAAACTGTGTAAGAATGAAAGTTCTTTGCTTTTACGTACAAGACTTGGTCTCCTAGTTGGTTTTGGGGGGACTCCATGGTCTTGGCATAACAGTGATGAATTTATTGACATTACTTACAGGTGTATGGGTGATGACTTACAGGCATATGATGATGACTCACAGGAATATGGTGATGACTTATGGGAATATGGTGATGACTTACGGGAGTATGGTAATGACTTACGGGAGTATGGTGATGACTCACAGGAGTATGGTGATGACTCACGGGAGTATGGTGATGACTCACGGGAGTATGGTGATGACTTACGGGAGTATGGTGGTGACTTATGGGAGTATGGGTGAATTCAAGGTAGTTGCATCACTTAAAAGTTCACCCCAGTCTGGATGATGACTTATAAAAGATAAATCCTTCGAGTTCCTGGCATGTTTTGCATGTAGCTCAACAGGTAGAACTAGAGTAGAGGACAGTCCACTTTCCCCAGTAATCTTGAGGAGGAGAGTCTCATGAATATTGCAAATTTCAGGAACTTCCTGAGACTTGTGAGATGTTTATTTCCTGAGTCTTAAGTAGCCTTCTTTGGGAGTGAAAGGTTTACATTCAGAGGCAACTGGTGTACCATGGTGGGATGGTGGTCAGACTCTAGAAGGCTCCTATATACTAACTAGTCTTTCTTCCTTTTGGGGCACTGTGACATTACGCTTCTTCACATATTGCAGTTAGATTGTGCTCACTTCTAGGCAAAGAAACAAGGTTGGGCACAATATGTATGCCATTCTGGCTGAGGCAGTGACAAGCTCACATGTGGTTTTCATAGTCTCCCTTGCTATAGTGAGTTTGGAAGACTCACTTAAGTCCCTGGAGGTTGCCCAGACCCACAGAGGATCTACATGAAAGGGACTTCTGCTTGTGAAACCACTGAGGTTTGTTGATTACTTGTTATTATGCATGTGCTAATCATACCCTGTGATAAAAGGTCGCAGAAGGTGGGTATGACAGGTAGGGATCTGCCAGAGTCAGTCTCCAGAGAACATTCCAAGGTCAGTAAAAGATGGTGACCCACAAAAGAAAGGGGTTCAGTTTTCAATGGGATACAAAGAAGAAAGGGCCTGGGTTGTCAGATGATAAAGTGTTTGCAAGCATGAGGATCTGTTCAATCCCTAGAATCTGTGTAAAACTTCTAGACATGGTGGCATGCCTGCACTTGTGATCCCAGCAATGAGGAAGTGGAGACAGGCTGCAGATCCCTGGAACTTGCTAGCCAGACAGCTAGCCTACTTGGCTAGCTCCAGGCCAGTGATATACATGCATAGTTTCTTCTCAGGTGTTGGTATGGTATCACAAACAGAAAATTTTCAGGGGCTTCAGACCAAAACTATAACTTTGTCTATAAATCAGGGACTATCACTTCCCCTGGCAGTCTTACAGGCAGGAGGTCCTCTGGGAACAGAGTCCCAGGCATCCTGGAGCTGTGTGTGAACTTGTCAGCAGCCCTTGTGCTTACCAGTTTCCACTGTCACCTTGTCAGGATCTAGAGTTACCAGGGAGAAGGCTCTGGGCATGACTGGGAAGGACTTTCTAGGTTTGGTTTACTGAGGTGGGAAGAGCCACCCCGAGGGAGCGGCACTGTTCCGCTGAACAGGAGAGAGAAAGCTGAGCAGCGGCAACCCTCTCTGCATCCTGACTGAAGAACCTGCTGCCTCACCCTCTTGCTGTGGGGAGGTCCCTCAACAATGAACTGTGTTTTTAAATGGTGAGCCAAGTAAACTCTTCCTTCCTTAACTTGCTCTTTTCAGGCATTTTGTCAAAGCAATGAAAAAACTAACGCATCTCCTTGAAAGGGAAGGAAACCCAGTTGACTGAAGGCTATGGTGGTGAAGGCAGGGAGATATCCTGTAGATGCTAAGTCTCCAGTGAGGACCATGGCACCCTCTGCCTTTTCTTCAGCCAGGTTTTCCTTTAGGCACCTTGGTTGCTGGCCTGCTGTAGTCCTGACTGTTCTCAGCGTGTTTCAGCCCCTTTCCACTAGTGAGCCAAGGTGAGCTGATTCGAGGCTCTTGAGCTGCCACAAGAAGTTAGAAACTGGAGAAACTGCTCGTGGGGCTCTCTAGGCGAAGCCCGAGGCTGGCAGCTTAATGGGGCCAAAGTAAGGGCTGGGCAGCAAGGTTGTGTGGCCTTAGCTGCAAGGGCCTGTGAAATATTTGCTGATGGGTGGAGCTGCAGCTGGAGCCTTGCTTAAAATAGCACACTGGACATGAGCAATTACAGCAGGACTTCTCCAGAGTCTGCACATTTTGAGGGAGGGGACAACAGTAGACATTTTGCAAAGGGGGAATTGGGCACATAGGGCTTGAAACACTTGGGCTTGGAAGCCAGAAAAGGGACAGAAAGGGGACACTGGATAAGAGAGGAGTGACTGTCCACCATAGACTGGGAACAATATCAAGAGGAGTGGCCAGACAAGGGCTCTGCAGACGTAATGCTTTTCGGATAAGACGGCTATCCCAGGGGTCACAGAGGGGGCAATGCACAGTCAGGCTGTCCCCCTTGGGGACGGCTACCCCAGGACGGGCCATCTGCTTTTCAAAGAGAACTGATGCTTAGGGAGTCAGAGCAGTCTCACGGAAGCTCAAACATGCAAGGAGAGAGAGATGCTCTCCCTGTTTTATTTGTTACCCTAGAGTTTGGGAAGTCCATGTTGAACATCTAGAAGATTCCATGTCTGCTGAGAGCTCACTTCCCGATTCTGCTTGGAATCCTGTCTCTGTTTGGTGGGCATGGGCACTCCACTAGCAGAATGTCATGCTAGATTTCCGCTGTTGCTCAGGGTCAATACTCTGCAGCAGCCCTTTCTGCCTCACAGGCACACGGGCGTGAGGCACTGAATGTCTCATAACAGACTCCCAAGTGCCAGGAGTCCTCAGCCTAGAGGTGCGTTTGTGTCAAAGCAGGTGTTGGTGGCCAACTCCTGCACCCACTCCTCTGCCTCCTGCCTGGGAATGTGAGGGTCTGACTGGGCTTATGCTGGGAAGCCATTCTCATCCTCAAAAAGTTATAAGAAGAAACCCCAACTTTTGCTACAGGCCTGCCTGATTCTTCCCAGAGCCCCTTCTGTGTGTCTGCTTCTGGTGCTGGGGTTTGAACTCTCTTCAACACCTGCGATGCTGGTGTCTGACTGTCTGCCCATGGGATTAAAAACTCTTCTAGTAGGCTCCATACTTAACCCAAAATGTGTCTTAGTGTCCTTGAACCTGCATTAGATAGAGACTTTTTCACCATGTCATGAACTAATCAACCCTCGTGTGTGTTGTGTGTGTGTGTTGTGTGTGTGTGTGTGTGTGTGTTGTGTGCGCGTGCGCCTGAGGACAACCTCAGCTGTTGCCCCTCACACATATCCAGGTTGTTGAGACAAGATCTCTCACTGACCTGGAGCAGTTCAACTGGGCTGGTGACTAGCCAGCCCCAGGAATCTTCTTGTCTCTGTTTCCCCAGCACTGGGATTTCAAGTTCATGGCATAGTACCTGGTTCTTACCATGTGGGCTTTGAGGCATCAAACTCAGGCCTGCATGCTCACACTCAGGCCTGCATGCTCACTCTCAGGCCTGCATGCTCACACTCAGGCCTGTATGCTTGCATCACAAGCCCTTTATCAGTGGAGCCCTCACCACAGCCTGACATTCATTGTCCCAAGCTTGCATTCATTCAGTGTCCTGAGCTTGCATTCATTCATTGTTCAGTGCGATCCTGATGCCTTCATGAGTAGAAGAGGGTGAGGCTCCGGTGTGTGAGGAGGTTTGGCTGAGTGCAGGCCCCTGGGGGGTGGCACCTTCCATGTTCACGTGTGTTTCCATGTTATTAACGCTGTCATTCATGATACGGCCCTCCTGCGGTCAGGCTGGGTGTGGGCACTGTGGTAGATCCTAGTTCTCTTGACCCAAAGCAGACCCCTCGGGTGGTCCATTTGTCGTTTTCTGCCAGTGGAGACAGAAGTCAAGTGCAGAGCGTCCGAGTGTAAGGCTGCTCGGATGAGTGGCACCAAATATTTCCCATCCTAGTCACGTGACCCGAATCACAAAACAGAATGAAAGCAGGCAAAGACCCTCTGAGTACAAAGCCGGGACCTCTCTTCTCAGATATCCAGGTTTTTGTCAGTTCCCAAGTGACTGGAGGATGGAAAAATGCCCCCAAGGCACTGCATTTTAATTCTAATTTTTAATGTGTGGGTGGAAAGCCCAACTGGTATTACTTTCCATCCTGATGAGGTGCCAGAGGGGCTGAGTATTTTTTTTTTCCTTTTTAAGCGGTAAAATTGTAGATTTATTTTTCTTCCTTTAGGGGACCCCTGCATCCCTGAGCCCGTTCCCACACATGACACAGCGGTACACAGATGCTTGCACACACTTCAGCGTGTTTGCTGAAAGCTGTTTAAGAAAATAAATTGACGATCATCATCTTTTTCATAAAAAGGTTGTTGAAATGGCTTAGCAGGTAAAGGTGCTTGTTGCAAGCCCAAAGATCAGACTTTAATTCTTGGGATCCACATGGTGTGGGGAGAGAACTGACCCTGGCAAGTCTGCAGGTTGTATGCCCGCACACAGGTGTATTAATGCTGTGGCTTGCCAGACCTACCCTCCAAACTGGAAAACACACCTTTGTCCATCCGCTGTGTTACACTGTTAGGACCCAGGACAATGAGGCGTGATGCAAGTCCTTGAGAGGCTGATATTTGATAATTATAAAGCATGTAATTAGCCCCTCCAAACCTTTCGCCTTTGGTATGAAATTGGGTAACTCCCTTGCTCCTCTTTCATAAGTCCAAGGAGAGGGTATTCTTCCAAGGACAGTGAAGGAAACACACAGTGAGCAAAAAGGGAGATACGATTTATATAAGTCTTTAAGCAGGTGATGAAATCACAGGCTCAAGGACAGGCAAGAGGGATTGGCAAAGAATTGAAGGAATTGTCTCCAGAAAGGGAAAAATACAGGGTGGTTTCTCTAGCATTTGGTGGAGAAAATAGCCTGTTGCATGCTGAATGGGTGGTAAACACACTTCCCTTGCCAGAGTAGAAGTCTCATTGGGTCTGCTTCTCAGTTAAGGAAGTATAACTGGGCCCTGTTAAGGAGACAGAAACAGAATCTTTAATTTGCTGCATTTAGAGAGCCTGAATGCTGAGAAGCAGAGGGTTAACACACTAAAAACCATTTACTTCCCATGACTGAAGAGGTCATAGACCTTAAGAGTCATGATTCTCAACCTTCCTGATGCTGCAACCCTTTAATACAGCTCCTCATACTGTGGTGACCCCACCAGAAAATTATTTTTGTTGCTACTTCATAAATTTAATTTTGTTACTGTTATGAATAATAATGTAAACATCTGATAAGCAGGATACCTGATATGTGACCCCCGTGAGAGGGTCATTTTTAATCCCCTAAAGGGTCCGGACATGCAGGTTGAGAACCATTGCCAAGGGGCTAACCTGTTACTAGTATTCTGCTGAATTGATACAGTATCCAACCAACTGCCTTCTACCTATCTATCTTTATAGCCATAGGTTAGTGTGACTCCTACTTTCTCCCTCTTGTCAAAGAAGCTTCTTTTTTCAGAGGGTGGAGGTTGATACAGAACCTTCCACTGGTCAAAGGGATGGGTGAGTGCTAAGCTCTGAATGGATGTTCCTGTCACACTCCTTCCCCAGGAGCTCAGGGAAAATGGCTGAAGAGTGGCTGAAGCATGTAAGAGCAGAGAGCCAGAAGGACCACTGAAGTTAACATCTACTAGACATGACGGGGATCTCCACCCTTAGCTGAGAGCTAGCGGCAGTTGATGGCAGCTGGGAAGACATCGTTTTCATTAGGAGTGTGGTCCCTTGCGGGTTGCCTGCTTTCCAACAGACAGGCCTCCATCCATGTACAAATGGCATCACTGGCTGCTCTCAATGCCTTATAAACAGAAGAGGGGGTGCAATTGG
This sequence comes from Myodes glareolus, assembly GCF_982192425.1. Lineage (NCBI taxonomy): Eukaryota > Metazoa > Chordata > Mammalia > Rodentia > Cricetidae > Myodes > Myodes glareolus. The sequence continues at coordinate 106,606,999 of NC_142030.1, forward strand.
GAGGGGGAGGTGGCGGCATCTTGGAGAAATTGGAAGTGGGGGCATGAGGGTGTGGATATAAGCAAAATACATGTATTTTGTATGAAATTCTCCAGAAAGAAATGAAATAAGATATAAGTGCTTTCATAGTGTGCAGTATGGACATCCCTTGCCCATTCCTTCAGCTTTTATGAGAAGCACCGCTCCAGGCTTAGCCAGCACTCTCAGGAGGGCTGTGGCTGTGAAGACAGTAGGCAAGAGTTAGGAAGTATTTATTATGAAGTTACTGACGACTGGAAAAACAGATGGCTGGAGCAACAAGGAAACAGAGTCCACATCAGTTTTGGCCCATTAGACCTAGAGGCTGAAATTGTGGCTCAGTTCTTGTCCTCTGGAGGGACAGTCTTTTTTTGAGCCTCATTTTTTTTTTTTTTTTTAAAATATGGACGACACAGGAGAAACCGTAGTTTCTTGGCAGAGTTGAAGATGAGAAAGAACACAGCCTGGTGTGGCTTTCAGCACAGCTCGTGGACTGAAAGGCAGAGGCAATTGTGGTGACGGCCGAGCTGTGCCTGTCAGCGTTGATCCGCTGCAGGGGATGAGTGGTACCCAGACTGAGCTGACAGTGGTGACTTCAAAGGGGGATTCATTTCCTTCTCAGGAGCAAGGAGATGAGATCAGATCAGGTCCATTTCCCGTGGAAAAGCTTCCTGTGAGCGGCTGGGCTCGGGAAGCTTTCTTTTCATTGCAGAATATAAATACGCTCCCTGAAGGAAAGAGAGTAGGCGGATGAAATAAAATAGCTTAAAGGTGCATAAAAGAAAGATAAAATACAAAACCAGATTAAAGAGGGACACCGTTTCACATCGAGTGAACCTGTGCACATCTCAGTCACCGTTTTCCTGGTCACCTTTTGACGTTTATTGGGTCTAGGATCTCCGAGAGCCAGAGGCCAGTTTTAAGGGAGGTGGAGCCTTGAGCTCCTTCCTGCTGGCTTGCCGTGGTGCCACAGGGCACAGGCTTTTCAGAAGTGAGTAAAATGGCAGAGACTAGAGCCCCTTAGCCTCCTCCACAGCTGTTCTGTCCCTTGGACCTCCCTTTCTCCATTTGCTTTGAGTAGCCATTGCAAAAAGTTAACTCCAGGAGAGACCAACCAACCAATCTACCCCACCCCTCCAGCAGTAATGAAGACCAAACGCTGATGGCAGTTAATTCCAGCTGTTAATAAAGGTGATGGTGGGACTTGCTCTAGCTGGACCTACTCAGCGTAAAAATAAAAAGGATTTGGAGATAATTCATGGTAGTCAAATAGATAGGGCAGGAGGATTTACAGGTGATGGTGGTACACTCTAGCTGGGTCAGCACCAGAGACTTCTGGGATAGGGGATCAAGCTCAGAATTTTATTTTCTTTTTTCCCAATGCTAACTTAATTGCTTTTAAGGATACTTTAGACTCCTTTACATGTCCTTGTGTGTGCTTCTATGTGTGTATGTACATGTGTGTACCTGCTTGTGTGTGCGCACATGTGTATGTGTGTGTGTGTGTCTGCCAGTGTGAAGGTTAGAGGAAGACTTTGGCCATCAGGACCCTGTCACTCTCAGCCTTTTGCTCTCGAGAAGGAGGTCTCTCACTGAAGCTGGAACTGGCTAGTTTTCGGCCAGATGAGACGGCCAGCAAGCCCCAGGGATCCTCCTCTCTCTGCCCCAGCAGTTCTGATGTCACGGGTGGGCGGACTCACATGGTGTGCCCAGACTTCTGTGGGTTCTGGGTGTTTGATCTCAGGCCTTCATGCTTATCCAAAAGCTGTCTCCTCACAGCGCCGCCATCCCATCCTGACCCCATATAAACTCCTGCATCTTGTAATCTACTTACAGCAGACCGATTTCTGGTAAAATGGACTTCTGAGCAAAACAAGCCCCTTTTCTGGAAGTCCCCACCCTCGGGGAAGACAAAAGAGTGGGGATAGCAGGGAGAGGAGAAACACAAGCCCCATAATTGGCAGGATGGAGCTGCTGCTGCTCAGGGAGGTCGGTTCTTTTCTACAGAGTGGATTTTTGTCTTTTTGTCTTATAATTTAGACGGTGACTGCTTTCTTTAATTACTGTGTCCCCTCTGGGTTCTTTTCACTCAGGAGCGTAGGCACTGAGCCGGCTGCTGTGGGAAGGACCAGAGGAAACTGGATACCTCTCCCTCACACTCGCACCGACTTCCCAGTGTTTCTGGCAATTTAGGGAGTCTCTTCAAGGTTGCTAGATAGTAATAGGGGTGCTGGTGGTCATCTAGGGGATCACTGAGCTTATTCCCTGGCATGAACAGAGAACTGAATGTCTGGGAAAGACAGAAGACCGAGACTCAGAGAAAAGGAAAGTGACAGCTTTCCCCTTCCAGATGAGAAGGCCTAAGGCTGGCTGTCTGCAAACGGAACCCTAGACTGGGTATTTTGGGGGCCCCGTGTCCTCCCTTTACCCCATTTGTCTTGCTTACATACCCGCCTTGTGCTTACCTGCCGTTTCTCTTCCCTGCAGTGTCTCCTAAGAACAGGAAGCGGCCATCCCAGGGAGCTCGGGTTTGCTTTTCTTGTTTATCTACGTCCCTCTAACTCCCCTTCCTCCTAGGAATCTCGGTTTCAATGGTAAAATAATTTAAGAAATGACTCACATGGGAGCTCGAGGATAATTTTATTAGGATCTAAAAGAGAAAGGTCCCAGGGAACGTGAACAGGAAATCTTAACAGCTTTCCAGAGGAGAGAAGGACAAAAGAGCCTGTGGTTTGAGCCAGTGTGGAGGTCAGACAGTGGAGCAGTCAGTGGTGGGAGGGGCTTCAGGGGACCAGAAAAGCAGAGCGTGCTTAGAAAGGGCGAGGCAGAAGAGGAGAAAAGGAAGTTCCTGAGTTATTTGAGAAAAGTAGGCAGAATCACAAAGCTGCATGGCTGTGACCCTATGAGCTCCCGTGCTGGGACCGAAATTCTGGGAAGGAAACATAGCCTCTCATTAGAAGGCTAATCATTCCATCTCTCTCTTGTTCAAGGTAAGCCTGCCTTCAAGGCCTGGTCTGTTGGTCAGGTGACCTGCACAACCACACTGGGATGTCAGGTCTCCACCCAGACCAGAGCACTGTTCTCTGGACCAGGAAAGATGGTAACCGGCCTTTACTGCTACTCTGGCCTCAGGGCATTATTAACTGTTAACACTCCTCAACTTTCCTGTTTGTTTTCTGCCTCCTACTCTGTGACACGTGGGTTTCCATGGATCACTGCTGAACCAAACTAATCTAATCTTCCAGGAGAGATGTAAACGCTACTTCCTGTGAAGGCTTTGGATTCAGGGAGCAGTTGTAGAAAGCACCCTGTATCCTGGGCAAATGAGTTTTATTTTCAGAGAGGAGACTGATGAAAATTAGGACCAGAGGCTAGGGGGATGGCTCAATCCACAAGTGCTTACCATTGAGCCGGAGGTCCCGAGTTCCACCCCCAGCCCTCATGTAAATAAATTGTGTGTGCTAAAATTATTTTGTATCCAATGCTGGTGAGGCTGAGGTAGAAGGGTCCGGAGGGGGCTTTGGCGTGCTATTTTGGCCAAATTGGTTAAGTTCCAGGTTCAGTGAGAGAACTCATGTCAAAAATCAAGGTGGATGGTAACTGAAAAACACCTGATCACTGACCTCTACGTAACCACACACACATGCAACCACACACACACACACACACACACACACACACACACACTACACATACACACATACTACACACACACACACTACACATACACACACACTACACACACACACACACACACACACACTACACATGTACACACAAACACATCCACATCCACTCACATACACATTCGCACATTCTCACACAGGCAAGATTAATAATACTGAGATTGTGCTATTTTCCAAATTCTGTACTCTTTGCAAACGCCTGTATTTTATCATATTGAAGCGTTTTCGCACTCTTTCCTCAGTTAGCTTTGAAAAAAGCTCAGTGTGATTTAAATAAGTAGGCTACAATTTTCGTACAGAAGGATTTTGAGCCAGGACTGGTGGCACAAGCTTGTAATCCTAGGTACCTCAGAGGCTGAGGCAGAAGAATCACAGACTCGAGACCGGGTTGGGTTACCAGAGTGAGTTTAGACACAACTTGAGAAAATGGTGGTACCATATCTCAAGATAAAAAATAATAAGAATGGGGTACCACAGAGATGAAACCCAACCTCACAGCAGCTACAGACACCTGCTGGCCTTAAATGGACCAGGGCGCACTGTGCTTATCTTGGGCTAACCCTCCTGGTGATATAAAGGCCGTCCAAGCTCTGCCACCACCCTTGTGAGGGCAGGGTGTGGGAAGAGACACGGCAAAATGTGTCTTTTGATCTTACCATGGTTGTCGTGAGCGAAGAAAAGGCTACTATTCTCTATCTTTGTCAAGAGGAGATTGAGACCCAGAGAGGGAAAGGCTCGTTCACACAGTGTCTGCAGTTCCTCCTCCTCTTCCTTCCACATCAGAAAGCCCTGCTTGTGATGGCCTTGCCCACCTGGAAGCCTCCGCAGTCTGTGGCATCAAACACGAAGGTTAGTGGTTGGATGGAGAAGCACATCACCTTGCTCTTGTGCCCTCATGGTGGGATCCTGAGCTGGCGTGGTGCTGAGGCCAGGCCTGCTTTCTGCCTGGAAACAACTGACGGCAATGATGTTCTGGAAGAGGTGGGGCTTTCAGTTATGATTGAAAGACAGGAGGTAACTAACTAGCCACCTTTCTCTCTGCCTTTTGGGTTATAATGCATCACGGCAGAAGAGGTGAGGTGACATAACATCCAGTTAGGAGACAGAGATGAATGCTGTGCTCAGCTGATTTTTCCCTTTTTATTCAGCCCAAGACCTCTGTGTACGGGATGGTGCTGCACACAGGGAGAACAGGTTTCTCATCTTCATTATCCTAATCTAGAAACTCCCGCACAGACATTCCCAGAATCTTGTCTCCATGGTAATTTAGACCTTTCCGAGTTGGCAGTTGTGTTAATCACTATCGCTTTCCTCCCTGATGCTCCTGACTGAATCTCCATGGCGGCACCTGCTCCCCCCCTTCCACTTTCTTTAGACCCCATTTCTCCTTCCTTCAATCTCCCAGGGCCCCTTCATGTCCAGGAGGGTTAATTCCATTCACAGTGACACAGACCGCACACTGACGTTTCCCTGAGCGCCCAGGTTCCCCAATCGGTGGGGAACACATTTCCCTGGGACGCAGGGAGAATGGGGCTTGTTTTGGTCTTTTCCACCGGAAAATTGCCAGATAATTATTTTGTTGCAAAGATTTAATTTAAGTAGAAGCAAAGACCTTGAAACAAATTGCAAATTAGAACTAAGAGAGCAGAATTAGGAATAGGAACCAGACTTTCTGGTCTTTTACATCTTACTGAGCAGTAAGAGGGAGACCAGAGCCAAGTCAGGCAGATTCATGGGACCTGTATCACTTCTCTGCAGCTCTGATAAGACACCACGACCAAGGCAACACATAGGTGAAATAGTTTATTTTGGCTTATGGTTCCAGAGGGTTTGGGTCCATACTGACGGGGACAGCATGTCAGCAGGGAGTCAGGCACAGTGGCTCTAGCTGGGAGCTGATAGCTGAGAACTCGCAATCCAATCACATAACAAGAAGCAGAGAGACCGAAACGGAAACGGCACACATTTTTCAATCCCCAAAGCCTGCCTCTAATGACATACGTCTCTAGTAAACCACACCTCCTAATCTACCCAAACAGTGCCACCAACCTGAGACCAGTGTTCAGCTGTGGGAGCCATTCGAACCTGAATGGAGCAGCATCCCTTTCGCTCTCTAGTGGTTGATATTTTCTAATACAACATTTCAGGTGTGGTTCATTGGAAAGCCATTGCACTTATGGTCAACAGTGTAGAGTTTACTTCTCCAGTTGCTATGATAAAACACATGCTAAGAAGCAACTTAAGGGGGAATATTTCAACTCCAAGTTTGGGGGTACATTATGACGTCATGGCAGAAGCAGCAGAGGACAGCTGGTCACATTGTGCCTGTAGTTGTAACGAAGACAGCAGTCATGCTTAACTGGCTTTCTCCATTTATGTAATCTGGACCCCAGCCATGAGGGTGGGGCTGGCTGAGATGCAGATAATTTCTCATGGACATACTGATGACTTTGTCTCTTAGGAGACTTTGTATCCTCTCAAGTTGACAATCAATATTAATCGATACAATACATGTCCTGGGATGGATTGTACTGGGTATATGGGTAGTTTTAGAGAGGGTGAACGTAAGATCTCCAGTTGTATTTTCTCATCCTTTCCAGCTGATGGAGGGGCTACTTCTTGAGTGTGGAAGGAAATCTGAATATGTAGCAGTTTGATTTAAAGCTCATGCTGACACCCGCTTATCCTCAGAGCCCTCCTCCCACAAGGCATTTGAAGGGGACACTGGGAAGTCCTTGGACATAGCAAGCTCGTTCTCAAGGCCCTTTGATCACACTTTTGCTGCTATGTGAAGCAACTCTACCTACATAGAGCTGATACTCACATGGAGGAACCTGCAAGGTTATACTCTGCCTGTGTTTCTCTGTCTCTGTCTCCTGTCGGTGTTGTATGCCCACATGGTGTTTGTGCCCATGCATGCCCAGGCAGAAGCCACAGGAGATGGAGTTGTTCACTGAACTTGAGGCATGACACTTCAGCTAAGCTGGCTCTCAGGAGCCGCCTCTCTTCGTCCTCTAATTCTGGTGTAATATACACAAGATCATGCCTGGCTTTTACCCAAAGGCTGGGGTTTTGAATTCAGGTCCTCCTGCTTGGCAGCAGTGTTGTCACACAATGAGCCATCTCCCCAGCCCCCACCTTTCTTTTGTGGGTTTGTGAGATCTGTAAGAACAGGGAGAGTGCATGAGTTGCTTCCCTCATTGCTGCAACAGCAACCTATAAAAGGCAACCTCGGGAGGAAGCGTTTGTTTTGACCCACAGTTTGAGGATATGGTTCATCAGGGTTCATCAGGGTGGGGATGTCCGGGGAGCCACAGTCAGGAAGCAGGGAGTGATGCTGAGTGCTGGGGCTCAGCTCTCTTGCTCCTTTTTATTTAGTTCAAGACCCCAGGCCATAGCATGATGCTTTCAAGAGTTCAGGCGAACAACCCCACCTTGATTAAGTTAGTCTACAAAGTCCCTTACAGATGCATCCAGAGGTCTGCATCCTGGTAATTCTGGATCCTGTCGTGTTGCCAGTCAATATTAACTGTCACTGAGGGTATCTATCTAGTCACTTCTGACTCTCTGGGCCCTGGCAACGTGTCTGGCCTACAACGTTGCTGTTATGAAGACCGGCCAAGGCTCCTCTTTGTGCACCAGAAACTGGAGGCCGCGCTGGGTGACTGCGTCCTGAGCCTGTTGGAAGAGGTGCATCCTCCGTCTGTACTCCTTCCTCCAGATTGTCCTCATTTAATATTTGCGTCTAGACATGGTTCCTGCTGAAGGGCTTTAATAACCCTCTTGACATTTTCCACTTTTTGGATGATTGTTCCTATTAAATTGTTGTAATGAAACAAATGAACATTACTTTTATTTTCCTTCCTCAAACTCTGTCCTAAATGGACTGTGTACCAAGCCTGCCATTGCTGTAGATATTCGCTGGATGACTGAGCTGGTTCCTGGAGAGGAATGGCTTCCTGTCGGCCATTAGTGCCAGCAGGGAGAAGCTCTAGCCTGTTGGTTCTTAGAGCCTGGGTGGTAAGACTGCTAGCCCCAGAGATACCATTAGTCTAACAACACTTATCATAGATCATCCTCCACTTTCCTCTGGTGATCCAGTGAGTTTCATTAAGGCTGTTTACAGGGGTGAGGATTTATTTATAGGAGTTGTGGGAGCCTTGCCAGTGGCTACACCACTGAAGAAAATGTCTCTCCGTTCTCCAGCAAGAATTATCTTCCTTTATAGAAACTGATAATTTTACTTACTTTTTCAGTTACCAGAGAAATTGTACCTAAAGATCTTCTGCATTGCTGAAGTAGAAAAACGAGGCATCTTACTGCATAGTAGGGTGATTGCAGTTAATAAGAGTGCATATTTCAAAGGAGCCATATGAGAAGACTTGATTGTTCTTACTACAAGGAGCCAACTACTGTTCAGGCTGAGAGAGGTCTTAATTATCCCATTTGATCATTGCATGTAAGCAGATTCAGAGAAAATCACACTGCACTCCTTAGATATGCAGAGTTTTGAGTCAGTTAAGATAAAATAAGAGTTACAAATATCAATCCATAATTATAGCACTTGAAGCAATATCATAATTTAGTATTTTTATAAGTCATCTTAGCTGTATATTTAACATCTATCTTAAGAAACATAAAAACTTAGAATAAAATGTGTGTGATATTAAGAAGTTAATGAACAGTTACCTGTAACAAGCCCCCAAGAGTTAAGAACTATTAGCAATTTTGCATGCAATTTTTCAAATGCTTTTTTCTCTTTCAGTAAATAAAAAGATGGAATCATGCTAGGTATCTTGCCTGCCAATTTGCCTTTTGACACTTGCTAATATATCATGAACATACTTTAGAGCCAAGAAGCCCCCGAAACCTCATTTCAGATTTTTGGCTAGAGCCCATCATATCACGTGTCACAATTTATTTATCAAAATTGCTATTATTAGGCGTGGGAGTTGTCCTCTGCATTTTATCATTAGATACAGGACTTTGATAAATATCTCTAACTGTCAGAGAATATGCTTCTGTGCCCATTCATTATTTTGCTAGGATAAATTTGCATAGGGGCAGATTCCAGGTCACAGTGATGGCAGTGTGCAGATATTTGATTTGAGCTTCCAAATTGCTTTCAGGAAAGTGACACCAGGTTTTAGCCACAGAGACAAGCGGGGAAGCTCATTTCCACACAGCCTTAGAGAAGCAAGCTGAACGCCCATTTCTATGCATCTTAGCTTCTGTGTCTCCAAACTTAGCCCATCAGCTCGAGTGGGTTGATGTCTGAAGAATCAACCATACTGCTGGTATTTTCTTTATTAATTTTTAAAATTACACTTGGTTATGTGTGTGTGTGTATGTGTGTGTGGTGTGTGACAAAGGATGACTCGTAGGCATCAATTCTCTCTTTTTATCATGTGGTCCCACAGGCATCTTGTGGGTCCCTTTGTATATTTTCTTCAGAGGATAGTATGAAGCTCAAAGATACTGCCTAATGCACAGCTCTGAGCAGGTAAGTAAAGGATGAAGGAATCCTGGAGTTAGGGCACCTATTCATGTTTTACTGTATTTAAATTTATTTGACCATTTCCTTGGCATTAAAAGATTTTTGGGCTGATGCATTGGCTCAATAAGTAAAATTACCTGCCATTGTTAAGTCAAACCACCTGGGTTTGATTCTTTAGATCTGCACGATCAGAGGAGGAAAATCGCCCCTGAAAGCTGTCCTCTGACCCTCACATGTGTCCCGTGGCACTCGTTCCCCTCCTGGCCCTGACACAAGATAAATTAGCAAAAATCTAATTAAAATGTTTAATTTTTAAAAAAGTTTATATTTTGATATCTATTTATATTAAAATAAATATTTAATATGGTTATCACATTTTAAATAAATTTTATATAATATCATTATGGATTTAACTCTACTCACTAGCTATGTCCCAGTTTACACGACTATCAGCAATTGATGCAATTTGAGATATTGTCAATTATTTTTGCTCTTTAAGAAAGTTACATAAATATTTACGTACATGGAGTTTTTGAAGTATCGTGGGTAATTTCCTCACAATATAATCAAAGTAGGGTGACATTTTGCTGGTCAAAGGGCTGATTAACGACTTGTTCTATTTTGACAAGTAGTTTTAAGAAAAGATGGTACAATGCTCAACCTCCTTAGCGATCAGGGAAATGCAAATCAAAACCACTTTGAGATACCATCTTACACCTGTCAGAATAGCTAAAGTCAAAAACACCAATGATATCCTATGCTGGAGAGGATGTGGGGTGAGGGGAACACTCATCCATTGTTGGTGGGAATGCAAACTCGTGCAGCCACTGTGGAAATCAGTGTGGCGGTTTCTCAGGAAACTGGGAGTCAACCTCCCTCAGGACCCAGCAATTCCACTCTTGGGAATATACCCTAAAGATTCCCTAACATACTACAAAAGCATTTGTTCTACTATGTTCATAGCAGCACTATTTGTAATAGCCAGAACCTGGAAACAGCCTAGGTGCCCCTCAATAGAAGAATGGTTAAAAAAGGTGTGGAACATATACACATTAGAGTTTTACTCAGCGGTAAAAAACAATGACATCTTGAATTTTGCATGCAAATGGATGGAAATAGAAAACGCTTTACTGAGTGAGGTAAGCCAGACCCAAAAAGAGGAACACGGTATGTATTCACTCATAAGTGGATTCTAACCATAATTAAAGGTCTTTGAGCCTATTATTCGTGATCCTAGAGAAGCTAAATAAGAAGATGAACCTGATGAAGATTATTTAGCTATCCACCAGGAGGTAGGAAATAGACAAGAGTCCCAGGTAACCTCGGGTGCATGGGGGGGGAGGGAGGGTCGATGGAAGGGGAGAAGGTTAGAGAGAAGGGAGTAGGGGAAGAAAGGGGAAAGCTTGGTGGCCTGGGATGGGGGGGGAGGGAGGAAGGATGAACAAGGGATCAGGGAAGATTATATTTCAACTAAGGGACCCATTTTAGGGTTTACAGGAGACTTGAGTATATATGGGATCCCAGGTCCAAGGAGAGATCCCCCAGATTGCTCTCTGGACAGAGGAGTGGGTGCCTGAATCGGCCGTGGCCCATGTCCATACTGATGTATATTTTGCTTATCACCATAGATCCTGCATCTGACGAAGGACGGCGATACAGTCGGAAACCCACATTGCAGCACGGGACTGAGCCCCCCGAGGTCCAAATGAGGAGCAGAAGGAGGAAGAACATGAAAAACGAAATCAGTACTGCGAGGGATGCCATCACCCACTGATACAAGGGAACGGATCTGATGAGAGTTTACCAAGGCCAGTTGGACTGGGACTGAAAGAGGACGTGATCTAACCAGACTCTCCGAATTTGGCCGGAGTCTCTGACTGTGGCTGACCCGAAGTCTTTCTGAAAAGCCATTGACTATGACACTGGGACCTGTTTCCTCTACATATAATGGATTTTGGGGATCCAGTCTGTTTGGACACTCACCTTCCTGGACCTGGAGGGAGGGGGAAGGAACTGGAACTTCCCACAGGGCAGGAAACCCTGACTGCCCTGGGGGACGAAGAGGGAGGAGGAGGGGGAGTAGGGGGAGTGGGAGGGTGTTGGGAGGGGGGGGTGGAAATGGAAACTTTTATAATTTAATAAAATTTACTAAAAAAAAAAAAAAAAAAAAAGAAAAGATGGTACAGAAGCCAGCAGCCGCCTGTCTCCCTGCAGCTTTCTACCTGGGATGCCACCCACTGCTGTTTCCTTGTCTCTTGTCCAGAGCTCCGGGTCCCTCACTCAGGCCATCTGTCTCTCTAGAGCTCCTGTGTCTTAGGACATCTTTGAAACTGTTTCACATTCCTTGAATGGGAAAGAGATGAGAAGGAGAAAGAGAAAGATGAAGGATGAAGATGCACTTTATTACAGACTTGGCTTATTTTATTTTTAATGAAGTTAATACAGATTGAGCCCCTTTAAAAATCCCAGAAGATCCAGGGTAAAATATGCCCCACATGGACTCTTTGTTACTGAGTGTGTCTCACAGGTTGGAGAAGCTGAGCCGTGTGCAGTGGAGAGCAATGGAAGGGGAGATGCTCACTTCCTACTCTCTGTTCCCTGGAGGTCACAAAGTCAAACATGCCTTCAGTCCTCACCACAACAAAACCGTGTACACTCATCACACATTTATTATATTTCCTGAGTGTGAGATATTTTATGTCAGCTTTTCCTCCATCTTATGGGAAAGAGTAGATAGATGCCGTGTGTGTGTGTGTGTGTGTGTGTGTGTGTGAGAAAGAGAGAGAGAGAGAGAGAGAGAGAGAGAGAGAGAGAGAGAGAGAGAGAGAGAGATATGCTGAGAGTGTCTACAAGAAACAAGAAGCCTGGTCTCCCTCTATGGAAAGTTAGGGAGGTCCCAGGGAGTGGAATCAGAAAAGCAGGACAGTCCCATCCAAGTTGCTGTCTTCTGTTTTTGTTTATGAGACAGTGTTTTCTACATACCCCAGGCTAGTCTTGAACTCACTATGTAGCTCAGCTGGCATAGAACTCACTCCTTCCAGCAGGAGTTCTGGACTCTGGGGATTATCAATTAAGTGCCAACACTAATAAGGTGAATACTGTTATCCTCTTTCAAAGTCAGTGAAATGGTTACCTTTTGATTATAACAGCAAAGAGAGGGCTTAAAATATCTGTTTAGTCTGACACATGGGTACTTGGGCAGGTGACCCTTTTTGAGAATGAACTCAGTCGGCTCATGACCTACCTACTGTATGTTAGATGTTTGGAGTGTGGGATGAGAGGGAGAGAGAAGGTCAAGCACGTGTAAGAGTTTCACTCTGAGCTACTGGTTGGCGAGGATGAAAGTGAGACAGCCAGAGATCAGATGGGATCCTGGGCGACTGGGGGGCGGGGGCTGGAGATGTGCCTCTGGAGACCCTCCTTATGAACGGCACTTGAAGCCGCAGAGCGGGCAGAGGTTGTGTTCCACTCTGCCTCTTTTGAAAAATGTTTTTTTCTAACATATATTAATTGTATCCAACGAAGAGTTTCACTGTGACATTTCATACATGTTTATAAAGTATTTTGATCATATTTATCCCCTTCCCCCACACCCCCCCCCACTGATCCTTCCTCCTTTCCCAACTCCTTTAAATGTTCATTGGGAGGAGGAGAGAGAGAACCAGTGGGTTTAATTAACGTCTCTTAGGGGATCATGGGTGCATGATTCTGCACAGGAGCACAGGTGACTTAACAGTGACCATGTCAATAAAGAAACTGGGTCTTCTCTCCAGCAACCATCAGCTACCTACAGACACCCTCCCCAAAACGGGTGGAGCCTTGAGTTCCTTCTCCCATTCATTACATTCTTTCATAATTAGGGCTAACTTGTCCCGTGACAAAACCCTTTTCTCATCCAAGAGGGTGAGGTGCGCTGTTATCGTCACGGAACAGACGGCATTCACAGGGCTATGTGTGAGTCACATGTTTGCCTTTGTGTCTTTTCTCCCTGCTTTGCCCGGCTAACCTGCCGGCAGAGAATACAGGAAGGCCAGAATCAAAGCAATCACAAGGACGCTTGTCCCACACATCTGCACTGGGAAGAGGATAGAGAAGAAAATGTCGATATGCTTCTGGGCTTAGACTGCAACAGACTCCTTTATCTCAGTCACACCAGAGGAATGGCAGCCCATCCACCCCGAGAAATACCTGTCCTTCAGGAAGGTGACTGTGATTTGTCTGTTTCCCCAATAACAGATGTGTAAGTGTTATAGTTTGGATGTTGAATGCTCCCTAAAGACCATGTGTTAATATTAAAATTTTGGCTCCCAGGGTGATGCTATATGAAAGTGAAGTGGTGCAGACTTTAGAAAGAAGAGGCTCATACTTAATACATGGGGGATGTTCTTGAAGGGGATTGCAGAAGACTGTTCTCTCTCTCTCTCTCTCTCTCTCTCTCTCTCTCTCTCTCTTCCTCTCCATGTGTGTGTGTGTGTGTGTGTATCTCTGTGTGTATTGCATACTGGTTGTATTAGCTACTTTTCTCATTGTTATGACAAAAAGCAACTTAAAAGAAAAAGACTTTATTTAGGTTTGCCATTCAAGGGTAGTGTCCATCAATGTCAGGAAGGCACAGTGGTAGGAGCAAGAGACAGTTGCTCGTATGACACCCACAATTGAGAAGCAGAGAGAAACAGGAGCTAGGACTCTGTTTTAAAACCTCAAGCCCTCCTCCAGTAACCCACTTTAGGAGGCTCCACCTCCTAATGGTTCCACAGCCTTCTCAAACAGTGCCACCAGCCATAGACTAAGTGTTCAAACCCATGTGCTCAAGGGGGCATTTCACGTTTACCCCACAATTCTGGTCATGATAGGAGCAGTTGGAGCTCCGACATGTTCTCTACCACTGTACTCACCGGAAGCACCGAGCTACACACCTGCCTAGTCATGGACTGGACCTCCAAAACTGAGCTGAAATAAACCATTGTAAGTTGATTAAGTTGGGTTTTTCATTTTAATGATAAGTTGTGTAGTAAGAATCTCAGGAGTCGCTCACTTAGAGCTTATTGTGCATCCAGGGGAGATGGGTCAAGAGAAATGTCCTCAGCTGGTGACAGTAGAGGGCAAAGGCGCAGAGAAGATATGGTCAGCTGGCTTCTTGCCCCTGCTGTCTGTCACTCACCTTTCCTGTCATGATGTGCTCTATCCCCCTGGACCCATAAACCCCAAACTCCCTTTCTTCCTTAAACTGATTTTAATCATAGGGCTGATTACAGCAACAGGAAATAGTCAACTATTACTCACTGAGGTGTTTCTGACCACCCAAAAAAGAGAACATGAATTTATGTTGTGCCCCTATGTGTACTGCACAATTCCCAGAGACTGGGGCAGACTTCTGACTGATTCTTTGGCAGAAAATCTCCTTCTACTCTGGGAACCCAAAGCACTAGGAGATTCTCTGGGTCTGCCATGGTCACAAGAAGCTGGACCCATGGTGTCTTCTTGGTGCATGTTCCAGCTGGATGGGGCACCCAACAAACACTCTTGAGGACCCTTCAGTATTATGTCTGCCAACTTTCATTTCCCAGACTTTGGGATTCTTAAAGTCACCAGGGAATGGAAATTATTTTGACTAAAAATTAAGGTTACAGTTAAAAAATTAATCAAATAAAGATTCTTCGATTTGCAAGAGGGCGGAGATAAACTCTCTTCTCTTCTGTCGCAGTTTCTTTACATGAATGAGTGGGTGTGTGCTTGTGTGCATAGCGGTTTGCACATACATGTGCGCATGTATGACTAGATCCCAAAGGCCATCCTCTGGTGTTGTTTCCCAGTAACTATCCATCTTTTTGAGACGAGGTCTCCCATTGTTCTGGATCTTGCCAGGTAGGCTGGGTAGGTGGAGAGGAACCCAAGGAGCTTACTTCTTCCCCAAACTGAGATTACAAGAAAGTGCTGCCAAACTAGCTTTTATTTTGAAACATGGGTCCTGGGGAATTGAACTCAGGTCTTATGCTGGCTCTTGCAAGACAAATACTTCACAAGGTGAGCTACCTCCCTAACTCCATCATAAATGAGTTCTGAAGGTCTGTGACCCTCCCCTGCCCATGCAATGGAGACTGTTGTGGTTGGAAGGTGAATATCCCCATGGACATGTGCTCAAACACTTGGCCTTGGCTGGTGTATCACTTTGGAGAGTTGTGCAACTTCAGTAGGAGGAGCTTCATTGCAGAAGGTAGGTCACCATTTCCTCTTTGCTCTCTACTTCCTGAGTGTGATGCAATGTGACCAGCAGCCCAGCACTCCTGCTGCCCAGCTTTCTGTACCATGATGGGCCGTCCCTTCTTCCTGGAGTTGTTTCCTGTCCCATGTTTGGTCACAGTGGCAAGAAAACTAATTCACACTTTCTTTAAAAATGTTCAAATCCAGGCCACCAGAAGGCAATATTCTTTGCTTTCTATCTGTGCTACCCAATCTGGCTGCCATCTGCTGCCACACAGAATGTTGCTTGTCAGGACTAAGATTTATTTTATTCTATTTTTTGAGGCAAGGTCTTGTTACATAACCCAGGCTTGCCTTGAACTTGTTCTTCCTCAGCCTTAGCCTCCTGAGTGCTAGGATTGGAGGTGTGTACAATCTCATCTGATTTTAGATGTTCTATTATTGTGAAATATACACTACATTTCAAATGCTTAGTATGGGAAAATACGTAAAATATCTCAGGAACTTTTTATATTTACAAATGTTAAAATGATTGCATTGGGAAGACATTAGGCTAAAATATATATTAAATTTCATTTTGCCAATTTCCTTTTAGTTTTTATAATGTGGCTACTAGGAAATTTAAAATTATACATAGTAGTGATTTTAATATAATGTATGATTTTCATTATATTGGAGCTGTGCGTTTCTAATATCTGGAAGAGCAGAGGAAGGAGGCAGGGTTTTTGGGCCCTTTCCGTTTACAGGACACTAATTCTTTTGATCCATCTTTCGGTATTGCCTCAGGACAGACAGGGAACAAAGACCTTGTGGAAATCCTTGACGTGATCAAAGGCTCTGGGAAGTAGCCATGTGTGCTTGGGGCTCCTCCATCCCTTGCTAACCGATGAGTCTCTTTTCCTTGTGTGTGCTGTCCACTGTCAACTCGTGCTGTTGGCGTCATGGGTAATAATGTCAACTTCTTTTTCACTTACCCTGTGCTCTTCTGTCTTGCTCTATGTGGTGAGACAGTCCACTTTGTTTATCTTCTATTCCATGGTGAAGTGGGGCTCTTTCTCTGTCCTGGCATCTCTGGGTCTAAAAATGAGCCCAAGAGACTCATCTGGATGTCTGGATGTACTCACCAGGTAACAGGTCCACTTTAGTGGTTGCTGTTCAGGCTCCACCACTCACCCTGGCTTTTCCTCTCATGTGCCAACCATGGTCATGACTCTGTCTACCATCCGTCTGCCTTCTGCCTGTGGCGCCAACAACTGCTTTTGGCAGTCATTCTGCTTCCGTGTTATGTGCACTCTGTCCTCTGGATTACACTGTGACTCTGGTTGTGGGGTGCACTTCATCCCCAGGTCTCCTAGGTCTCCAGGGATGAGTGGGGCAGTAGAGAATTACAAACTAGAGTCTACATTATACTCGTTCAGAGCACAGATCATTATTTAATTTTTTAAAGATTTAAAAAATTAATTTTAATTACGTATATATCTGAGTATAGGTTATGCACATGGGAGTGCAGTGCTCCTGGAGACCAGAAGAGAGCACTGCACACCTTCAAGCTGGAGTGGTTTTGAGTCATCAGATGTGGGTATCGGGAAGACAACTTGGGTCTTCTGCAAGAGCAATGCTCCTGTTAACCACTGGGCTGTTTCTTCAGCCCCAGAGATGACTACGCTCTGTTGCTTCCTAAGTGTGACTGGATTCTAGAGACCTAATGTTTCCTGAAGTTTGAGGCACTATAGCTGCATAGTTATCCCTTCTCTAGTCCTTAGTGAATGATTTCAGTCACTCACAGGCAGGTAAGGTCTGAAATATCACACGGAGAATCCCAGAAATAAAGAGCTATGTTTTAAATAGGGTGTAATTCTGAATGGTGTGGCAAGCTCATGTGGTCGTCTTCTGCCTTGAAGGACACGAACCACCCCTGCGTCCGTTGTCTTCACACTGTGTACTGCATAGGCACAGGCAGCAGGCCAAGCACTCGGGGCTGAAACCGTGAGCAAACATAAAGCTTTCCTCCTTGTAAGTCTGTCTCGGTTTGGTTGTCACAGAAACAGAAGCTTGGCTAACACAGTCACTTAGTTGTTTTTGTGTGACACAGCATCATAGTGTTTATGCCAAGTAATATAGAGGGTTTGGTACCAACTGCCTCTTGGTTCAAGTGTTTAAGTCTTTAAGTGTGTCCTCCATGTGGGAGAGGGGAACTAATGTATTTGACTAGTTTTTTGAGGACCGTTTCCTTATCTTGGGATGGTAATTTCAGATATTGTGTACTACAACCTTTCTCTTGAAGAAGTCATTGGACTGTACTTGCTTGTCAATCACTGAGGTCATGAAATGTGACATCCTGACAAGGGAAAACTATGGCACATGCACATTTTGCTGAACAGTAGAAATATGCATGCAATTTCAAAGGCAAGTGTACTTTCGGTTATATTTGTGCAAATGATGTAATTGTGCATACATTGCACATGCATATGTGTGTTATGTATGCCTATGTATAAAAGTGTGTGTGACAGTCACATGTGCAGAAGCCAGAGGAGGACACTGGGTACATTGTTCCATTCCTCTTTTCTTTATTTCTTTGAGTCAGGGTCTTTACTAAACCTAGAACTAGGCTGGTATCCAGTAAGTCCTGGGATCATTCTGGCTCCTTCTACTTTGACGGTGCTAGGTTACAGTCATAGGCAGCCACACTGTGCTTTTTTTATGAGTGCTGGGGATTTGAACTTAGGTCTTTAGACTTCTTCAGTAAATACTCTTATCCAGGGAGATGTCTCCTCAGTCTCATAAGATGCAACTTTGATGTTATTATTTTTCATGTGTTTTTACTTATTGAGCATTTCATACATATATTCAATGCATTTTGCTCATCTCCATTCTTCCCTTCCTTCTCCCCAATTCCTCCCAGAGTCCCTCATCGCACACTTTTCCAGCTTCATAACTTCTTTTATATTTTTCATAATCCACTAAATCCACTAATTAGTGCTGCCCATCTGTGCATGTGTGTTGACCCTAATACTGGACCACTGGAGCAATTATTAGAGGCCACATTCTTTAAGGAACCCCCTGTCTTTCTCTTTCTTTCCTAGAAGCCATCAACCGGCAATAGCTCCCTGGCTAGAGGTGAAGACATGAGCTCCTCCCATAGCCGTCCTGGAATTTGGTTTGGCTTGATCTCCTGCAGAAAACCATGGCAGTGGTTGGTTTATGACTGCAGCAGTCCTGCAATGTCCAGAAGACACTTTTGAAGTTGTCTTTTCCAACCTCTGGCTCTTCCATGCTTTCCAACCACTTCTTTGTGATGGTCCCCGAGTCTTAGGAACTCAGTGTGTGATATAGGTGTCTCATTTAGGGCTGAGCCCTCCATGGCCTCTTATTCTGTCTACTTTAACTAGTTGAGAGTCTAAAGATCCCAAAGTACAGTTATTAGATGCCCTAGTTGGTAGTATGAAGTTTGAGAAAGACAGATTCTGAAGAGATGCTACAGCCTGTGCCCTGACTATTGGCAGTTTGGTTCCTCACTGAAGTGGGTCAGGGGAGAGAGCCTGGAAGACTGACAACAGCCACATTGCTCTGGAGTCTGGAGGGAAGGCTTCCTTAGCATTTTGGGGAGAAACCTCATCTCTAAAACAATCACTGGCTCCACTACTTGCTTCCTGAGCCCATACCCTACTGCAAATGCACGATACCAGTGAACTATGGCACCTCGGTGTTGGGGGGAGAGAATTCCCAGTATCCCTTGCTTCATGGGTGGTGTCTTATTTTCCTACTTTAAGTCTTTCGCCTCTTCTTATGGTTTCTGCCTGAGGCTTGCCCACAGAGTATAATGGAAGCTTGCTGCCTTTGTTGAATTATTCGTGTGTCATGGTCCTCCCCGAAAGTAGGAAAGAGCTCCTGGGACCCTGGCAACAGAGGAGAGGGAACAGAGGCTCTATGCGGCCGGTGAAAGAGAGGCAGAGTGTTAGAAGCGATCTTTGCTTTCTTGTCCATTATACATTTCTTGTATAAGCACAGGGATGCATTCAGCGTGCTCCCTTTGTCGTGGGAATAAGGATAAATGGATTTAATTTCTATTTTGGGAATTTGCCTTGCCTCTGTTCCTTTTGTCTGAATCCCTTGATCATTTAGAACAGCTTGGCAGTGCTATGTTTCAGAGTAAAGTGAGAAAAAGAACGATAATTTATAAATAGTAGAATTCTAGTTTGAAGAAAACAGATACCTGCTTTTCAGTTTGTGTGTGTGTGTGTGTGCGCGCGCGTTCACATTCCATGTTTCTTGTGCAGAAGTCACAAAATAAGTTTGGGTGTCAGGCCTCACCTTTTACCTATCTGAGTCGGGTTTTTCTTTTCTTCTTTGGTCTGCACACACTAAGTAGTTGTTCTGAGAATTCCAAGATTCCCCTAGTTCCACCTTGTGGAAATAGATCCCAATACACTACTGGATCTTATATGGGTTCTGTGCTATATGGGTTCTCATGTTTCTATAACAAACAGTTTTACCCTCTGAGCCATCTCCCCTCAGCCTGAGTTTTCTGTTCCAAGTATGGGCATGGATAGGGGCTCCAGACACTTGCATTATTAGATATGAGTATAAGGAGCTGTGTACACTCCAGGTTTCCTCTGTGGATCTTTGCCAAGAAGGGACCAAGGACTACTGATCTGCCCAACTCTGACCTGTGAACTTCTCTTGAGTTGTCACAAAGGCAAGCATTTTGCATGTGGAATCATTTTATTTTTCACTTGTCCTCCACCAGAAAGAAAAAAGTAAAGGGTGGCAGGGAGTCAAAGTCTCCTCCCAATGGGAGCTGGCTCTTCCCAGTGCCTCATTTCTCTTCTGTGTCTGGTCTTGTGAGTTAAATAGCAACGATGCACATCCTAGACATGATCTGTGAGTGCAATTTATTTCTGTATTTATGTCTTCCATCTTCGGAGTATCTGCTGGAGTGGATACACCAGAATAATAGCAGATACTGAATACAAGAGGCATCTCAGAGAGAACACACACACCAGCAGAGACTGCCCTGGAGAAACCTCTTTTCCTTGTCCCCCTCAGCCCAGAGTTAGCAGACATTTGCTAAGAGATTTAAAATTCTGGAGGTAAAAGGAACTGATGATTGATTAAAAGTAGCCACTAAGCACTACATGCACAGGATGCTGTTCTAGGCACATCATAATCATTTAGCACACTCACTTTGACACCCCCTGCACAGACGGAGGAGAGCTTGGTTCCTAAGTAAGCCCTGAACTTTCCTCGTTCATGAACACTCGTGTCAATAACTTTCTTTTCTATGGTAGTTGATGCTATGTCTCTCTTAAAATTTTAACCTGTATTTATTCCTTGTAATTTTATATATAAATAGAGTGTATTTAAATCATACCTATCCACCCTTTCTTCTAGACACGTTCTATACTATCTCCCAACTTCATGTCTCCTTTTGTAAACAGCCCACTATATCTAATTAGTGCTGCTCCTATGTGAATGGGCATAAGGCACAGTTAACTGGAGAATGGGCAGCCTACCAGGGCTCTCCATGCACAAGACCAAAGCAGTCATCACATCAGCATGGAGAGAGAAGGGGTCACCGGGCCCCATGCCTGACTGATATGCTGCTCCTCTCGTTCCAGTGATGTCTCCATGACAACTGGTCAATCAACAGTGACTTCCTTTTTCTCAGTGTGAAGCTCCCTGTCCTGTGTAAGTACCTGGAAGGCAGCTCATACATAAGTACATAGTGTTCCAGAGCAGTGGGCAAGAGTGGGAAGGATGGCTGGTAGTGTTCAGGTGCACAGGAGTTGCAGAAATACACAGCTTCTTAGACAAATGATCAGAGCGTTCCTGGGCTCCCACTCACCACTCGCCGTGTGCCTTGGGCATGTCTGCACGAGGCGCCATCCCTAGACTTATCGTCCTTTCATCCCGAGTCCATGCTCTTTTTTTTTTTATATACATTTCTTGGGATGCTTTATCTCTTGGGAACAGGACGGCAATTTCTCTCTTTTTAAGCTTTCGTCTGGGTTCTCCTTTTGTAATTTCACAGAAAATTTAGAGGAAGATACAGAGGTTTCCCATATGGCCTTTGTCTCTCCACATGCACAGCCTCCCAGCTGGTTATCTGCTTCTTCACCAAGCTGTGATTGTGGTTTCGTGTCTGTTGCTGTGGTAAAATACTCTTGAGAAAAAGCAACTAGAAAAAGGAGGTCCATCACTAAAGAGAAGCCCGGACAGGAACTCAAAACAGCTAGTCACATCACATATACAGTTAGAGAGAGAGAGAGAGAGAGAGAGAGAGAGAGACAGAGACAGAGACAGAGACAGAGACAGAGACAGAGAGAGGGGGAGGAGAGATTGCTGTCCATGCTGGCATGTTCTCTAGCTTTCTTCATTCTTACATAGTTCACCATTACACACCACCCTAGAAATGGCACTGCCCACGGTGTTCTGGGTCTTCTTACAATAATTAACAACCAAAAAATACCCCACAGTAGTGCATATAGACCAACTAGATTGAAAGAGTGATTCTAGGTTGTGTCAAATTGAAAATTTCAAACTAAGCAGCACACATGGGGTACAGGGTTAGTCCCTGAAAGCTGCTCAATTCATACAGACTCCTACTGCAGGTTTGGAATTTTACTGGGAAGTATGTACATTTCAAAATAATTTTCATCCTCATACTCTGCAGCCAGGTGTACACCTTTACACCCGAAGAATAAAAATCCAGAGACATGAACACACTGGGTAAGATGATGTGGATGGAAAGACTCAAGTCCAAATGTTCTTAAGGCTTGCTCTTTCCATTCTGCCAAACCTTCTATAGGGTCCCAGGCATTTTACTGGACATTGGGGAAAAGCAACGTTGAATAAGATGTGGAACTTTTCTTCACAAAGCTCATGGATCATGGGGTGTTGGTGGGGACCCACAGATGTTTATAGGTTGTTAAGAAACTGTGGAAGTTCAAAGACAGGTGTGCTGAGGATGGGAGTCAACTAAAGAGATGTGACTCAGAGAGGATGGACCGTCTGTGACTCTCTGATCTCCATGGAACCAACACCTATGGCCTGGGGTTAGAAGCTAAGCTAATGAAATTCAGTGGAACCTCAGGGCAGCTCCATGGAAATTCTTTAGTGGTAGAAGCATGTCTCTGGGGTTACAGGTGAAGTTATCAGAAGTCACGTTGGAAGATTGGTACCTCATTGAAAAAGACATGTCTCTGTGTGGTTTCCATCCATTTGCTGCATCTGTGAGACAAGTTGTCTTTTTAATGGGGGAGCGGAGCCATTTCTGTGCCACCTGTCAGTGTTTAGCATGCCACTGAGGCTTATTACTGCTGCCATCTGCTGCCAAGGAGAAGTGCTCATGTTCTGGGTGGCTCTTAAAAGTGGGGAGGAGGCAGGGCTGAGGATCCGAGTGGGAACACACACTACTAGCACAATAAAAGTTTTCATTCTTTTTCTCTGTGTTCTGGAGGGTTCATCCTCCGTACCCCAGCTGCCTTTTGCTAGCCTCACTGGTGTGTGTGTGTGTGTGTGTGTGTGCGTGTGTGTGTGTGTGTGTGTGTGTACACCAGAGATCAATCTCATGTGTAATTCTTTAGTAGTCATACACTTTGTGTTTTTGAGTGTCTTTTGTTGGATCCTAGAACTCTCCAATTAGGCTTGGCTGCTTGACCACTAAGATCTAGGGACTCATCTGTCTCCACCTCCCCTTGTCTGGGTTTATAGGCACATCTGCTCATAGCTGTTTTATGTGGGTGCTGGAGACTGAACTCAGATCATCTTGTTTGCACATCATTGGCTTCCCAGACTCCCTAAGCCCTCGTCATCCTCTCCTTTATGTCAGTTTTTTTTTTTTCCACCATGGATTCTGTGTCTACAGCATCACAGGGCATAGTTAGCCACAGTTAGCAGTTTGGCCACATGATACGGGAGAATTGTCTGTATTCTGTCAATCATTTTAATAAAACGCTGATTGGCCAGGCAGGCAGTATAGGCGGGAAAGCCAGACAGGAAGTAGGGGTGGAGCAAAGAGACTGGGAGTATTCTGGAAGAAGAGCTCCCTCAGCACTCCTGCGCAGACCACTGAAGAGGCAGCATGTAACTTGCCCAGCTGAGAAAGGTACGGAGCCATTATGGCTAACATAGATGAGAATAATGGGTTAATATAAATTATAAGAGTTAACAAGAAGCCTGACCTAATGGGCCAATCAGTTTACCACATATCAACTTTTATTTCCTGCACTAAGTAGTGGGCATATACTGTCATTTAAGGTGACATCAAAAGCTCCAAATATTGGACTGTTGAAATGAATGGCTTTAGATTGGTAAGATACCTCAGTAAATAAAAGTGCTTTGCTGCATAAGTTTGACACCTTCGGTTTGATCCCTGGAATTCATGCTAAAACCAACCAATCATCCAGCTAACCAGCCAACCAGACAACCAACCTGTCAACAAATCAACCAACCAATCCACCAACAAACCAATCACCAATCAGCTAGCCAACCAACCAACCAAGCAACTAACCCACCCACCCACCAACAAATCAATAAACAAACCAACCCGACAACAAACCAATCAACCAACCAGCCCACCAACAAACCAATCAACCAACCAGCTCACCAACAAATCAATCAACTAACCATCCCACCAACAAACCAATCAACCAACTGCTAACCAACCAACCAACCAACTAACCCACCCACCAACAAATCAACCAACCTAATAACAAACCAATCAACCAACCAACCCACCAACAAACCAACCCGCCAACCAGATGTGGTGGTGCTTCTCTGAAATCCTAGTGCTCTCATAGTGAGGTGGGATGGAGAAAGGAGAACCTGAGACCTTGGTGGCTGGCTAGCATAGGTGTATTCATGTAGCAGAAACAATAGCAAAAGAGCCCCTGTCTCAACAAGGTGGAAAAAGACAACTGACTCCAAAAGTTGTCCTCGGATTTTCATAGCGTACCATAAAATATGTGTGCCTGTATATGCTTACACACATGTATGGTGCACATATATCCATTCATTATGAAATAATCATAAATAAAAAGATGTCTTAAGTCTAATTTAGTTAAACTTATTTATTTACACCAATCTTTCCTAAGTGCCATTGAGGTCAACAGCAATGAACAAGGCATGGCTGCTGCTTTGAGGGCCTCATGAGTTGTTCTGTACGTGTTCATTGCATGTGATTACATGAGGTATTGATTACAAGTGAAGTAAGCCATGTCTTATGTAGTAGCTCACAGAGAGGAAATGAATGCTTTCTCTAAGTTTGGAGCAAAGCAGGCAAGAGAGGTGAGCGTACATGAAGGTTCGTCTCAATTCCCAGCTTGATAAGCTTTAAAATCACTGTGGAAGCAAAGCTCTGGCTTGCCTGTGAAGAAGTTTCTAGATTAGGCTAATTAAAGTGGTAAAGCCCACTAAGTGTGGACACCACTATTCCATAGGCTGGTGTCCTAGACTGAATCAAAGAGAGAAATCTAGGATTCATCTTTCTGTTTCCTAACTAAGGATATAATACATTAAGATGTCTTTGGCTCCTGACAGCATGCCTTTCCTACCTTGGACTGTAAGCCAAGTAAACCCTTACTTTCATAAGTGGGTTTTGTCAGGTATTTTCCTGAATTGAGCATGTGATTAGATTTGCATTTAGGAAAAAAAATCAGAATTGTCTTATCCTGAAAACCAAAGGAAGGAAGAAAGGCCAGAATCCAGTCTATGGAGAGATCCACTATGGTGAAAGTAACCATGCATTATCATCAAAGAAACCAGCAAAGACTGCTTAAGTGGAATGATGGGTGTCAGACTCGGATCCCAGGGCTGAGAACTGGCAGAAGGTAAAGAAATGACTCTCCTTCTTGACTGAAAAGTGTATGGATGAGGTTCCTTTAGTGTGGCTAGGCAGGCTCAGCTGAAAGTGGGTAGGTGCTTCGAGCCAGAGCTGGGTCATGAACAGCAAAAGAAAAGGAGAAGTGAGAGCAAGAGCTTGTGTGGGTGAGACCCCAAGAGCAGATGCAGGGAGAGGAGTGTGATCCCCCATCCCATGTGGGAGGAAAGGAGGACGAGATGGATGCGCTCCATTGCAGCAGGCTGTGTGGGTTTGCTTGTGGGTATTTCTTGTCTAGGAGCATCTGCTTTCTCTCGGATGTAGGAGGCAGGATCGTCTGATGAGTGATGAGTGTGGTCATGGCAGAGACAGAGCGAGAGAAAAGTATCACTTTGGGATAAAACTAACCCAGAATGATTGTAGAAGGAGTGGTGGGCTGCTTCCCGCCGCCCACCTCCCAGCTAGCTTTACCCCTGAAATAATTACACGGAAACTGTATTCTTTAAAACACTGCTTGGCCCATTATCTGTAGCCTCTTATTAGCTAACTCTTACATATTGATCTAACCCATTCTAATCATCTGTGTAGCACCACGAGGTGGTGGCTTACCAGGAGGATTCTAACCTGCAGCTGTCTCGGAGAGGAGAGTCATGGCGACTGCCTCATTGCCTTCTTCCTCCTAGCATTCTGTTCTGTCTACTCCACCTATCTAAGCTGCTGTCCTATCAAAAGCCAAGGCAATTTCTTTATTAACCAATGAAAGTAACACATAGACAGTTAACCCTCCTCCATCAAATGATGGACTGGGATTACTCGGCGGAGGTGGACTCCCTTGAAGGTGTGCATCAGAACACATCAGGTGCCCGAGTTGTCCTTTTCTTCTTGGACAGAGGAATGAAAAGGCACCAGGGTTGAACTTTCCTAGACTTGAGTTTCATCTGAATGGTGCGAAGAGAAAGCAAAAGATGGCTCAGAGAGCTCAAGGTACGGACAAAGATATTGTTAAAAGTCCTGAACCCTGAAGTCTAAGTTGACTTAATTAATGAAGAAAGGATAGGGATGGTGGCCTCAAACAGAGCGCAGTCTAGAACTCTCAGAGGGAAAGAAGTTGAATGAACAAAAGGAAGAAGAAATAGACCTTGGCTGGACTTTCTTACAATGCTGCTTCCAGATTCAATGTTAACAGGAATGGGTTTTCTGAGGTTGGAGGGAGAGAAAAAGATCAACTTTCCCCCCAGCAGCCTTCTGTTGCCAATAGATTTTTGGCAATTGTATATGTATTTGATATGATGTATCTGTGCATGATGTATATGCACGTGCATATACACATGTATATGATGCATATCATGTGTATGATATATATGCATATGATATATATGTATGTGTATGTAAGCTGTGTGTTCAAAGCTGAGAGGTTTACAGTTGCCTGCTGTAGGATTTTCCTTTTAAATTCTAGTAAGTGTTCCATGAACTTAAAAACAAAAATAAACAAACAATAAAAAAAAACCCCAAGGAAAAGTGGAGAGTAATTGAGGAAGATCCCTGACATTGGCCTCTGACCTCCACAAGCATACTCTCAGATATACACACATGAACATGCATACAAATCACATGCAAGAGAATCCCATATACTTACATGCAGTAAAGGCTACTGATACACTTTTTCCCTTTGATAACAAATAGACTCTCTGGCCTGGGTCCCACTCTATATTAATTAATAAAATTAATTAATTTTATGCATGTGAATGTTTTGACTGTATGTAATATGTGAACCAGGTGCATGCCTAATATCCATATAAGTCAGAAGAGAGCATCAGATCCCATGGATCAGGAGGTATGGATGACTGCGAGCCTCATGAAGGTGCTGGGAACTGATGCTGGATCTTCTGCAAGAGCAGCCAGTGCCGTCTCTCCAGCCCCCATAGTACTCTCCTTTCTCTGCATGGTTTTGTTTTGTTTTGGTTACCATTTCTTTACGAACCTCTATCCTGGCCTACTTCACTCTGTGTTGTGTGTGTCAGTGCCACCTCTCTCCTTTCTGTACTGTGTGTGTGTGTGTGTGTGTGTGTGTGTGTGTGAGAGAGAGAGAGAGAGAGAGAGAGAGAGAGAGAGACAGAGAGAGACAGAGAGAGACAGAGAGAGACAGAGCAAGAGACACAGAGAGAGCTCACGCGTGAGGAGGCTAGAGGATGATGTAGGCTACTGTCCTCAAAGACAGGTTAAAGTCAAAGAGTAGCTGTAACTAAGCTGGGCTTTATTCAGAAGAAAGATCCGTTAGACCATATTGGGACTCCCGAGTTGATGGGCTTGAGACATTAAGATTGCTGGGGCTGGGGACAGGTGCCCTCAGACCCATCTTTGTTTTTCTTTTTGGCTTAGACCAAGTCTCACTATAAAGCCCAGGCTAGCCTGAAACTTTTTATGTAGTCCAGCTAAGCCTTGAACTTGTGATTCTGAGTGTGTGCCACAATGTCTGGTTTTCACCTATTTTAGTAGTGAGCACTGTGAGAATGCTGGGCCACACAGAGAAATACGTGAGGATGTTGGGCCACACAGAGAAATACGTGAGGATGCTGGGCCAAACAGAGAAATACGAGAGAATGTTGGGCCACACAGAGAAATACGTGAGGATGTTGGGCCACACAGAGAAATACGTGACTAGTTTGCTGCCATCTCCGTTTATGTCCACAGCAGACAGCGTTAATTGACGGCTGCGCTTTTCTCTACAGAGTTAAAATTTTCAATAGAGTGTTCTTGAGAATCGCTGCTAATTGAGCCAGCTGGCCTTCGAGGTAGAATCAGTCACTGCCTCTACTAGTTTTCCAGGTTGTCGTAATATATGACCATGTGACAGGTGACTTCAAAACAACAGAAGTTTATTCTCCTGTGGTTGTGAAGAAATCGCAGATCAAGGTATCTGCAGTGCTGGTTTGTTCTGGAGGCACTGAAGGAAGGCTCGTCCCCTTTCTCCTGGCTTCAGGAGCCTGCGGCAGCCCTTGGTTGTCTGTACTTTGTAGCTGTGTGACACTGGTCTCCATACCCATCCTTATGTGGACTGTTTCCTCCTGTGCTCTGCGTGTCATCCCTTCCCCTCCCCCCCCCGTGTGTGTGTGCTTGTATGTGCAGGTGCACATGTGTGCTCGTGTGTGTGTGAAGAAGGCTGGAGGATAATGTTGACTGTCACATGACTTCACATGCTTATTTTTTGACACTGGGTTCTCATTGACCTGGAAACCAGATAGAGCTGGCTGGCCAGTGGGCTGTGGGGATCTACCTGTCTCTGCCTCCTCAGTACTGGGACTGTAAGATGGGGCCCCACGGCCAAGCTGTTTTTAAATGTGGATTTTGAGGCCCCAAATCAGGTATTCATGCTTGCAAGGTGAAAACATCCACTCAGCCATTTCCTCACCGCCCTCTCCTTTCTTTCGTAAGGACACCAGCCATCGAATTCTGGGGTCACCTTAAATCTAGTTTGACCTTTTCTAGACATCTTTAATTAATTAATCTACAAAGACCTGTTTCCAATAAGGTCATATGTACTGATACTGAAATTAGGATTTGAACACGTCTTTTCAGGAGCCACTGTTAAAGCCAGGGCCACCACTCCATCCACTATACACCACTATTAGGGAGCAGTTTGAACCCAGTCTCTGGCTCCTGGCTGACTTTCCTGCTCATCAGAAGGTTTAGCTGAGATCATGAGGGCAGGACATGTTAGTGATAGTAGAATAGTAGACATGGGTGGGTTTGCTGTCTCTCTTTCTCTACGTGCATGCTTGGAGAGGCCGTGTGAGGACATGTGGAGGAAGGGAGGAGGAGTCTCATCCTTCACTTACCTTTCTGGTAGCATTTCTAAGTACATGCTTTTTAACTTATGCGGTTGACAGCATTTTGTAATGACACTGTGAGCTGGTGGAGCAGACATCCACCCCCAGCCTCAACTAATTACTGGATAAATGGCAGCCATCTGCGGCAAACTGTGCTGAAACTCAAGCTTTTCTTAGGAGTTTGGAATTGGACCAAGAGAGAGTCGGCATCTCCCCAGGCATCTTGAGGTTAAACAGTAGACTTTGAGGCTCTTGGTGTCCATGTGGTGGGCAGCAGAAAAGGCAGGTGTTGGAGGAAGCACAAGGGTACAGATGCCCTAATAAAAAGGCAGCTAAGAGGCTGCTATGATCAGGGTCCAGAAGAAAACCTCCCTGCCACCTCTAAGCCTTCTGGGACTATTTTTCTTTGCTCTTGAACGCCACAGATTAAAATCTTAAGTATTTTTCGTTGTAAATCTTTATTCTCTTGTCCTTATTAAGGTAGTGTGAGTTCATTTCTGGTGTTTGCAAACACACAACAAATCTCAAGTATGCTGTCTTGACTGTTTCCAGTATTTATGCTTAGGTACTTAGGCTTGTGCAAAGGCCCAGAATCCCCTGACTGTTCAGATGATGATGAGAAGCCAACAAATCATAGATACTTCCTTCTGAAGCTTCTCCTGCTGTTGAAGTAGGTCACACAGCCAGTGTGATGCCACAGATAACACCACGAGCAGGCCAGGAGAAATCACACCACAGAGATACTAGAGGTTGACTTGGAGGTCCTTCAGTGATATGAATTCATCTCCTGTCACAGAAGAAAATTAAATTGTCTTTCCTGACTTGTTTCTATAGGATATTATTAACTTTTTCTTAGTTTGCTCTTGTTTTTGCCTGGAGCAGAAGGCTGGTGTGTTATTTGAGCTCCCCCTCAACTCAGAACACACTATGATAGTTTCAGTCATTGCTCCCAACAATCACGATTGCTGTTAGTGAGGATTTATAGATGTCCTTACATTTCTAAATATCCTTTTATGCCTTTCCATTTCTATGGTAACCTAGATAGCCTGCTCAGCACACACAGATACCTCTTTGGGAGAAACCTGATAGAGGAAAAATCTGAATTACAGACGAGATAAGTAGGAGTGTGGCTATTCACATGGTTTTGTAGAGGATTCAGATACCAGCATCCCCTGGTACCTCTGGTGTATTCCCTATTCTCTTTACAGACCATCAACACTGTCTTACACATAATAGGCTCTGAATGGAAATTCTGATGATTGATTGATGAGCCTCTCGGGATGGATAGAGCTGTGAAGCTAGGGTTATAGTTTGCTGCTGCCAATTGGAGATAAATCACGGAGGAAGGGAAAGCGACTGTGAGCAGAGAGCCACAGTCAGTAGGGAAATGGGGCTTAATTCTAAAAAAATGTGATTCAAAAAAATGTGATTCACACAAAGTTTTTAGGAAGCTGCTTGCTGCATAAACTAAACTATACATGAATTTTTCATGTAAATGTCCCCAAAGACACGAGAAAATTCTTCCTAGAACAAAGCATTGGATAACCAAAGGAGGAAGTGTATACCCATTCCACAGTCATGCTGGGAATCAGTATTTTTGCAAAGAGGAATTAATTTTCTTTCTCTGTCTCTATCTCTGTCTGTTTTTTTTTCTCTGTGGGAGTGTGTGCTCATATGCATGCAGGTGTACATGCGTGTTCAAATATATTCATGCCTGCTTGGAGGACAGAGGATGACAGCTGTCATTTCTCAGGGTCATTGTTATTCTCCTGGCCTTCCCTGACCCTGTAAGAGACAAGCTCCGCCCACCCCAATCTCCCCTCCCCGCCTCCTGCCCAGGCAAACTGATCTTGCATCTTCTCTCCATTCTCTCTCTCTCTCTCTCCCCATCCTTTCTCCCTCCTTCCCCTTCCCTCCTCTCTCTCTTTCTCTCTCTCTTTACCTCTTCTCTCCATAATCCTCTTACCCTTATACCCTTCCTAATACCCACTAAATAAACTCTTTACACAAGCTCTTTCCGCATGGCACATCTGTCAGTCTTCCATCCGCCAGGGGACCAGCCAGGGTCGTGCTGCCATGAATCTTTCAGTCACTCACATTTTTTTTTTTAAGACAAAGTCTATGTCTAGGCCTGGAACTCACCAGGTAAACTATAGTGGCTGTTCACTCAGTCCTGGGACCCTCCTGTAGCTCCTCCCCTTGCCGGGGTTAGAAGTGCGCAGTATATATCTGGTCTTTTAAATGTAGAGTTTGGAAGACGGAACTCAGGTCCTCATGATTGCAAGGCAAGCACTCTGCTGACTGAACCCAGCTCTCCGCTATTAATTTCCTGATTCTAGGATCATGCTGTGAAGAGGTCCAGTTTGCAAACCGGAGCCTTCATTGAAATGAACACAGAGGAGGCTACCAACACCATGGTCAACTACCACATGACCGTGGCACCTATGCTGCGTGGACAGCCCCACAAGGAGCTCAAAACTCACAGCTCGCCCAACCAGTCATTCACCCAGGCAGCCCTGTAGGCCGTGAACTCTGTGTAACGTGGAAACTGGCTGCTGTGGGTGCTGGAATGGCAATGGCAGGAAAAGCCTGTTGCGCAGGCTCATTGTGGAAAACCTCTTCTGCCCAGTGACCCTGGACATGCTGCACAGATCCGCTCTAAGTTCGGCACAGTCTCGAAGATCTTCACATTCATCAAGAACAACCAGTTCTGGGTGAGGCTGCAGCAAGCAGACCGGGAGTGCCCATCATGCCAAGCTGTCCCTGGACGGTCAGAACCTCTACAACACTGCTGTGCTCTGCACATCGACTTCTCCAAGCTCACCAGTCTCAACGTCAAGTACAACAAGAGCAGAGATCACACTCGGCTTCACCTGCCCTCTGGGGACAGCCAGGCTTCGCTGGACCAGACCATGGTTGCAGCATTTGGTATGCTCTGCGCAATGTCAGCCTCTCTGCATGCAGGAGCCAGATTCCCTCCCACCTTTGCCTTCCCTCAGGTCTCTCTGTTCCTAATGACCACAGAGCGCTACCCATCTCTCCCCTGTGCTGTACCTTCTGCTGTGGCGGCTGCCATGGCTGGACATATTGCTATCCCAGACTCGGTAGGTGCCAGGAATTCCATCCTCCTGGTTAGCAACCTGAACCTTGAGAGAGTCACACCTCAAGGCCCCTCTATTCTTTCTGGTGTCTATGGTGATGCGGAGCGAGTGAAGATTCTGCTGGATAAGGAGAATGCACCTGTACAGCTGGTGGAGGGCAGCCAGGCTCAGCTGACCATGAGCCCCTGAATGGGCAGGCACAGCTGCAGGGAATCAGTGCGCATCACACCGTAAAAGCATCAGAGTGCGCAGCTGCCTCGTGAGGGACAGGAGGACCACGACCTGACCAAGGACTATGGCAACTCACCGCTATCCGCTTCAAGAAGCCCAGGCTCCAAGAACTTCCAGAACTTCTCCCACCCTCAGTCACAAGATGGCGCTGACCAGATGGGCTCTGGGGAGGTGGCAGTCAGGCGCTGATTGAACTGCACAACCATGATCTGGGCGAGACCACCACCTGCGTGTGTCTTTTTCTAAGTCCACCATCTAGGTGCCCCTGGGCCTGTCGCAGTTTCCACCATTCCAGAAAAGGCACTTTAAAAAGCAGCTGAGCCAGGCAGTGGTGGCACATGCCTTTAATCCCAGCACGCGGGAGGCAGAGGCAGGCGAATCTCTGTGAACTTGAGGCCAGCCTGACCTACAAGAGCTGGTTTAGAACAGGCCCCAAAGCTACACAGAGAAACCCTGTCTTGAAAAACAAAACAAAACGAACAAGCAGATAAATAAATAGTAGCTGAAGTGATTTTACAAACCAGAGATTTTATTTATTTATTTTAAATATTTATTTATTATGTACACAATATTCTGCTTGTATGCCTGAAAGCCAGAAGAGAGCACCAGACCTCATTACAGATGGTTGTGAGCCACCATGTGGTTGCTGGGAATTGAACTCAGGCTCTTTGGAACAGCAGGCAATGCTCTTAACCTCTGAGCCATGTCTATTTTTTTTTAATTTTTTTTTTATTAAATTATAAAAGTTTCCATTTCAGCCCCTCCTCCCAACACCCTCCCACTCCCCCCACTCCCTCTCCTCCTCCCTCTCCATCCCCTAGAGCAGTCAGGGTTTCCTGCCCTGTGGGAAGTTCAAGTTCCTCCCCCCTCCCTCCAGGTCCAGGAAAGGTGAGAGTCCAAACAGACTGGAGCGCCAAAATCCAGTATGTGCAGAGGAAGCAAGTCCCAGAGTCATTGTCAATGGCTTTTCAAAAAGGCTCCGGGCCAGCCACATTCAGAGAATCTGGTTGGATCACGACCTCGTTCAGTCCCAGTCCAACAGGCCTTGGTAAACTCTCATTATATCAGTTCCCTTGTATCAGTGGGTGCTCGCATCCCTCGCAGTCCTGATTACTTTTTTTATTTTCTTCATCTTTCTGTTCCTCATTTGGACCGTGGAGTGCTCAGTTCGGTGTTCCAATATGGGTCTCCATCTGTATCGCCATCCAACGTCGGATGAAGGTTTCCTCTGCCCTTGCCTTCTTTGCTCACGTTCTCTTTCCTTCTGCCTCTTATTTGGACCTAGGGAGCTAGGTCCCGTGTTCCAACGTGGTTCTCCGCCTCCATCTCCATCCATCGCCAGATGAGGGTTCCCTCCTCCAATGGAAGTCTGCTAGAAGTTCACTCTCTCTTGCTGGCCAGGAATGTGATTGAGCTGAGACAGGGCTTGCCTGTCCTCAGACAGGCTCTCAAAGCACCGGAGCTGCCCCTGCCGGACTGAGCCCACAGTCCAGGCCCAGCCTGTCTATTTTTTTTAAAGAGAGATCATTTGCATTTTTTAAAAAAAATTATTTCTAGCCCGTGTTGCCATGGCTGAAAATGGCTTGGGCCACAGAGGCCCAGTCAGGCCCGGACCCATGCCTTGAGGGGCTCAGGTATGAGGCCACAGTGGTGCCCTGAACACAGTCACTTTCTTGTGCCTTACAAAACCAGCCTGTCTCACAGACACATATCCACCCTCTCATGACACCAGTCTGTCTCCAGACCTGCAGGGGAGCCAGGTGGCCTGCACCATAGGCTTCCTGTGCTGTGTAGGAGCTGGGGCCACCTCCCCAACCCTTACAATCAATTGACATGATACTCCCTGGCCAGCCCAGGGACCTCATTCTATATACAAAAGTGACCTTTGTATTCAATCCTGTGGAGTCGCAGACACCTGTGCCTAGCAACATTTCCACTTGACCAAATGCCCAAATCTTTTTTTTTTTCATGTATATGCAAGAGATGCAGTTTAAGTAATTTTTATAGCAATGATACAATGGTCTGTGCGTAATCAACGCTTTTGTGTCCCTGCACAGTTTTCTTCCTTCCTGGTGACCAGCTTGCAGGAGGGGTCCAGGCCAGTGCTGTTTCTGCTTGGGGAAAACAGCTCTGGGACTAATGGGTTCCTACGTTTAAAGTTTGGATTAAAGTTTTGTTTTCTACCTCTGACTAGGCCCACGTAAGGGGCTAACCTCTAGGACTTAACACTCCTCCAAAATGCTCACCTCCATGCCTCTCTTGCCTCTGTATTTCTGATCATACAGTCATTCAGAGAAGGGTGGGAACTGAACTGAGCAGTCATAATCTCGTTTAGATGCATTTGAGGATGTCTTTGTAGTTAGCATCAATGCAGATGCAGCCCACTGTGGGTACTGTGGGTACTGCTGCCCAGATGAGATGAAGATGCAAAGACAAACAGGACCTGGAGGAAATGCTGAATGGGCACCAAGGTGAAGATGAATATAGCATGTTGGTCAGATTTGGTCTTCTCTGAACATATCTGAATCCTACGTGTGTGTGTGTGTGTGTGTGTGTGTGTGTGTGTGTGTGTGATGTGTGTGATGTGTACGTATGCATGCAGGTTTCTGGGTGTCAATGAATGCAAGTGTAGTATAGATGTGTACAGACATTAGAAATCTTTCCTTAGGAACTAGCAAACTTGCTTTGAGATGGGTTCCCTCATTAGGGGTTCACTGAGTAGACTGTGTTGACTGGCTAGAGAACTTCAAGGATTTGTATGTCTCTGCCTCCTTAGCACTGGGATTCCAAGTGCACACCACCAAACCTAGCTTTTTAATGTGTGGTGCAGGGAGGGCATCAAACTTAGCCAGTCCTGCTTGTGCAGTGAGCAAACCATGTCTGCAGCTGCCTGAGCCTCGCCCCTGACACTGTGTCCACAGGCTGTGTGCTGTTCCATCTTCTTGTCTTTATTACTATTTTTTTTATTGAGTTATCAATGTGGGAGGGCTTGCTCTATGGCAGGCATTCCTTGTAAAGTGTTTACACATGAAAGGAACACAGTCCCTACTGTTATAAAGCATACGGTGGAACTAGGAGAAGACAAAGGTTAGACAAACACACTATTAAATAAATATATCATTTGGAATTGGAACTGCCATAGAAAGAAAATCCTGGAAGAAGTCACCATATAGCCACACTTTTGTCTGTGGTTAGCTGTGGTTGGTTCTCCCAGCAGATTCAGAGGCTGTGTCTTGGAAATCACTGAGTTTCCCACAGTGACTTGTGTGGAGTCTGTATATGTGAGATCTCTGGGGCCGAGAACTAGTAAGTGGCTTTGCCTAATTATCACCTTCCCCAAATGGGCACTTACCAGAAGGACATGCTGCACAGAGGGGTTCTCACCAGCTCGGCAAGTCCTTGGGTCAGGTACCTATGCTCCTGACCTTTCTCCCTTAAATGGTAAGAAAGGAAGGTTCCCCCTGGGGATCACACAAGACGTAGCCAGCAAGCCAGTACTAGAACCCTGGATGTCACATAAACAAGGTACTCCATGTATGCAAATTCCGTTATTATCAGCTCCATAGGAACAGGGTGTAACTTAGCAATTTCCAAGAAGGAAGCCTTCCTCGGAAGTCCTCCAGGGCCACAGGCTCTAGAAGCTGGGAGGGACGGGACAGTCTTCTTCTAGACTCTCCAGAACAAACCAACCCAGCAAAAATCCACAGTCACCTATGTTTTGTCAGATGTTACGGCAGCACTAGGAAGCTGATAGAGATGGCAACAGACCTCTTCTCGTGGGACATCCATGACTTCCTTAGACCACAAACCTTTCATGCGCTCTCTGCCTCGAAGAAGCAAGGGCTTCTGTCTTGGCCAATGGGATCCCTAATTTTAGTGACAGCGGTCTCCTGCATGTCCTACTCTTGTGAGCATTCCTGTGGCATCATGCCCCGTGTGTGTGTGTGTGTGTGCGTGTGTGTGTGTGTGCGTGCATGTTCACCTGCTTACCTTCCACACCTCATGTCTTGTTCTATGGAGCTCTACTGTTCACCCTGTCCAACCCTCTCACACCATGCGTGGTTATTCTACTTCTCTGTGCTCAGCACATTTCTCATTCTTTCTCCATATCGTGTACATATCTGGCACATTGCTGGGTTTATGTGTGTGCTTGTGTGTGTGTGTGTGTGTTTATGTGTGTATGTGTAGGGATGAAAGAGAACAATCCTGTGTGTTTGTGTGTGTATGTGTAGGGATGACAGAGAACAACCCTGTGTGTTTATGTATGTATTATGTAGGGATGACAGAGTACAACCCTGTGTGTGTATGTACATGTGTGTATACATGCATGTGGATGGCAGAGAACAACCCTGGGGGTGAGTGTACATGAGTGTATGCATGCATATGGATGGCAGAGAACAACTCTCTGTGTGTATGTTCATGTGTGTATGCATGCATAAGGATGGCAGAGAACAACTTTGTCTGTGTTCATGTGTGTATGTATGTATGTGGATGACAGAGAACAACCCTGTGTGTGTTCATGTGTGTATGTATGCATACAGATGACAGAGAACAACCCTGTCTGAGAGTGTTCAAGTGTGTATGCATGCATATAGACAGCAGAGGACAACCCTGTGTCTGTGTGTTCATGTGTGTATGCATGTGTATGGATGGCAGAGGACCACTGTAGTATTTTTGGTCAGGTATCTTCTAGCTTGTTTTTTAGACAAAGTTTTCTTTGGTTGCCAGCTCCCAAATAATGACATGGAGACTTCTTATTAGTTATGAAAGCTCAGCCTGTAGCTTAGGCTTGTTCTTAACTAGCTTATAACTATGAACCCATTTATATTAATCTATGTTCTGTCACATGGCAGTGCCTCTCTTCCATCTTATATTTCCTATTTTCTCTGTGTCTGTCTAGTGACTCTGATGTCAAGAAAAACCTTAAATGGCCATGCCAGCCACTGCTGCTGGGCTCTGTCGGCTGGCTCTGTCCCCCTTGGTTCCCTGAGAGCCAATCCTCATGTCTGCATATTTAGGGCCCTTGCTCTGGCTACTTGCCATGTCCATGATGCTGAAGGCCTGTTTGCCTAGCTGCTCAAGCACTCTGCTGCACAATGGGGCCTCTTAAAAGAGCTTTGTATGCTGAGCCTGCCCGAGACGGCTGTCTCAGGCTCTGTGTCTGGATACACATGCCCCGTATTGGGTGGCATAAGCCGTGTGAGAAAGCTGACTCTTGTGCAGGCTCCCTGCTGAAGCATGGCTCTTTTAAGTGGCCCCGCTGGGCAGCAGAACACGAGAGCAGCAGTGGGTGTGCCAGGTGAAAATGCCTGCAGCATTGTGGACACAGCAGCTTCTCAGAGCTGGGGCAGTGAACTTGTCTGCATGCCTAGGCTCTCCGGGAACACAGGGGACAGAGCCAGCCTCCAGAACCATGTGCTGACTGACTTGGTCATTTAAGGTTGGTCTTGAAGTCAAAGTTGTCAGATGTGGAATGAATGAGACACATGGAATGAGATAAAAGTGAAAATCACATGGTAGAACGTAGATTGACAAAAATAAGGCTTAATTTCAGTTATAAGAGCTAGTTATACTGCTGGGAGATGGTGGTGCACACCTTTAAGCCCAGAACTCAGGAGGCAGAGGCAGGTGGATCTCTATGAGTTTGAGGCCAGTTTGGTCTACAAGAGCTAGTTCCAGGACAGGTTCCAAAGCTACATAGAGAAAACCTGTCTTGGAAAACCCAGTAAATAAATAAATAAATAAAATAAACAAAATCAAAAGAGTTAGTTAGGAACAAGCCTAAGTTATAAGCCTAGCTTTCATAATTATGTGGGCAGGGTATGGTGGCTTGTGACTCTAATCTCAGCACTCTAGAGGTGGAGATGGGAGGGTCAGGAGGTGAAAGTTGTCCCAAGTCACACAGAGTTTGAAGTCATCCTGGGTTCCTTCAAAAAGTAGAAGAAAGCAGGCCACTTCTTTCCCAAGCGTTCACACAGATGCCTGGGACAGCCTTGCTTAGACAGCGTAGGAGGGTGGCTATGGGCAGTACCAGTTATTAGGGTGGTGGGGGAGGATGAATTGCAGACATGGGGCTATTGAATACACACCAGGATAGTACTTTTTATGAGAAAAATTGACAGTATTTCTTATTCCTTTAATCTAGCTCATCAGTTTCCCCACCTATAGAGTTTGCATTGAGTTACCAGCTGTTTTAAACCAAACACTGAACTGACTGTGGCTTGCGGGGAAATACAATTTTCTCATGGCACACTTCTTTTGAGTAATTGGTGAGGATAAGAATTCATATTTGAAATCGATATTTTGGAGGACTTAATGGTAGCATGACAATTGCACATTTGTGGACCTCAAAGGGGCAGCTCTGTGCAAATTGGCGCAGATAGAGCAGAAATCAGCAGCTTCACATCCTGCTTGAGAACAAGCATCCACCGGGAATTTTAACAAGGAAAGAAGCTGTGGGGAAGATTGCTCTCCCTGCTGCCTTCTTCTGAGACTCTTGGTGGCAGATTTGGGGTGCAGCTGTTGTAAAGAGGGTTCATTAGTTACAAATTTGCAATGATTTCCTTGGTCTGTGGGAATCAGTTTTTAGTTTCATTAGCTATGCAAATCCAAATTTGCACCCTTTTGTCCATTAAGCAACAAATATACATTGCCCTTTGGACTTCATTGGTTTTCTGATATTTACACATTCTAGAAGGATTAACGGGCATATGTACCAGACCTCATATTAGGCAAAGAGGAGACATTGGTGACTAAAACAGGACCCCTTTATCTGTTTTTTGCTTTCATAAAGCCATGGAGGATCCAGGCAGGGTAGCAGGAACTGGATTTAGGCTCAGAAACTTGTGCTGGAAACTAGGTACAGTCATATACCAGATGCCTGCCAAGAAAATGCTTCTCTCTGCCAAGCCTGCTTATCTTCTAGGAAACAGAGTATGACCACATTCTACTCTGCCTTCTTCTTCCATTTATTGCCCCTCCAATGCGTGTGCACACATGCATGGCATGGTGTGCATGTGGGTGACAGAGGGTAGCTACAAGAGCCAATTCTCTTCTCCTGCTGTGTAGTCCTCAGGGATCAAACTCAAGACATCAGACTTGGCTGCAAGTACCTTTACTTGCTGAGTCACCTTACTGGCTAAAGAGCACCTTCTCTGAGGCTGGGTGCCAGGAGTAATGTCTGTTATTACCTATGTGCTCCCGACACAGATCCTTCTCCCTACAGCTGGACGTTTTGTCTCTGTACATTTTGGTATGTGCAGCAACACATTAGTCTGAACTGCCAGGCACTGGAGTCAGAGTTTCCTGCAGCTGAACACTTCTGACTGGGTCTCCTTGTGGTCTACTGTGAACCAGGCCAGTTCAGGTACCCTTGTGGATTCCTGGGAATTTTTTTAGTGCCAGGTTTCTTGCTAGCCCCATAATGGCTCCCTCATTCAAGATACCTCTTTCCTTACTATCCCTGTCTGTCCTTCCCCTATCTCTACCATCTCCTTCCCTCAAGTTCTCCTACCCCCTTTAGCCCCTCTCCTCCCCTTCCACCCTTCCTTTTCCCCATCTCCATGCTCACAATTTTCTCAGGAGTTCTTGTCTACTTCCCCTTCCCAGGGAAAGTATGTTTCTCTTAGGGTTTTCCTTGTTACCTAGCTTCTCTGGGGTTGTGGACATTAGGCTCATTATCCTTTGCTTTATACCTAATATCCACTTATGAATGAGTACATACTATGGTCATCTTTCTGGGTCTGAATTGCTTCACTGAGGATGTTATTTTTTTCAGTTCCATCCATTTGCATGCAAATTTCAAAAAATCATTGTTTTTAACCACTGAGTAGTACTCCATTGTGTAAATGTACCACATTTTCTTTATCCATTGTTTGGTTGAGGGGCATCTAGGTTATTTCCAGGTTCTGACTATTATGAATAATGTTGCTCTGAACACAGTTAAGCAAATGTCTTTATAATATATTGAACTTCCTTTGGGTATATGCCCAAGAGTGGTATTGCTGGGTCTTGAAGTAGGTTGATTCCCAATTTTCTGAGAAACCACCATGATGATTTCCAAATTGTCTGTATAAGCTTTAACTTCCACCAGCAATGGAGGAGTGTTTCCCTTACTCCACATCCTCTCCAGCATAAGTTATCATCAATGTTTTTGAGCTTAATCATCCTTATTGGTGTAAGATGGTTTCTCAGAATCATTTTGATTTGCATTTCCCTGATGGCTAAGAATGTTGATTATTTCCCTAAATGTCTCTTGGCCATTTAAGATTCTTCTGTTGAGAATTCTGTTGAGATCTGTACCCCATTTTAAATTGGATTATTTGGTATTTTGATGTCTGGTTTCTTGAGTTCTTTATATATTTTGGAGATCAGTCCTCTGTCTCATGTGGGTTTGGCAAAGATCTTTTCCCATTCAGTAGGCTGACTTTTTGTCTTACTGACTGTGTCCCTTGCTTTACAGAAGCTTCTCAGTTTCAGGAGGTCTCATTTATTTATTGATGCTCTCAGTGTCTGTGCTACTGGAGTTACATTTAGAAAATGGTCTCCTGTGCCCGTGTGTTGAAGGTTACTTCCCACTTTCTCTTCTATGAGGTTCAGTGTGACTGCATTTATATTGAGGGCTTTGATCCATTTGGATTTGAGTTTTGTGCATGAGGATAGATATGGATCTATTTTCATTCTTCTATATGCTGACATACGGTTATGCCAGCACTATTTGTTGAAGATATTTTCTTTTTTCCCATTGTATAATTTTAGCTTCTTTTTCAAAAATCAGGTGTTCATAGGTGTGTGGATTAATATCTGGGTCTTCAGTTAAATTCCATTGGTCCACCTGTCTGTTTTTAATGGTAATACCAAGCTGTTTTCATTATTATAATGGAGCTTGAAGTCAGGGATGGTGATGCCTCTGGAAGTTCCTTTATTGTACAGGATTATTTGGGCTATCCTGCATTTTTTTGTTTTTCCATGTGAAGCTGAGTATTATTCTTGAGGTCTGTGAAGAATTGTGTTGGGATTTTGATGGAGTGCATTGAATCTGTAGATTATTTTCGGTAGAATGGCCACTTTTACTATGTTGATCCTACCTATCCAAGAGCATGGGAGAGCTTTCCATGTTTTGATATCTTTTTCAGTTTCTTTCTTCAAAGACTTAAAGTTCTTGTCGAACAGATCTTTCACTTCTTTGGTTAGCATTAACCCAAGATATTTTATGTTATTTGTAGGTATTATGAAGGGTAATGTTTCTCTGGTTTCTTTCTCAGCCCCTTTATCATTTATATATAGGAGGAATACTGATTTTTTTGAGTTGATCTTGTATTCTGTTAAGTTACGGAAACACTTGTAACAAAGGTGGCTACCTCATGTTATTAGTAGAATGATGGGATTGACTAGGTAGGAAAATAGGTACACACTTCTGGAAGTCATAATTTTCACAAG
This sequence comes from Myodes glareolus, assembly GCF_982192425.1. Taxonomy (NCBI): domain Eukaryota; kingdom Metazoa; phylum Chordata; class Mammalia; order Rodentia; family Cricetidae; genus Myodes; species Myodes glareolus. The sequence continues at coordinate 106,648,818 of NC_142030.1, forward strand.
GAACCCAGGATGTGAGGGATGAGAGCCATGTTGCAGTCTATAGCCACAGACACCATGTGCTGTCACTGCAGTCCCTTCTTCTGCTCCAGGGGCCCTGACAATGGTCACCCAGCACAGGAGATGCCTTCCTTCCCTACTACTCACAACCCCCTTCTGAAAAGCCTCAAAGCCACTTGTGGGCTGCCAGCATGGATTCTTTCTGAGGAGAGGGCCCCTGGCCTGAAACCGTGAACCCACTTATGGACTGCCAGCTTGGATTCTTTCTGAGGAGAGAGCCTCTGGCCTGAAACCATGAACGGCATCACTCTTTTATGTACATGTGTAAGGAGATGTAACGTTTCGCATGTAGTGCAGGAGAACATGGCTGTGGGGTGGTATCAAGATTAACATACAAAAGGAAGCCTGGAAACCACTGATCAGGAGCTGCCAAGGACGGAGTATTCATAGGACAAGCCCACAGGCTCCAAACACCAGCAAAGGCGGGCAGGAGAGAAATGACCCATAAAGGATGATTACTCTCTTGGCTGAGCATCGTTGAGCTTCTAACCTTTCCTAGATTTCTGGCCCACTTCCGTTCTCAGGAGTGCATTTCTCTCCTCTGTTATAAACTGTCTGTTCCTATCACTGTCCATGAGTCCTTGGTCCAACTCTGCTCCAGGACACTATAATCAGAAACGTTTGGCAGGTGCCCTCTGGATTCAGGTCTATGCCTATAAATGTAGACATAACTCGGGCCTTGTCTTAGTTTGGTTTTTATTGCTGTGAAGAGACACCATAATCATGGCAACTCTTACAAATGAAAACATTTAATTGGTATGCCTCACTTACAGTTTCTGAGATTCAGTCTGTTATCATCAAGGTGGGGAACAGGGCAGCATGCAGGCAGACATCTTGCTGGGGAAGGAGCTGAGACTCCTACATCTTGAAGGCAACAGGAAGTTGATTGAGACTCTGAACTGTATCCCGAGCATAGGAAACCCCAAATCATACCTCCACAGTGACACACTTCCTCCAAAAAGGTCACACCTACTCCAACAAAGCCATACCTCCTAATAGTGCCACTCCTTAAGAGATTTGGGGGCCAACTACATTCAAACTACCATAGGCCTCACTCATGCAAGACAATTCTAAAGTTGGATAACCTCAGCCATTTTGAACATATAATGCTTTCCATATATCTCTGTACCTATGATGAAGTTCAGTTATAAAATTAGTGCAGTAAGAGATTTATAACTGCTAGTGGTGAACAGAACGTTTTAAGAGCCTACTGTGACAGCGGTCTGTGAACGTGATTCTTTGTGGGTTATGGGGGCAGTACTGTATGTGAAAATCAATTAAGACTTTTTTCCCAATCGATCCTGACCATTTGCTTTGTCTAAGTGTAGGAAGACAGTTCTGAGAAGACCGAGGACCTGTGTTCACGGGCTAGTTGTAGGCTCTCCGCTGTGACTATAGGGCCACCACACTCTTTTCTAGCAGTCGTATTATAAAAAGGAAAACAAACCAATGCAAATAAATCTAGTATTATTTTATTTAAACAACTACATCTAGGATGCACTTTCAATGTGGAAGAGACAATGAGAAAGCGATTTCCTTTTTTTTAATGGCTACTGCCTCTGAAGCATGTTTTTCCCAGGGAATGAACTCACCAGCACTCTGGCCCTGATGTCACTAGAGACAAGGATGGGAGTTTGGTCCCTCACAGCTCTAAAAAGGAAGACTGAGTCACCCATCCTCAACAGGTCAATTAAATAAACAAGTAATGTTGAAAAGGAGAGAAAATAGATTTATTCAATGTGGTCACTTTGCAAAGAGAAACAAGCAAGAAGGGCTGGCAATCCCCACACCCATCCTCAGGGTCCTGCCAGGTTTCTTAGATTTAAATAGAAGGTAAGAGATACGCCTTACTAAGTAGGAAGTGTGATCCCACTCGGCACTGACCTATCACTGTCTGTGCTCCAGTGTGTCCTGCAAGGGGGTTAAACAGTGATCAAAACACTGAAAAATCTTCCTGGGCAATAATCTGCCCCCTGGCTGCTGCTGGGCTTCATCCATTCCTTCTCCCAGCATGAGGTTCCTGGGGAAATTCTATTCTTGGGGGATCATTGTCTCAAGCATTCTGGTAGTCAAGGAGAGGGCTTGTGTCTCTTTAGAATATCTTCCATTTGAAAGGGGGTACATTTAATATGCATATATAACGTATGAAAATTGAAACACATGGACTCCCGCTGCACTAGTAGTGTGCCGTGTGGTACTCTGGCTTTTTATTTCTTCCCTGGGTCTGTCCTATTTCATCCATCAAGAGGTCTGGTACACAGAGCCCTTGGAAGCATCCAAGAAAATCTTCCTAGTAGGCATTCATAACTTGAGCTGTGGACAAGTAATTCATAACATTCATGTGGACAGCTCCAAGCTTGTGGTGCTTGGACATCCTGCAATAGGGCAAAGCTTAGCCTGGATTTGCCTGACTGTGCCTGGTGCTTTTTGTACCCCACCACCCCCAAATCTTCTCCTATTTGGCCAGAGAACATTTCATTGTTTAAGGGGCAGAAAACTCAGGAAGTTCAGACAGGTTTTTCCCTTGGGTCTTCTGGACAAAATCTGAAGAAAACAGGAGGAAGAGGGAGAGGTGGGGTGGGCAGGTATGAGAGCAAAATCTCTCTTTCCCCCAAAGTTCTACCTTAGAATGCAAACACATTCTTTCCTCCCCCAAAGAAGAAAGCAACCCTCCATAGCATACATTTCTGGGATAGTCTCATGCATTCTTAGCTAGTCTTGAACTCACTATGTAGATGAAACTAACCCTGAACTCCTGATGGTCCTGCCTCTACTTCCCTCACACTGGGATTAAAAGCATGCACCATGATGCCAGTTTTATGTGGTGCTGAGGACAGAATCCAGAACTTCACGTGTGCCAAGTGAACATGTTAGCAACTGAGCTGTAGTTCCGGTCAGTCTGCTTGTTATTAACAGTGAAGGGTTCTGCTTACTGTCAGCAAGACTATGTTCACCTCTTTCATGCTACTGGGTGCTGGAAAGGATACATTGCTTTCCGCGGAGGGAGGCCCTGATACTTCAGCCTGGTGTGGGACCTCTCTGCTGTGTCGAGCCTAACCAAAGACATTCAAAGGCAAAATTAGCTTGAGTTTGCTGACTCAAATCATTTCTTCTTAGCAGAATGACTGGAACATAGTAATTTAGCAGCTGACAACTATTTCCAGTAATGACTGGAATAATAATTCATAATTAAAAGAGATTATAATGAAATACTGCATTCAAACCAGACAAAACATTTATCCCTACCTCTGCCTCTCCTTTTATTTCCACTGCTTCACTTAAAATATTTCTGATTTCTTTTCTTTCTCCCATAAAAGGATGAAAGGACCATTTCACCTCTCAGTAAAAATAAGTACAATTTTCTTCTTGCCAGCCGTCTCACCATTGATTTAGCACAAAGGTCAATTAGAAGCCAATCGCCCTCATTTCCTAATCTCAAGTGGCTGATCCAAGGGAGGCTACTGCTGGCCTGAGTTGTTCTTTCTCCTTTGCTAGAAGCTAAACAGCCACCCAGGGGCAGGTTCTAGAGAGGCAGGGGCAGGGGCCTTGTTAGCCTGCTTGCCACTTCTCTGCCCACATAGATTTGCTGAAGTCTCTGAAGAGCGGCAGCTCCAGCTTTGAAGGTGCCTCTCCCTAAGCTCCTTAGGTGCTCTCAGCCTCCCAGGGTGAGCCTGGCTTGAGCTCAAGCAGCCTCTTGTAGACAGCATGGCTGTGGGTGGCGCGAGAACTTTCTGCAGCAGTTAACACTAATGTAATTTCTACGGCAACACAGAGACATTAAAAGGCACCGTGTCCTGGGAATTTATTCTCAATTTTAATGGAAATAAAATGCGAAAAGCATTTTCAGCTGTCCCTGCTCATGGCCCTTTCTGGTTTGCCCTGCTAACACCCATTTCACTAATCATTTTTTTTTTAAATAGCAGGAACAGCTTAACCTGAAAAGAGAACAAAGCCATGCGCTGAAGTGTGAGGGAGGCAAGTGCTCGGCTGTCCCTGTCGCCCTAGAATCTGAGAGGCGAGGACCCCCGGCCCCCTCTTGTCCTCACACACTCACCTCCTTCAGAGTATTATACTGTTGGGAATAAAGAGTGACTTTTTTCCTCCCTTTGGCTATCATAATGAAACAATGGTACCCAAGAAATTGTAATTTCTCCAGGAATCTGAGAAGGAAGAATCTGGAAGCTTGGTGCCAACCAGAGGGCAATGTGTCTTCAAGGAAGGCATTTCAGAGAGCCCTGACACCTCCCAGAAGTCTAGGCAAGGAGGGGTGAGTGAGACCTTTCTTGCTTCTATTTAAACCTTCATGTCAGTGAATAAAAAAATGAAGATGTGATTACTCTTTGGTATGGTGGAGGAGAAGGTTTTACTGTAGACATGTTGGAGAAAACAACCAGAGGCATCTGGAAGGGTCCAGACTTAGCCAGGTCATGAGAGGAGAGAGAGAGAACAAGAGCAGAAGAGAATGGGGGGCAGGGTGGTTAAGAGAGGAGCTGCAGACCAAGTGGCCAAGAGCAAGTCAGTGACCAAGAAGGAGCCTTGCCAAAGTGGCTGAGTTATGTAAGGATCAGAAGCTGGGGGAAGGGAGGCAGAAGCACAGGCCCAGGCTTGGAGAGGTTTAGGGCAGGTGAGAAGTGCTGAGAGGAGCCTCAGGCATTGAGAGAGACTTGTCTGGGTTTCCTCAAGATGGACTTGGAGTGAGTGAACCACTTTGTTCCTCTTTGGGAGTCATCTTTGTTTCTCTTCCTAATGTAGCCACACTGAATAGCCATTCTTTTTCTGATTTTCATAACTTGTTTAATTGACCAATTGAGGATAAGTGCTGAGACCTTCATGTTAGGGTTGCCATACCCAAACTCTGACCTTAATAACTCTTCACAGCAAGGGGCCTGAGAGAGGGCCTGAGCTGCATCTCCGAAGACAGACCCCTGGGCTTGGGGATGAATGGCAAAGAGAAGATGGCACAGAGGTGAGGTTCCCCGTCTGTTGTTCTAGTGTGTGCTGTATTAGTGTCTACTGGGAGCCACCAAAGGAAAGGACATGAGAGGAAAATAAATGGTTCCTTCTGGTTTGCCATAACAGCAGCCCCCTTTCAAGTCAGGTTTCTCAATTAGAAACTCTCAGGCTCACAAGCCTTTTGGTGTCCTAGTCCCCATGGTGGCCGTCAGTGGCGACCTGGAAGCAAGTGACTTCATATTCAAGTTCACTTCTTCAGCCGAAGTTCCATATAGAGGGAGATCCAAGAAGAATGCAACTGAAGGGATTGATCAATAGCTCCCCAAAGATAGGACATGAAGAACAAAGGATGAACTAGGTCAAAGTCCTGAAACAGGGTGTAGAGATAATAGTGTTAGTTAGCCAAGTTATAAGATAATAGCAGTGGTGCACGCTGGATGAGATCTGTGCACTGTAACCTCACAGCGGGGCTGTTGGTTTTCTCTAGGGATAGAATGTAGAGATGGATGTGGCTTGATTTCTCCCGGGCTGTTCTATCTGGTTTCTTAATGCTCAGGAACCCCAAAGCATGATGAAAAGGAAACTAGTGGGAGTGGTCCATGCTAGTCAGGTCAGAGTAAAGCAACTTCAAGACTTCTGCCCCAGGACGAGCATGAACAGACTGTTGTCACCCTATTCCCTAGTAAACTTTTCAACTTTTGGGTGCTTAAACCTCTGTGCATATCCCAGCATCATATACATCTACTTAGACTGAATTCTGGGTAAAATGCGCTTCCTCTAAAGCATACTGCTAACCTAGAAGTGTTCACCCTGGAGAAGACTCAAAGGAGGGGTTAACAGGAGGAGAGAAACATAATCCCTTTGCATGCCAGGGTAAAAGCCAATGCTGCTCAGCTTGGCCTGCTCTCCTAAGGAACACATTCTTATTCTTTTCTTGCTTTCATTAAACCATTGACTGCTTCATTTGCTAATGTTTTCCATCGAATTTTATTTCAGGAGCACAAGAACCAAGACTACTGTTGGGGTCATTATCAGAGAAACCTCTCTGAGACTGGTATGGCCACAGCATGGGTCACAGGGCCGGCATGAGGAAGGGGTGAAGGTCTGGATAAGGGGCTCCATAGCATCTACCTTCCATACAGTAATACGTTAGAAAAAAAGAGTAAGGCATGGGGAATACATTACTGTGAACTGCGCAAGTAGAGAAGGTAATTTTTGAAAGGCTATTGAGAGACACGGAGGGGGTATGGTGTAGTTGAGAATGAAGGAGCAACAAATGCAACACCTACCAGGCAAGAGCATATTTGCCCCCTTTGCAGAATATCAAGGTCAATGGGAATTCTGTTGCAAGTTTCACTGGCACTCAAGAGTGTTGGGTCACAAATAAAAGACATTTTTATTAAAAACTTGAGGGCTGTAGAGATGGATAAATGGTTAGGAGTGCTTACTGCTCTTGTAGAGGACCCAGCTACACCTTCATGGTGACTCACAATCATCTGTTACTCCAGTTCCAGGTATCCAACTCCTCTTCTGACCTCTGTAAGCTCCAGCACATAGGTGGTACACATGCCTGCATTCAATGCATTCCTATGTATACATACAATTACAAAAGCTGGGGACTTTCATTAAATACTGATCAAGGGCTAGAGATAATGTGGTATGGGTTTTAGGATATGGTTTAGCTTTGGGGACAAAAGAAATGGGATAAAGCTGAGAGATAAGCTTGGCACTGAGGGGGCAGAGGGACTCAGGTTGTATGAGGAGACATGATAAGATAGGTGCTGGTAGGCTTTAATCGTATGGTAGTGATGGTGCTGTGGATGCTGTTATAGCTGTTATATCAGATAATGCATGTTAGATGTGGCAGGTTGGGGGAAAGGAGTTAATACAAAATTACCCTTCAGAGTGAGCCTCGTTTGGAGAGAGCCTCATAATCATGAAGAGGGGTCATGAAGAGGGGAACTGAGTGCTAGTGGCAGCATTAAGAGGCTTTGGGAAGAGGGAGAGAGAGAGAGAGAGAGAGAGAGAGAGAGAGAGAGAGAGAGAGAGACAGAGACAGAGACAGAGAGACAGAGAGGAGTGGGGAGGGGGAGGGGAGAGGGGGAGAGGAGACACACACACATACACAGGGAGAGAGAGGCTGAGCCTTCCTTTAAAAAACATGGAGAGTGTCACCCTCCCACAAAGTTCAAGGACTATCACAGAAGAAGGGATGAGAAGATGGCAAGAGCCAGAATTAAGGAGAACTTGACAAAACTATGATGGCCTCCCCAAAATCTCTTTCATGTTATGACTTCTTTTTCAGGAAGAATCTTCCACCAATTTCATTGCTTAGTGGGAAGATCTGAATTACCTCCTTACATGCCTCTCGACTTTGCATTGAGTCAACCATCACTTTGGAAGCCTTTATGGAAGCCTTCCCATGTATCTGAATTGAATCATGTGTCTCCCATGATGTGCACTCTGCTGTGTCCTCGAAACTTTCATTATTAGGAATGACCACAGCATTTGCTTTGTTGTTTGTTCCCTTCTCCTCTTGATCTTCTGAAAACCTTCCTTCACTCAGTTGCCATGGGGATCTTCCTTAGCACACTCTAAACCATTGGCTGCCCATTGATCTGAAGACCAAGTACTAGTTATTTAACATGTCTTTCAGGGCTCTCCTCTCCTCTCCTCTCCTCTCCTCTCCTCTCCTCTCCTCTCCTCTCCTCTCCTCTCCTCTCCTCTCCTCTCCTCTCCTCTCCTCTCCTCTCTTCTCTTCTCCTCTTCTCTCCTCTCCTCTCTTCTCACCAGATATGAAGTTGACCACAACCCCCGACCCTCCAAAAAAAGAAAAGAAAAGAAAAAGAAAAAAAGAAAGAAAAAAAAACTTCATCAAAGTCCAACTTGACCAGCTGACGAGTTTCCTGGGGTTATTTACAGAACTACAATGTAGTGGCATTTCATTTATATTTTAATAAGTAAAGCTTACCTGAAGGTTAGAGAGCAAAACAGCCAGTCACTGACTCTTACCTCTACCTCAGTCCCGGTTTGCTCAGTCAGTAGAGCATAAAACTCTTAATCCCAGAGTCATGGGTTCGTGTCTCACATTGGGTGCCAAATGTAGCACAATTAATAAAAACTCAGAGACAAAAATCGGGGTTCAACCTGAAGATCAGAAAGTAAAACAGCCCCACTGGTCAGCCTTACAGACCAGACAGTGGTAACACACACCTTTAACCCCACACTAGTTACCATAGAAACCTGGCAGTACATGCCTTTAATTCCAGTGATGAATTCCTTTAACCCCAATCCTAGAGAGGATTATTAAATGGGAGGACAGCTCTCAGGCACAGTCTCATTTTGAGATTACTGGAGCCAGGATGCCATTTCAGACTGAGGCAGAGGTAAGAGTCAGTGGCTGGCTGTTTGCTTTTCTGAACTTCAGGTTGAATCCCAATTTCTGTCTCTGGGTTTTTATTAATAATGCTACACTATGACTCAAAGCTGCAACACCACAAAGGCCACACCAGTTTAAATGACAGTTCAAAAACACTACATCCCTAAAGCTCTCTGAATGACTTACAGGAAACCCAGCAGGTCAGTATTTCTTCTCCCCAGCAGCCCTCATTTCCTATATAGCACTGGGAACTTCTTGAGCTTTATGAGGTATTTTGATGAGCCTCTCTCTCAGATGGAATGCTTTAGTTGGGAGGAAATTGCTACACAGCACCTTCCCTTTCCTTCCCATTTCCTTTTCTTTCTCCTTCCCTTTCCTTCTACCTTTTTACGTCTTGTCCCCCTTTCTTTCTCTCCCTTTTGTTCTCTTCCCCTTTCTCTTCATGTTGTATTTTCCCCCTGAGCATTAGTATATTTCTTTAGTACCTCTTAGGGATTCTGAAGTAAGAAAGAGCTGTAGATTCCTTATGCCCTCCATATTCTTCTCTATGATATTTAGTTTTCTTCTCAGGGTATTTATTATCACTGGCCATGGTATGTTTACTCATTAATTTGTCTCCACACCTGAGTAAGATAGCCCATTTAATACCTAGAGTATCCGCTTTGATTCTGCTGTGATCCCCAGAACTTAGAACAACATTCAGTGTAGGAAGAGGACTCAATCAATAGGTTACATGTGCTGATTTCCAACAGTAGGCACATTGAGCTCAAATCAGACAATTTATTGGCTCCTGTGATGGCTAATATTCACTGTGAGGTGATTTTTGAATCTATTTGAAAACATATATCTTGGTATGTCTCATTTTTCAGAATGATTTGACTGAGGATGGAAGACTCACCCTAAATATAATTGGCGCTATTCAATCGGCAGGGTCTCAGACAGAATAAAAAGGAGAAAGTGTGCTGAGCACCAGAATTCATTTTTTTTTTAGTTTCCTGACTACAGATGCAACAAACCCAGATGCTTCAAGCTCCTTGACTGTGTCTTCTCTGCAATGATGGTCTGCACTCTGAAGTTGGACCCAACATGAAACCTCTTTTCTTAAGTTATTTTTGTCAGAGCAATGAGAAAAGTAATTAATACAGCTCCTATAGCCAGATGTCTAAAAAACGAAGAATCTCTCTTTAGTTAAGGCAAACCCTTTATGAGAGATGAGTAAGACATTTTCCCATAGCCATATCTTAACTTGATTCCCCTAGCCATATCTTAACTTGTGAGTAACTGCTTCACATGCCTTTCTGATGGTTGAAGGGGAGATTTCCAAGAAGAATTTGTCATCTGTGGCTGAGAAAGGTCTGGTGTGTTGTCATCTGTGCCCCTGATAAGAAACTTCCCCTGGAATGCTGGTCTCTTCCTCTCAGAGAGTGTGTCTGGAGAAGGGAGTTAGTAGATGCCACAGACCTCTCTGTAAGTTCTGTTTTACTCTGACTGTTGGATTCACAAAAGGAAACCCACATCCTTATGGGGGAAGCAAGGGAACATTTGTCAGAGGGTATTTGAAAAATGTGTAGGGACATGAGTAGGAGGCTGTGATAGTTTGACTGATAGCATCATTTGCTTATCAGTGTCAAAAATGTATCTCAAAGACAAAAAATACCAACATCCTCTACTAACAAAAATAAATTAGGTTCAATTAAAATAGCTGCTGTTGTTTCTCAAATGTAGGGCCAAATTCCATAAACCAAAGGTTCTTATTATTCCCAGAAGAAAAGAAATGAACAAATGTGTTAGAAAAACAATTTGCAAAACACTCATTAGTCCAGAAGTATCCCTGAGAATTCTCCCTCCAGACCTCTAATGGGCCATGAAACCTGAATTCAATATAAAATGATTTAACTGTCAAGTGGGTGAACTGCATAGAATTCTGTTGTTTTGCTTTTTCATTATGGCATTTGCTTTTTGTAGAGGCTGCTTGTGCAAATACTATTTGTTTTACTGAAGTTCAAAGAAGCTTCTTGTTGGAAATAGAGTTTTGTCTTCTTGGAGGAGCTGGTGTGGGTTGACCAGTTGTCTGTTATTTCCCTGCTTCTCTTCTGTTCTCACCTTGCTCCTATTGGAGTCCTCCTGGCTGCCTCATACCCCTCATACCCATCACTGACATACCCAATGAGATCTGTGAATCTGTCATCCTGCAGAATTTTGAGAGCTCGTACATTAGATTCTTGCTTTCCAATCCATTAATTTTGTTGTTCTAGGCCGTTGGGAGTCCTGTTGCCGCTTATAAGGAAAACAGATTGCTGCAAATGCTCTCAGCATCTGGTATTTAGTATGTATGTTTTGCAGGTGCTCTATCTCTCTACTATACAGCACTGCTGGACTTCTGTATGCGTGTACACACTGGCGCCCTATTATAATAATCTCAGCAGAAGCAGATATGCTTCCATTTACAATTGGGTGTGTTCTTTTCCTGTATGGTGTTCCCAGACACTTGGGTGTTCGTTTAAATCTTCTCATGGAAAGTTAACCCTCTGAGGATAGAACAGCATATCAGAAATACTTCTTCGGGCTTGGGATGTAGCTCAGTTGAGAAGCTGCTTCATTAGCATACACAAAGTCTTGGATTTGGTAAACAGGAATAAACCTGGCATGGCAGATCATACCTGCAATCACAGTATTAAGGAGGTAGAAACAGGAAGGATCAGAGAAGCTCAAGGTCACACTCAGCCATATAGTGATTGTGATACAAGGCTGGGATTCAGGTGACCCTGTCTTACAAAGAAAACCCTGATCAACATTTTACAGAGAATATGAAACATCTTTTGAGGATATGACATTATGATTCTTTTGTTTGGTTTATGTTCTGGCTAGTTTTTATTTTTAAGTTGACACAACCTGGAATCTCCAAGAAAAGGGCGTCCTGACTGAGGAATTTCCTTGATCAAGCTGACCTGTGTTCATGTCTATGAGATGTTGTCTTGATTGATGAATCATGTGACAAGGCCTGGCACATTGTTGGAAGCACCATCTCCAGAGATGTGGGCTCTGGCTCTATATATAATAAAACAAGCTAAGCATGAGTCCGTGAGTGGTCAGTACACATTCCTCCATTCCTTCATAGTTTTTGTTTCAACTTCCTACCTTGAATTTCTACTTTGGTATCCTACAATGATGGATTAACCTTTATTATGAAATAAACCATTTCCTTTCATAAATTGATTTTGGTTAGATTGTTTTTTACCAAAGCCACAGAAAAGTCTCTACATGAATTTGTGTGTCTTAGCTTTCATTGAAAGCAAGCAGAGGTGGTGGGCAAACCTTGCTTTCTTCACTGAAGGGACTGGAGTGGCTGGTGGTGGTCACAGGCAGTGCAGCCATGCATATAGGAGCTGGGCACCAGCAGGTTAGTTACAGTGGAGAGATGGGTACTGATAGGAAGGGCTGAGAAGAGCTGACAGGTCAAGTTTTCTTTTTCTGGTTCTGTCGGATCCAGGACCTGATCAGAACTTTAAGGCCTTGTTGTCATTTTCTTTAGCTAGGGTGACCCTTCTCCACTTCTGTACTGTTGTAGTTTTTCCATCCAGAGCTCTCTCAGGAGGTTGGACTGCGCAATCAGAATTTGGCATCTGTCATACACCAGAAAAACAAAGGACACTGGAACTCAGTCCTGATAACTCTTAACAGGGTGGCATTTGTAAGTTTCATTAACATCTCTGAGTCCCTGTTTCCCTCTGAGGGAATGAGTGTACCTAATCCATTGATATGTTATAAAGGTTTCCTTAAGTGGGAACTAGAGAGGGAGAGCTCAGTTGATAAGATGCTTGCTCTGCAAGTCTGATGTGGTTGTTTGAATGTAATTGGCCCCATAAGCTCATAGGGAGTGGCACTATTACCTCGTTGAAGTGGGTGTGGCCTTGTTTGAGGAACTGTGTTACTGTGGGGGCTGACTTTGAGGTCTCATATATTTCAAGCCACGTCGTGTTCAGATCACTTCCTAATGCCTGTGGGATCCAAACACAGCTCCTTCTCTACTCTCAGTTTCTTCTCCAGAATCATGTCTGCTTGCATGCTGCCATATTCCACCACGATAATGGACTAACCTTTGAAACTGTAAGCCACCCAGTTAAACGGTTTCCTTTATAAGGGTTGCCATGGTCATGGTGTCTCTTCATTGCAATAGAACCCTAACTAGGGCACTTGAGGCATGAGTTCCTTCTTTAATACTCATGTAAAAATTTGGGTTTTTGCACTTTTGCAATCTCAGCCCCGGGGAAACAAAGACAGGCAGGCCGGGGAAACAGAGACAGGCAGGCCTTTGGAGATCACGACATAGTCAGCCTAGCCTACTCGTTGAGCTCTAGGCCAGTGAGAGATCCTGACTCAAAGGTAATGGCACCTGATGAATGACATCTGATGCTGTCCTTTGGCCTACATACACAGACCCCCATGTGCACCTCCACACACATGGAAAAACATACACATATGCACTCACAGAAACAGAGAGAGAGAGAGAGAGAGAGAGAGAGAGAGAGAGAGAGAGAGAGAGATTTTGTTAACTTTAATAAACTCAATAGTTCTTGGCAGCAGGCCCAGAACATTGTAAGCTAGCCAAATATTAAGCTCTTCTCCCTGGGCTCCGAGTGTACTCTTTTTGGCTCTGGTACATTCAGCTGGATCTCTGCAGACCATACCTCTGCTCTGCCAGCTTCTCCCTCCTAGGATTGACACTAGCAGGTGCTGTAAAGAGATGAGGAATAGCCAAGCCTTACTTCCTGTCCCTTTCCGTTCCTGTGTCCCTCCCTGCAGCGGCTCACCCTTTATCTTCACTCACTACTTCATTGGCTCCTTGTCATTTGTTAGTGGCAGCTCAACAACTCTTACTTTCAGAGGACTGGGTCAACTTCGTGAGAATATCCTTTACCTTTCTAGCTTCTGATGCCTCCACCTCCTCCTATGTTTCTTCAGCTTCAGGGGACACAAAACAGACATGCTATGCTGCTGGTTTGGAGGATGGAGGAGAGGCCCCAAGCCAGGGATCCTGGTAGCTTTTAGAAGCTTGGAATTATAGGAAATGAGACTTTATTGCAGAGTCTCTAAGAAGGAATGGAGCCTCGCTGATATTCTGCCTCCAGCCCAGAGAGCCTTGTGAGAAGCTCCTGAATTATGTTTACCAGGGTAACTGCATATAGGTGATGTAAAAGGACATACTCACACCTCAGGGATTACACAATGCTGGCTCTTTGTGGACGCTCAAACCTGTGTCTGACAAGTCAGAAGCATCGTGAACTTATGCGGTGGTCATTGACCCAGTTTCTAAATTTTAACAGACATAAAAATCCACACTGGCTCATGGAGGGTGGACTCTTACGTTATTCTTGTGATGTTCCTTTCTTACTAGGTGTCATCTCAAACCAATCCTTTCATCTAGAAAAGTCACCATTGTCATAGAACATCCATCAGAAGAGCGATGTAACCATCTAAAATCTATGTAAGGAGAAACATGGATTATGTTATAATGTAAATACTGAGATTCTGATCACAGGCTCGACTGCTGAATTTCTGATCCTTAGCTGGTGGCTCCATTTGGTGAGGTTGTGGAAAATTTAGGAGCTAGGGTCTAGCTGGAGGAAGGTTGTGGTGGGGTGGGGCGTGAAGAATATTCCTGATTCCAGCTTCCCATCTCTTTCTTTGTTTCCTGATTGTCCTGATGTGACACATGGCCCCAAATGGTCTCCCCTCCATGATGGACTGAAACCTCTAAAACCAAGAATTTGAATCAATCCTTCCTTCTTTACCTTGCCCTTCTGTCAGGCATTTTCTCTGAGCAAGGAGAGAAGTTATGAATACATAAGCATTTCTCCTGGGCTGGAGCTGATTCTCAAGGGAAATTGTAACTGGTTATGAAGAGGGTGAGGATGGAATGCACAGTGCTATGCTTGAATTAGCTCTACTGCTTAGGACGCTGAGCTACGAAAGACAGAAGAACCTCAGGGTTTTGTTCATGTGTGTGCTTATGTGTGTACTGATGCATATGTGCTCATGTGTGTAGAAGCCAAAGTTTAACCTTGGGTATTGTTCCTCAGGCATTGTTCATCACGTTTTTTGAGACCAAGTCTTTCACTACCTGGAGCTTGCTGAACTGGCTAAGCTGGCTGGCCAGTGAGCCCCAGGAATTCCCTATCTCCACCTTTGCAGTGCTGGAATTACAGGTATATGTTACCATGGCTGATTTTTAAAATGTAGGTTTGGGGCTTGAATTCAGGTCTCTATGCTTGTGTGGAAAGCACTGAGCTGTCTATCTCCCCAGTCCCTGAAACTTCAGACAGTTTTTCTTACCAAAATCAACAAACAAACAAAACAACAATAACAAAACAACAAAATAAAAGACCCAGAAAGCTTGATAGGTGAGAAACTGTCAAAGAGAGACTATCTAGATTTCAATCTGGGCTCCTTTCCTTAACTTGGTATCTGTGTTCAGCTGGGCAAGTCACTCAGCTCCTCTGTGTCTCAGTTTCTCTCCTTACAAAGAAGTAGCATGAATTTACTTACTAGCTTCCCGTGTAGGTGAAATGATACAATGAGTATAGTGTGATTCAAAACAAGCAAGCAGAAGGACCATGTTAATACTGTTGTCTTAATTCTTTAGCAGCAAAGGGTGTTAGGGTGAAAGCAGGTGGTTTTAGATGAGAGATGATGCATTTGTGTAAGACCTGAATACAAATGCTTTATCCACTGAACAGACTGTCCGTGAACAAGTGGATGGCTGACTGGATTGCCCTCCACCTGAGAATGATTACACTGCTCCAGTCCTGCTTGCCCAGGACAAAGTTTCAGGCATAGCTGGGAGACAGTGAGAATCAGAGGGAGAACGATCTCCTCCTGGGCCTTGGAGAGAGCACTGGTGGGGAGCAGAGTGGAGAGGGAGGTAAGTCCCATGATATCAGGGACTCCTGTGGTGTTAGAGGGCATCCTGTCAGTCTCAGTGTTTCCTTCAGACAGAGGCCTGCCTTGTGCTGACATCTTGTCTGTAGAAAGCACTACTTTGCTTTCTGTTGGTGTGATAAACATCATAACCAAAAGAAACCTGCGTGGTAAAGGGTTGTCTCAGATTATGGGTTTTAGTCCATTATTGAGGGTATGAGTTCAAGGCAGGAGCTAAAGCAGAGACCTTGGAAGGATGTCGCTTGCTGTCTGACTCCCAAGGTAGGAGATCACATGCCTTTCTTATATGGCTCAGGCCCACCTGCTCAGAGCTGGCACTATCCACAGTGGGCTGGGCCCTTCCATATCAACGAAAAAAAAAAGAAAGTGCCTCACAGTCATGACCACAGGCCAATCAGACTGAGGCAATCTCCCAGCTGAGACTCCCTCAGATAGCTGGCCTGTGTCAAGTTGGCAGCTGAACCTAACTATGATAATGCATATATTAAATGACATTTTCCACTAAGTGTTAACATGAACACCACACACACACACACACACACACACACACACACACACACACACACACAAAGAGAGAGAGAGAGAGAGAGAGAGAGAGAGAGAGAGAGAGAGAGAAAGAGGAAGGGATGGAGAGACATTAGTGTGGAGAAAGGCAGCATCTCCCCAGTGCCTACTAGGGATTTATGGGATGCTGGTATCCCAGGGCAACCATGTGAGGATGTACTATTTACTTTACAGTGACAAAGAGAAAGTGAGCAGAAGTTACTGTAGAAGCCTGAGCACATGCAAGAACCTTGATGGCCATGCCAACTCAGAGGTGGCATGTGCCACATACTGTACTGAACATCTCACAGGTTTTAGGCTATTCAGCCCTCCATGAGCCTGTAGGATTACCATACCCACTTGGTTCTGAGAAACCTGAGATTAGGGAGGATCTGTAGTTGGTGCCAAGCAAGGTGGGTAACACAACTAGGCTTAAATCCTTGGTCCTTAAAGCCCTTATTTTTCCATGTTCATTTAATTTTACCCAAGAAATGGCATCCAATGAACTGTGTGCACATGGAGAAGGATAGAATATGGAAGGAAACAAGGAACTGGAGAGAAATGTTTGAGTAGGGCAGCCTACTGCCTCATCAAGAGGGGAAGAAGGATTTTTTTCCTTTCTTTTCATTTTATTGAAAATAGACTCTTTTCTAATACAATTCACAAGCACATTCTTCCCTCCCTCCACTCCTCCCAATCTCCCTTTTCTCCCAGATTCACAGTTCCCCTCCCTCCACTCCTCCTAGTTTCTCCCCCCTCCCATCCATACCCACCCTACCTTTGTTTCCTCTTCAGAAGGGAGCAGACTTCCAAGGCCACAAACAAGATACAGCAAAAAAAGTCCTCATGTGAATACTGGACAAGGCAACCCAGCAGGAGGAAAAGGATCTCAAGAGCAGGCAAAATAGAGATTCTTTTCAAGACAACTTATTTGAAATAAATGAAAGACATTCTGTGTGTTCTTTGTGTTGCTATAACTGGCCATGTAGGAAGGAGGCTATCTAAAGAAACATTTATGACTCCCCTTGGGCCATCATACTATTGAAACAATAGTATGTTTTGATTCTGAAAGGCAGAATTTCCCAAAGAGTCCCATGGAGAGAGAGACAGAGAGAGAGAGAGGGAGAGAGAGAGAGACAGAGAGAGAGAGAGGGAGAGAGAGAGAGAGAGAGAGAGAGAGAGAGAGAGAGAGAGAGAGAGAGAAGGAACTTGTCTCCCAGAGAGAAAATTTACAATTTGTCAGACCATCTTGTGGGGGACCCTGGGCTTAGACAATGATGATCTGCGTATTGGTGGTGGGATGGCATCTTGACAGACGGGCACTGCTTAGTTATGCACACATCTTGTCCTCCATTTAAGCCTAAGCCTCATGTCAGGGCCTTGTGGGTGGACTTGGAGACCACTGGCCCTCTTGGTTCCTCTTCCACACCAATTTCCTTTTCATGTTTTTTTCCCTATTGTTTCCTTAACTGACCTTTTGAGGATAGGCCAAGCCTGTATTGTTGGAGCTGAGGCCCAGGCTCTGACCCTAACAACTGCAGAAATATTCCCCTTGACTGACCTCTGGGATAGAGGTTGAGAGGCATGACTTTTAATTCACCAGGCAGCCTGTCATGGCTGTTTAGGATAGTATCTCCCAGAGTCCCTTTGCCTCTTAGCTCATAACAGTGCCAGACATTTGAAACATGCCAAATGAGAGCTAAGCAGGGACACATAGTAACTTCCCGAAGTCTTCCCCACTGATACCCATGCTGAGACCCCTGCCTGTCATGAGGCTGTTACAATGCCAGAAAACTAAGATCTTTTGGCAAATGGGTTAATTCATAATTACAGCCTTTAACCTCTGAATCATGGTCTCTTTCTGGTTGCTGTGCTATTTTTCCTGGTCAGACATGGACAAATGTCGTTAATCTAATCTAATATCTAACATTAATGGCAGACCTAAGAGATGAAATATCAATCTATCTTAGTGAGCTAGTGTATTTATTAGAGTTACTTACAGAACCAGGGATGATTCAAAGGCGGCTGGATCACTGAAAAGCCAACCTCAATATGGGTCATGACTTGTGACAGCTAAATTCCCCAAAATCCCTGAATGACTTGAAGAACAGATACTCCACGGGTCAAGATTCTTCTTCTCAGCAGTTGTTACTGCAACTGTGACCCTATAAGCTGGAGGAACTTCCAGATCCTTGTAAATTTTGTTTACTTTTTTGGACTTTCTAAGTTTCATTTACTTCCAGAGTCTTAAAGAACCTTCCTTCAGGTAGGAATAATTCAACACGTCAGTCTAAGGGGCTGGTTCCTGTCTGGGGTCATTTGAGTGGATGCTCCCCAAATTGTCTCCTCTCTGATTGCTTTCAAGGCTCTTCTGTTAGAACTCATAAGAGCCTGCTGAGCTAGTACAGTGGGGATGCTTCCCGACATCCAGTATCTTAATCAAGGAGTCACAGAGAAATCTATCAACAAATGTGTTGCTGGTGAGTTAACATTTCACCACCCAGAGAAGAGTCAAGGCACCCAGAGAAGAGTCAAGGCACCCAGAAAAGAGTCAAGGCACCCAGAGAAGAGTCAAGGCACCTGGGAAAGAGTCAAGGCACCGAGAGAAGAGTCAAGGCACCCAGAAAAGAGTCAAGGCACCCAAAAAAGAGTCAAGGCACCCAGAGAAGAGTCAAGGCACCCAGAGAAGAGTCAAGGCATGAGTACACTTCTAGTACCAGTGGACTCACGAGGGCAGGACAGGAGGCTTGGTTTTTACAGGGAGAAGGAGGACAGAGGAAGATGTGACCAAGGACAACCAAACATTGTCGTTAATTATGAAGCAATTCCACTGTGGTTCTACAATGACGCTAAATGCAGAAACCCAGACCCTGGGCCCAGGGACCCCATTTTTCATCCAGAAAATCTTCCCTTTTTCTTGTCTTTTTGTATAGCCTCTGTCTTGAGTTGCCAGCTTATTGAGGACACCACCTCTGAGGACGCCCTGACCCCCCCACGCCTCACTCATTCCATTACCATTTCAATTATAGAGCTCATTTTCCCCCGTTGGTCTGAAATAGTCAAATAAATTCTCTGTCTGAGTGCATTTTTTAAGTGGCCATGGTGTTAGCTTATTTATTCTCTTCCTTAACACACAAATGGCTTCTAAAAAGAGGAGTTTAATTTTGCAGCTCACTGGCCCATCCTGTGCATCAGGCACTCTGGTGGCCGCAGCGTGCTGTCTCCTGTCACTGCTGTCAGGACCAGGGCTGCCATTTGGCTTCCAGGAGTGGGATAGATGTGGGTAACAGACCATGGTCTCCATAGGAAGAACTATATTTAGAAACAGTGGTTTACAGGAAGATCCGTGATTATCAACCCCAAATTTTGTTCTTAAAGGAGTGATGCTTAACCCTAGTTGCATGTTTGAACTACTTGTAAGATAACCAGTGTCTCAGACACCTATTTCTACGATTGGAACACTGAACTGTTTCAAAGGATTAGGTAAGATCCCCTAGCAGAAGGCATAGCTAGGTGGGGAAGATTCTGCTGAAAACTCTAGTGTGGTTGAGAGATGTAACTTCTGGCAATCTAGCTTGGCACAAAGGCCACATTCACAACGCTTTGGGACTGAGGAAGAATTCGTAACCTTATGGCTCCTTTCTCTCACACAACTTATCTTACATTAATGTAAAATAAGATACATGTCATGTAAATTATGTGTCTGTGGTGTGTGCTTGTGAATGCAGGTGCCCACAGAAGGCAGAAGATCTCATCCTGGAGCTGGATTGGCCATTGTGAACTGCCTGTTGTGGGTGCTGGAATCTGAACCTGGGTCCTCTGCAAGAACAGTATGTTCCTTTATGCAACCACCTCTCAGTTCCTCTTATGTTTCCTTTTGACAAGACCGAGACAGTAAAAATTTCTCCATGGTAGTTGCTAGAGGAACTTTGGTGTGTGGAGTGCCTATAGGAGCCATTGAGGAGTCAAAGGTGCAGTTGGTCATTGCTTCTCCTTTCAGGGGCTTCCGTAATCTCTGTCATTAGTAGGCAGCCCCAGAAATTATAACCATTATCAGAGGTAGCACCATTGGAAACAGAGAGTTAGTGATGACAGCTGAGAGATCAGGAACTACTGTCCCATTTTAACTCATAGTTTCTAAGTATCTTAAACTGTTCAAATTCTTTCATTTTGGTGGGCCTTATTTAGTTCTGAGAACGTCTTCTTCAGCTTGCTGCAGAAGGCTGCATGTGACAGGACAGACACTGGCTACATTTCTGGTCATTTTTGCTTCCTGTCCCAAGGATCTCAGAGCAGTTGGTGTCATCAGCAGTCTCCCGTGTACACCAGGGTCATTCATATGTTGTGTTGGTTAATCTTATTTGTCAAATTGACTAGCTCTGGAATCAACTAAGAGATACATCTGTTAGATAGGGCATTTCTAGGAAGGATTAACTGAAGGCAAACATATCCTTCCCCACCTCCGTAGTGGTTGGAACCTTCTGGAAGGTCCCAGATACAAAATTCCCAGGTGAAAGCAGTGCTGCTTGCTTGCCTGCCTTCATTTCTGACTGGTGAAGGCATCTACCCTGTTGCTGCGATGCTGCTCCGTCCTTTGTGGCCATTAAAACTCACCTGATATGAATAACAGCTCCCCAGGAACCCTGCATGACTTCAGTGCTGGAGTGGGATTGCTGCGGTGCGCCGACCTCTGTACTGAGTTTCTCTGGCACTTCAGCATGCTGTTGGAGTACCCAGCCTGCATTGTGCAAAGCAAGCTAATCAACCCCCTCCCCTTTGTAATGTGCATCTGTGCTCTCTGCTCTCTTCCTCAGAATCAGAGGAGTGATTCTCAACCTGTGGCTTGTGACCCCTTTGGGGCTCACATTTCAGATATCCTGCATAATACATTGCAATTCATAACAAGATGACAGTTATGAAGTAGAGATGTTGAAATGATTTTAGGGCTGGGGTCAGCACAGCATGAGGAGCTGCACTAAGCGTCACAGCATTGAGAAGGTTGAGAGCCGCTGCTCTAGAGAATCCTGACTATCACATGAAAGGCCAGGGAAAGGAAAAGCAGACAAGAGAGTGGGAGACTTCACCAGCACTGCGGGTTTCACCTAAGAAACCTGCAGAAGCGAGGTCTCTAGGGTGGGAAACCAGAGCAAGTTGTTGACTTTAAGAGGAGGGTAAAAGGGAGGGAGGGTAAAAGGGAGGGAGGGAAGGAGGGAGGGAATCAAAACCTCCTTTTCTGGGTCCATGGTGGCTGTATCTAGGTGTGAGCAGGAGTGGTGGGTAAAGGAATTTCAGGTGATCTAGAAACAAGTCCCTTGACCAGGGGTCACCAGCAGTCAGCAGGGTGGGGGTGGGGCAGCAGTAACTAGGAAAGCAATTGTTTTGGTCCTAATGACTGTGGATTTGCAACATTAACACCATTTAACCAAAATGGAGGTGCTTTACAAAATAGTGAGTGTTATGATATTTTTAAAAATGCTGCAAGATCCCCCTAGGCAGTAGGCAGCAGAAATGCTGTAGGTCCCCAAATGGTGGTAGCAGACCCTGGGAGCAGCCAGTCCCAGGCAGAGATGGCCATGCAGCGGCGGGCTGGTCCCAGGGAAAGTGAGGTTCCCTGACCTGGAGAGCCGCCAGCCCCAGGCAGGGCCCAACCATGCAGTGGTGGGCTGGTCCCAAGTTCCCAGCAACTAGCCGCGTGTGGACAGGTGAGCGGGTGGGAGGCACATGGACAGACACATTGTACAGAATAGAATTGGATATTTATTAGTTGAATTATAAAATGGGAAGGAAAGAGGGAAGAAGGGGGAAAGAGAGGAGAGAGAGAGAGAGAAAGGGAAGAGAAAGAAGAGGACAGAGAGAGAGGGAAGAGAGAAGGACAGCGCTGGGGCCAAAGGGAACAGAAAGAGAATCAAGATGGTGAGAGGAGGGGAGGGGCTGCAGGAAGTGGGTGTGGCTTGTCTCTTAAAGTGCCGAACAATCATAACAGTGAGGCCCTGGCTAGCAGTGAGCCCCTCTCTGGAATTCCTCCCTTCCCTTTCCCAGTTTCCTGCCTTGCTGCAGAATGCAGGCTGTCTTTCCTCCGCCAGAGATCTTCTGCAGTCCCCCTCCCAACCCCTTGTCTGGTCAGAATCATCCCTGCTGACCTGGCCACCAGACTGTGAGACCTTCAGCGCCAAGAATCTTGTCCTATTCCGCATTGCTTCTGTGCTGGGCACAGCATCTGGAAAACAGATGTGATTCATTGACACTTGAGTTGCAGAAACTTCATGAGAGAGGCTTGGGAAGAGCAGGAGAAGAGTTAACAATTGACTAAGTCATGAGTCAATGGCTGTGATGTCTTGAAACGGGTCTGTGTTTTTCCACATAGTGCAAAGTGTTGCCGTGAGTGGCAGACCCTAGTGCCGGGGTGGGGGTGGGGTGGGGGGGTAATGTGAAAGCCTGAGGGGAGACGGTGCTTATGAGTCAGACATATCCAAGTCTTCCGATAGTTGAATTTTATACCATGGTCCATTCATGCTACATCTAGAGTCAACCCCCCCCACGCATTCATGCATGCACGCATGCAGGCATGCACATGTGCACACACACGCACATATACGCACATAGAATGTAAAAGTCATTACACAGACAAGAGTTCAGTTTGGTTGTTAATGGCATTTGCCTTTGTTTCCTGTCATTTTATAACTTAGAATTTTGTAATTTTCTTAGCCTAACTTTGACTTTTTCATCTTAGTGTAAATATAATTATATTTTAGCCAGGATTTTCTAGAGAAACAGAATTAATAGAATGACTATAATACTACAAAAGGGGATTATTAGAATGACTTTTATGGTGTGGCCTAGGAAGTCCGACAATGACTGTCTGCATGGGAGAGGCTGAGAATCTGGTAGTGGCTCTGTCTACGGGGCGGATGTCCCAGCAGTCCCGATCTGGTTTTTAAGGTCTACAGGGTTACTGAAGAGCTTCTGGGCTTCAAGCTCTTAGATTAAAGCAGCTGGTTTTGATGTCAATGAAGGGTAGCAGCAGCAGCAGCAACTACGGAGTAGATGCACTCACCAGCAATAAGTTAAGGCAAACAAGCAGCAGTGCTCTTTCCTAGGACCTTGTTCTATATGGCCTTCTCTGTATTTGTAGTGCTGCCCACTCAGGGTGTAGGGTCTTCCTCTTTACTTAGTTCTCAGAAATACCTTCACAGAGGTACCCAAAGGCATATCTCCTAGATGATTTCATAACCAGTCAAGTTGATAATCAAGATGAGCCATCACAGGTTATAACATCTGTTTAATGAGGTTAAAAAGAAAAGTATTCCCTGTGGGCCATGAGTTGGCTTGGTACTTACAACCAGGCTTAGTGTTTTTATAAGGATTATAAAAATCAGAAAACACCCATACTTTGGAAGCCAACAAGGCAAGAGCAAGCTTATATAATTGACATGTCTACGTATGCACTGAGAGAGGATAGGAGCTAAACCCAGCGATGATGGCACCCTCAGGCTAAAGCCGGTGACACCTACTCATCAGTTACAGTGTGTGCTTCTGTGCGTCCTTGCCTCTTTCTCTGTGGTGGCTGTGCGTAGGTTATTTTCCTTATCTTCTACATTTTTAAGTGTCCTAGACTGACCAAGTATTGCTTTTATGATGGAAAAAAATTAATGATAATGTAATTTTTGCATTTGTCAGGGAAACAAAGTCAGGGATGACCTGCAAGACTGAAGACGATGGTACCCAAGATTCACATGAGAACAGAGGCTCTGGCAGGGGTGGCACTGTGTGTGAGCTGGACCCAGATTATAGGGCTCCCACTCTTCACAAAAGCTGCGGAACGTGTGGCCCAGTGTTGCTGCATCCTGAAGCATTCTGAGAACTGATCTCTGTAATGGCTTTAGGAAAGCACAGGAAGCTTGCTTTAGTTGAAATTCCTGGACCAAAGCTCAGCATTGGTTCATAAACAAACACTACTCCTAGTAGTCGAGTGATGGAAACCAACCCAGGTATTCAACTACAGAGGAGCGGAGAAATAAAATAATGTGGTACATATGTAGACATATATGGATTGTTTTAGATGTACCAAAGAATGAAGTTATATCATCTGCAGGACAGTGGAAGCAACCCGAGATAATTATGCTAAGATAATTAAGTCAGTCTCACAAGAAACAAATGTCATGTTTTTCTTCATTTGTGAGCCTTAGATTATAGATACATAAAATCATACCTATACAGAAGGCATGAGAGTAGAAGCAAAACTGACTAGGTTAGCCAATGGGAGAGGAAGGAGTCAGAGGACAGGGTAGCAGGGTATGGGAGGAAATATGCTCGAAGTGCATTATTTACCACCATGAAAATACTCATGTAGCTGTATCTAGGAAGGAAAGAAAAGTTTCTTTAGCTCCCAGCCCTGGAGGTTTGGGACCAATGGATCTGGCCTCTGCTCAGCTCTGGGGAGGACTTTGTTGCAGATGGCATCATGGTGGCAGGAGTACATGGAAGAGAGAGAGCTCACACTTCAAGCCAGGAAGACGGAGAGACCAGGGGGTTACACACACTGATTGGGGCTGTCCAAGAACAATTATATTAACCCCACAATGACCTAATCACCTCCCTCTAAGTTCTCTCTCTTAATGGGTCCACTACCCCTCATGCTGACACAGTGGGGACCAAACTTCTATCATGTATGTCTTTGGGGTGACAAACCAGACAGGATATGGAACTATGGAGTGTTAATAGTGAGAGGGATGAGCAAAGGGGGCTGGGCAGGAAAACCTGGAGAAGACAAGGCCAGGGACACCATGTTAGGAGGCTGTCTCCACCACTGACATGTGACTTGGGAGCCACATCTTTGAGGCATGACAAGAAACAAGGCAAGGCACATCTTCTTGAAGACTGTGAAGGAGATGAAATAAATTAAAATAATTTAATTGCTAAGTAATTTCAAATCATTATTTTTATATTAACCAAATGCAGGTACATTAAGAACTGAAATGCGAAAGGAATCTGCATGAATTATTAAAAGATAAAACAGTGGAACACAGAAGAAGTTTTGTTCCCGCCTCAGGCTGCTTCACGGCACATCTTCAAACACGCAGGAATTCACTCTCCTTGGCCAATTTCTCAGATTTTTTTCCAATGGAAACTGAATTTATAGAGCAAAGAACAGAAAACCCTCTGGGACCATGAACTGGGGACCAATTTTCTACTTCTTTTTAGCTGTGAAAGGAAAGGCAGAGGAAATAACCTGTGATAAAATTTTAAAAGCAATTAATGTGCATATAAAATTCTAAGAGAACTCCATTAGGTCCAGGAAATGGTCTTTTTCATCATTTTGAAGGGGCACAAGACGGACCTTCTCCATGGGCTGTGCAGCTGAGGGAAGGCAGAGCGGCTGTGCCTGGGAGCTGCACCTCAGCTCATCACTCACCCCCTACAAGCAACGCCCATAATCTACCCTCCCTCCTTCTCCCCTCCCTCCCTGCATCCCTCCCTCCCCCCTCCCTTCCTGCATCTCTCCTTCCTCCCTCCCTCCTCCTCCCTCCTTCCCTCCCTTCCTCCCTCCCTCCCTCCTCCGTCTTCCCTCCTTCTCCTTTTTCCTTCCTTCTTTTGATTTATTTCAAAAAGACATCAAATCTCCATCTATGAGAAGCCCTCCGCTACTGTGGGTGTCAACCTGTGTGTCTCAACGTCTTTGGGGTTGAATGACCTTTTCATGGGGGTCATCTTAGACCATCAGAAAACACAGATATTTACATTACAACTCATTACAGTAGCAAGATTACAGTTATGAAGTAGCAACAAAATAATTGCATGTCTGGCCTGGGGTCACCACAACATGAGGAACTGTATTCAGGGGTCACAGCTTTAGGATAGTTGAGAGCCACTGATCTAAGGCGTGCGGGTGGAGGTCAGAGGACAACTTGAAGAGGTCAGAGGTCACAGTGTGAGGAAGGTTGAGAATGACTGGTCTTCCAGGTACCGTGACCACGGAGAAGCACAGTGGTTTGGTTTGGTTCTGAAATGGTTTGAGTACTTGGTCCCTGCTGGCGGTGCTATTTGAGGAGGTTGTAGAAACCTTAGGAGGTGGGACTTTGTTGGAGGAAGTGGGCCACTGAGGATGGACCTTGAGGTTTTATAGCCCGGGCCTAGTTCCTGTTCACTCTCGGCTTCCTGAGTGCATATGTACTGTGCCTAGCTGGCTCCCTACCCCCTGACTTCCTGTAGCTGGAAGCAGGCATAGCTTCTTTCTCTCAGAGCTCCCCTCTTCAGGGGATTGTATCACATCAGCAGAAGGGCGACCAGGACTCACATGCTCCTGTGCTGCTGTGGTTACAGCTCCCAGGTCCTGTCCGGGTGAACACAGGAACCCAGTCATGCCTGTTATTGTAGGACAGGGAACTGTGGAGCATAGAACTGAGGTGTTTTCTTCAGCTTAGCTTATATCACAGGCTGGCCATGGGGTAGTTACTTGATGGGTCTGTTGGTTTCTCTGTGCTTCTGTAATAAAATACCAAAGGTCCTGCAATTTAGAAAGAAAAGGAATTGATTTTCTCCAGTTCTGCAGGCTGGAAAGTGCAGCACATAAGAGAGGGTATCTGGTGGGTGCCGGCATTTGGTGAGTGCGGGCATCTGGTGAATGCGGGCATCTGGCGAATGCGGGCAACTGGTGAGTGCGGGCATCTGGCGAGTGCGGGCATCTGGTAGGTGCCGGCATCGGGTGAGTGCGGGCATCTGGCGAGTGCAGGCATGTAGTGAGCGTTTTCTTGCTGTTATAGCCTCAGGAGACAAGAAAAAGTAAGGGAGATGGTGCCAGTAGCCCCAAATCCTTTAACTTCACTGCTTTAACTTCACCTCCTAACTGCTGCCTTTCCTGTGCTGGAGCTCACAAGTTTCCCAAAGTACAAACTTGCTGGCAAGTCTCAGGAAGTTCCCGAAACTTACAGTGTACAAAGAACCCCTAGGTAACAGCCTGGAGGGGAGGCGCCCCACTCAGCTGAGCTGTCTGCAAGCTGTCCAAGGATGCAGCTCTCACGCATGGTCCTCTACACTGCAGTGGGCTTTCTAATGACGCCTTGCGTCACCTGCTCCCCATTCTACTCACTGATTCACTGAGCTAGTGTTGGGTGAAAACGTTTCTTTGGTCTGTGGCCAGTGCCCTCGCTTGGAGTTGGGTAGATGTTTGTCTACTTCTTCTCAGGAAAGGTCACATGACTGTTTCCCACACATGGTTTTTAGGTGACACATCCATGCTGTGGCAGGATCTGACTCTCTTTGTGCTCCTTTCTCCATTTGTAACATGTGGACCCCATTATCTCTGCTGTCTTGTCTCTTTCTCGCGAAGTTCATGGAGTTTCCTGGTCATAGGCAAGGGCTTCATCATCTGCACACATCCCTACATTACGTGATGTTCGTGGATAATATAAATGACACAAACAATGGTCGCATTATAATTAGCATTTCCTCAGCTGGAAGACTAATGAGGTCAAGGTGACAAGGAGCCTTTGACAGAGAAGCTTGGTGAAAACCCCGAGCGATGCTGAACACGGCACTACATGGGGAGCACTGCGGGCTCGGGGTTGGAAGCCAGAAAGGGGTCTGCGGTTATTTCTTTGATGTTTGTTCTCCTGATGGATGTTCTGCTCCCACCTTCCGCTGAGTGACTCAGAGCTGGGAACCAGCCTGGTGTTTAAGGAACAGAATCCTCTCAGTCTCCACTCAGCCCAGTCAGCGGGGAGAGTGCGGCTCTCTTCCTCCAGGAGATACTGCTCCCACCAACCATTGTCCTTTATGGAGCAGGGAGTTGGTGTGGCCTGAAGAGGATGAGGTAGGTGGTTTTACCAGAGGAAAGGGCATGAGAACACTGCCCTTTGCCCCCAGTGGTGTTTTATTTTTCTCTACAGACCACCTATAAATAACGGATACAAGGCCCTGTGAGTAGCCTCTCCCAATCTAGCTCACTGAATCCTCACAAAACCCAAGGAAGGGAATTTTACTTTCATTACCATCACACAGGGAAGAAAGGGTAGCTGCTCACAGTCACATGGGTCACAAGTGTGAACAAGTCTGGATTTTAAATAGCCAGCTCTCAATATTTATTCAACTGTTGATTTATATGTATATATTATATATATATATACAAATATATACTTATATATAACACACATGTATATATTGCATATATTTGTATCTTTTCTGCACATCTTCCAAGATAATTTATCTCCTCTACTAAAGGAAGACATCACAATGTTTTACATCTATTGGTCTGTCTGTTTAATCTATATACCTGTGATCTGTTCAATCATTAAGTTAGAGCACTCTGAGTGGGCAGATCATGTCATGTGGTGAAAGCCCCACACTCTTTGGAATTAGCATCTTCTAGATCTATAGCCTAATTCACATATGTGAATATTCTCCATAAACTTCAATTTCTTAATATTTTTTCTCTGAAAGCTGATAATAAGCATTATGCATATTAATGGCTACAATCCTATGTCTTATCTATGTACAGTGTTTATTTTGATTTTAGAAATACTGTAGAGTTGAAAATACTACAGCCAGGTCTGTTATCCTGGATACTCTGGAGGTCATGGCAGGGGGTTGAAGAGGTAAAGATCTTCCTGACCTACAGAGTGAGTTCAGGGTCAGGCTGTGCATCTGATCTGTGCATCAGACTGTGATGCTGAATCAAATAAAAAGTAAAATGTGGTCTGGGGATGTGGCTTAGTGTATAACGCTTGCTTAGTGTGTGTGTTGGGGGGGCTGGTTCAATTCTCAGTAATGTGAAAAAATAAATAAACAAACAAATAAAATAAATAAGAAAGGAAAGGAAAGGAATTGTCTTGATGTCCTCCAGTTCTGGGACTATAGGAATGCTTATGTGGGTTCTGGGAGACAGAAGTTCTGTCCTTGTGCTTGTGCGGCAAACTCTCCACTAACTAAGCCATCTCCTCAGCCCAGTAAAGAATTTTAGTTTGAAATATGTTGGCAAATTTGAGAAAAAACAGATTTATGTAAAAAAAATGCATCAGTAAAGCAGCTCCTGGCCTGCCACAGACCCTGCGTGAAGGAGATAACACAGGTTGCTATCTGGAACACCCTTCCACGTTCACACAGGACACCTTTCTTTGGCTTGGTAGGAAGGCAGTCCTATTTCCAGCACTCCCCAGTCCTATCAGTCTCTGTGCAGGCCACTGCTTGACGGAGTCATATTTTCCGGTTCTGATATGTTTGGGTAATTTGTAGGACTGCAAATTGGAAAGTGACTGGGAGGGAAGGGCCTTGGCAAGCCAGTCAGTCGGAAGCTTGCATGTGCCCCCAAGCTGTCCCTGTGGCAGTGTGTGCATCATTGCAACAGTATTTTCTGTTGGATTCATCCATTCAATAGCAACATGCTGAGTAAGAGCGAAAAGGAATATCTAATGTTATTAATTACTCACTCATGTGCCAGAACCCATACCCAACGCCTAACACTGATTTCCTTATGGGATAATCATTATGATTTGGATATGGACAGTCCTCCACTGCCTCCTCCTCTGGACATTTGATTCCCAGTAGACAGTGCTACCTTGAGAGGCTGTAGAACCTTCAGGAGGTAGGGTCTAGCTGCTGGAAGTATGTCACCAGAAATGGGTGGGTCCTTGAAGGTTATACTCAGGCATTCCTAAGTCTTCCTTTCTTTCAGGTTTCCAGGCAATTGGGACATGAACAGCCTCCACCACCAAGTCACAGCACCATGGACTCAGTGGTTCCACCCTGCCTTCCTCATCATGATGAACTGAAACTCTTGGGACCATGGGCTAAGATATTAAGTTTTATGTGGTCCCAGCAAAGGAAACGTGAGGTCAGCATGGCTGGAGGGTGACAGCACCCGTGAGCACTGTGACAGAGACAGAGGGGAGAAAGCAAGTTGGCTTTTCACATCCAAGGAAGATGGGGTGCTGGAGTACTGGCCTAGAGCGGAAGGAAACATTGAGAGTTGAGGGCGCAGCGCCCAAACAAGCAAGGTGGCACTGCCCACGTCATCCACACCATGACGGTATATGGATGAGTGTTCTTCCCGAAGGGCTGCAGCGAAGCATGTCCCAGAGACCTAAGTGTCATGCTCGTAGTCACACACCTGGTAAATGGCAGTGGCAGGGTTTATACCCAGTCCCACCCAGGCCTAGTCTGCTTGCAGGATGTTGTTCTTCAGGACGGCTGTCACTGTTGAAGTCATGGTATAGACTGCTCCCCAAACACCTGAGTGTGGTTCCAGTCAGCTGGGACTGTCAATTGGATGTAAACTGTGTGTGTGTAGCTATCTCTGGTGGGCTCCCTGTAACATTTCCACTCCAGAAATTAACTCAGTCTAGACACTGCCTCCCAGACATGCCCAGAGATATGTTTCCTAGGTGGTTCTAGATTCTCTCAAGTTGACAGTCAATATTACCTGTCCCAGCTGGTGACCAGGAAGTAAACTGTGAACCTTTGGAAATTCACAGGTTCAGGTAGTAGGCGACGAGGCTGGAGTTCAGCGACTCTCGACTGTATATTCTGTGTGCTGAGCAATCCTATAGGGGATGGTGAGGGTGGTTCTTTCTTCTTTCCACATCTCTTACTTTGGATGTGGGAAATGAAGCAGTGCTGTTGTAGAATTTCACCCTGCTTCTGCTGAAGGTCACTCTGGCAGGCAATGCTGCTCTGGCTCTTTCTGTCAACTCCAGTGAGTTATTTACATCCTTATTAACATGTCTATGCACACAGAATGCACCCATTGACACATATGGAGCTGAGGTCAATACATTTGAGTGATGTTTATGACAACAGTCTCCCTATTATTTTTAAGAAGAAGAAGAAGACCAGGAGAAGAAAGAGGAAGAGGGAAAGAAGGAGAAGGAGAAGGGGAAGGGGAAGGGGAAGGGGAAGGGGAAGGGGAAGGGGAAGGGGAAGGGGAGGAGGAGGAGGAGGAGGAGGAAGAGGAAGAAGAAGAAGAAGAAGAAGAAGAAGAAGAAGAAGAAGAAGAAGAAGAAGAAGAAGAAGAAGAAGAAGAAGAAGAAGAAGAAGAAGAAGCCCTCCAGGAAATACAGTATTTTTCTCCGAATGAAATATAAAAGTTGATATAAAGATTGGTGATGTGTAAGCTCGACATTACATAAATATATGTAGGCATTGTAAAAGTCAATGGCCATTTTATTTATAATTATATTGCAGATTGCTATTTTTATATCTACATTGTCAGTGGTAACCTTTTTGTGTTCATTTCAGTCTTGACCCAAAATGTTTGTATGACATTTTTATGTCTGTATTTTATGTCATAATATCAGGACACATGCTGCTTTGCCTTAGTCACGGTCGTATGGGTGTCACTCACCCGTCTTTCCAGGAAAAAAGAATCCTTGTCCCCCAAGATTCATCATTCATGGCATTCTGGCTCTCAGTTTTGCATCTCTTCCTTACAGAACACATTCTCCCCTCTTGACACCCTCACAATAGTAGTCCTGGATTGCCACATCTGTCTTTCGAGAAAGAAGACTTACATTTGATTGACAGGTGAGCCACTGGATTAAGAAATGCCTCTTATTGGATTCTTCCAGATTTACAAGAGTGCCCTTTCAAACTGCTCTCCTGGCCTGTGTATGAGACAGACCTTCTGCCCAGATCTGCTGTTAAGTAGACAGTGTCTCCTTTTCAATATTGACCTTCTCTACAACCGCTCTCCCACTGAAGAGGCAGCGGTAGCCACAGCTGGCAGAAAGCCACCTCACATTGCCACTAAACTGAAAGGGAAAGGGATGGCTCTGTTACACAGATGCACTTCCTCCTGGATCCACACTCTTGACAGTTCATCTTCTCTCCAAACTTATTGAAAACACACCTCTAGGTGCGCCTATGAGTTTATTTACAGAAAGGTTTAAGTGAATAAGGAAACCTACCCTGAGAATGGCAACACCCTCCCATAGGCTGGCATGCCAGATGGAATCCAAAGAAGGAAGTGAGCTGAGTGCCAGCGTTCACGTTTCCCTGCTTCTGGATTGTGGCTTTGAGATAGCACACTGTTCTTATGCTCCTAGAGCCATGCATTCCTCATATGACAACTACACCTTCAGACACTGAACACAAATAAGCCCTCCTTTCCATAAGAGCTTGCGGCAGGAATTTTGTTGTTGCAACAAGGAAAGTTTGGCAAAGTATAACTCCAGATTCAGTCCTGGGTTGTGCTGCCCACTAGCTCTGCACCCTTTCTGAGCTCCAGTTTCTCACCAAAGATGACACTGAAGGTTTCCTAGTCTGCCACATAAAATGATGCACACAGAAGTCTTGTGTAAGCACAATGCATGCCTCGTTTTTCCAGAATTTAGATCAACTGAATTCCTTGGCTAAGTCACTGGTCAGTCAATCAGCATTGTGTGTGTTTGCATGCATATATATGTGTTTGTTTCATGTATATATTTATTTGTGTGTTTGCATGGGTATAAATTTGCACATTTGCATTCATGCATGTGTGTGCACAGGTGTGTAAAGGCCCGAGGTTGACACTAGCATTTCCTCACTCACTCTTCACCCTATGTCTTTAAGACACAGTCTCTATGTGTTCTTCAGTCAGCCAGACTGGCTCATCAGCAAGCCCCAGGGTTCTACCTGTTTCCACCTTCTATGTCACTGGGATTATAGACAATGCCTTTCTGCCCATCTTTTACTCCTTCCATTTTCTATATTTATCTGTATGTGGTATATATGTATCTGTGTTTAAGAGAGCATGGGCACATGCCATGGTGATGTGGGAAGATCAGAGGAAAAGTTCGTGAATCTGTTCTCTCCTTCCATCATGTGGGCTCTGGGGGTTGAACTCAGGTTGCCAGACTTTGTAACCAATGCTTTTACTTGCTGAGCTATCTCCCTGGCATTGTGATGTCCTCTTTCTGAGGGTGCTGGAGATCTGAACTCAGGTTCTCAAGTATACATGACAGACCTTGACTGACTGAATCATTTCTGTAGACCCCCTTCAATACATTTTAATCTAATTGCTGTACTAAGACTTAAACCAATGTCAGGGGGTGTGTCCGTGTGGTGAGTCTCTTCCTGTGACTGCTGTCACCTTGTTTCTGATGTGTTCACTCCATCTGCATGCCACATTTCAGACCTTTAGTGATTTCTCATGAGAGAGTCTGGCTGGGACTTCTCGGGAGGGATGTCTCCCAGCTTTTGGCTTGACAGAAACAGAATTAGCTCTTGGAGAGTCTGCACCAACATTCTCTGCGTTTCTCCCACACGCACGCTTCAGATGGAGTTGCTGGGATTTACTATCTTTTCCAGGCACTGGGGTGAGCACACACTCAGTGCTCATGGGAAATTAGGTGCTCAGCATGTGCTCATAAATGTTGCATCCCCTTTCGGTGCCTACAGTCATTGAAGAGCAGAGCTATGACCGTGAATAGCATGAAGCCCCTTCCTCAAAAAGTTTGTGGGTATCTCATGACAAGGCTTGCAGAAATGTGTTACCGGCGGTCCCTAATCGGGTGTTTCTAAGTTCTTGGTGCCTTATTTAAAGACTTGGAAAAAAACTCACACAGGAAAAAAAATAAAGTAATGCAGTACAATTTTTTGGATACGCTGCCAAAAGACAGTGGGCCTTTAAGGACCCTTGTTCTTGCCCAGGGTTTCCTTTTGTGGTTCCAAAACAATGAAGATCTGATAGCTTGGGTAGTTCTGTTTTGATCGACAGAATCGCATTATATAAGCTTTTCTCTACTGCGCATGTCTTTTCCTATGATCCATCTGAGTTTACATCATATACAGGTCCACTTACGCATAGGTGAAAGATGTCAAATAGGAGATTCTTTCGGATAGCTCACTCAGAGGACACAGTTTGTCTTTGTCTGTGCACACCCTGAAACAGTCCAGACTGGCTCAGCACCTGACATGACTAGGAACAGACGTGGATAGAAAGGGGAATTAGCGAGACTGCTAAAGGAAGTGTTACCTCTGTTGTTTCAAGTGTGCACACAGCTCCATGCACGTGTCGGGTCCCGTGTTGCTGACAGGTTACTAAGAGCATGGTTTGGAAAGGGATGTCTGGGTAGCCATGCTAAATGAAATCTTGGGTTGCTAGGGTGTTTCCTATGCTCCCCTGCCTTATATCATTAGCATTTAATTTTATCCATGAGGAAATGAGGTTCTTATTTATGGCAAAGGGACCTCTCTAACACGACAAAACTGTAAAGGTTAGTGTTGCAAACCTGATGAAATCTAGAATCACCTGAGGGGCAAGCCTTGAACATGCCTGTGAGAGATTATTTTGGTTTCACTAAGAGACATGGGAAGACCCATGTTAATAGTGGGCAGGACCATTACCCAGACAGAGGATCCTGAATTATACAGAATGGTGGAAGTAAACTGAATATCAGGAGGCATAGATTTACCACTCTTTGTCCTTAATTTTGAACTTGCCTACTATGACTGTACCTTCAACTGTGAGCAAACACGAGCCCTCTCTTCTTGTGGCACTTTGATCAGGATATTTTGTCATAGCTACAGGAAAAGACATCTGCCATTCCCACCTGTACACGTATCTCCTCCAGGTCTGGCAGTTTTCTCTGCATCTCTCTGTTCTCCACCATGTGTATCACTTGTGCTGAGTCAACGTTGTCACCAGTCATCAAATCCCACTCATGCCAAGAAAGCAAAGGCCTTCAAATTTGTAGGTGCCCCCAGGAGTGGCACTGTCAGTGACTATATCCTAGCAGTGGATTAGATGTGGATTAGCAGGGATAGTAGCCACTGTAAAAATATGGTCCAGAAAGGAATTGGTGCAGCCAGTCTGTACTTGAGGGGGCCACAGATGTCACAGACACCAACATTTCCTGAATCTAAGCTGAGTTTTCATCCCATAGGTTGGGTTTAAAGTTTTACATGATGGTCCCCACTGGGAAGTCAGAGTTCTAGGATTGACAATTTAAGGCCTTCCCTCATGTACCATCTGAGCAAAGGGGTGACGAAGACTTTTAGAAATTGCTATTTACATTATAACAAGCATTTAGACTGACTGGAGGAAGCCAGCAGTCATCTTCTGTTTGTCTTTGTTGAACTCCTGTATCCCTTCTCTGGGACCAGAGCATCATCTTCAAGTTTCATTCCATTTTATGCTTCTTAGGTCACAGACTTTCAGACTCTTATATTTGCTTGCCGTGTGTGTGTGTGTGTGTGTGTGTGTGTGTGTGTGTTTATTTGTGAATGTGGAGGCTAGAGGTCAACCTTGGGTGTCTTCCTTAGTCATTCTCTGCCATATTTTTTGAGACATGGTATCACACTGGAACCTGGAGCTTGCTTACCAGGCTATGCTGGCTGATCAGCAAGCCCCAAGGATCTCCAGTGTCTGGAACCAGAGCACAGCTGATCTTTCTGATCCCTGATTTAGATTTTTCAGCCAGAGTCCAGCGGCCCAGTTATCTCAAGGGAAGGAAGGGTACTGCAAGACTTTTAAGCACTGATTTTGCTTGGAGAGTGTGTGCAGCACAGAGATCTTTGAATCTGAGTCTATCCCTGTTGGAAGGCTTTCTAGAATGATGCAGGGAAAAGCCCCTCCCACGTATACTCTCATCTTGGTACTACTGAGCTGAGCTGGTCTTTGAAAACAAAGATCAGAGGCAGAGACTCTGACTTACGGATGTTGTTTCAGTCTCTGGCATTCGCTCCACCAACTGCAGTTTGTGCACTTTCTCCTAAAAGTTAATTTAGCAACGACTTTACTTAGCGAGATGCTGGCCTATTTTGGTTCCGTGTGAGAACACAACCAGATGAAATTAGCATGGCAGGCACTTGACAGTTGCTTTATTAATTAGGCTGCTGTATTTAGCAGACACTTTCCCCATCATTCCCACTCTTGCATATGCAGAGTAGTCAACTACTTATGTGTTGTGAATTACGGAGCGATGGGATGGGATGGGCACCTTATCCAGAAATAGCTCCTGCGAGCTGCCGTCATTCTAACATTTTTGCAGGTTAAGTTCTATTGACCTAGCCAGGGAAAACAACCTAGCAGGGTGTAATTCAGAAAGAGCCAAGCCTTTCCTTTGTCCAGTCTGCAGAACTGTTTTCCCGCCCTGGTCATCTAGCTGCTGTGTGGACTCTGGATGGAGCCATGGATCTCCCTTGTGTGTAATTGACGCTACTGGCTGGAAATCTCTCTGTGTTGGAGAGCTCCAACAAGCTTTTTTATGTTTCTAAATGTCTGAAAAATTAAAACAAAATAAAACAAAGCAAAACATAAGACTATAGGAAGAACTCAGAGCTCTCTGTTCTCAAGATGGCTTTACTTGAAAGGCCCACATTTCTCCATCTATTCTTAATTCAAATTAGTAGTTACCACCACCCTCCTCTCTAGGAAATCTAAGCATTCCTTCTCTGGAGACTTCTCTTAATTTTAAATGTTCTCTTAACATTTGATGCTCTCTTATCTATCTTTAAAACTCAAAACCACCACTTGATCTCACTTTCATTAAAAATTTCTTTTGAGTATAAAATTTCTTGAGTATATGACATATCCTTGTTTTAGCTCATCTCTACCTACATCCATGCACCCTTTGTCCACCATCCATCTATCCATCCATGTACCCATGCATCCATACATCTATCCATCTATCCATCCTCTTTTTACCCATGTATTTTCTATGTATTCATCTACTAACAAAGGCATTTTCTTTAATTTTGATAAAGGATAGAAATGCAGAGATTTATTCTACGCCTGGAGTCACTTAAAAGCTAAGGAAAAAGATTTTTGTTTTAAAGAAACAAAGCCCATTTGCAAGCCTCAACTGCGATCTGCCTCCCAGTATCACTGGAGATCCTACTCTTGGCAGAATCTTTGTAGGAACCGTATCTGAAGACCATTTTGGAAACTTGCTTCTCAGAGAGACAGCCCTTGAGTGTGGGGTAGAGCTTAAGGGAACAGGGATGACGCTAATCATCCAGCATACCCAGTAGCATCTAGAACAGACCACCCCTTTGCCCTCACAGCATCCATAAACAACCTCCAGAGAACAACAACCCCAATCTGCTCCTACCCAAGGGTTCCCTCTCACAAGAAAAGTGTTCTCATTCTGTCTCTGACAGAAGAGTGATAGAGTCCTAGTAATAACAGCATCTAGTTCCAAATGTTATGCATGGTCCTAGCATATCAGTCATAATTTCTCTTTAGTGTATTGTCACTTCAAGACTAAACCATCACCAGCCATATTATATAAAATCAAAGTGAGTAAAAGGCTAGAAAGATATATATATATATATATATATATATATATATATATATATATATATATATATATATATATATATACCAATTGTTCCTCAGGTGCCGTGTACTTGTTTTTTGTGGCAGAGTCTCTCATTGGGTTAGAATTAATCAAGCAGGCTAGGTTAGCTGGCTGGCAATCTCTGGAGCTCTGCCTACCTCTGCTCTCCGTCCAGTGCATGCTCCCACACCCAGCATTTTCATGTGGTTTCTGGGAACTGAACTCAGGGTCTCAGTCACTGTATTGGCTGAGGTAACTCCACAGCCCATTCTTACTCTTTCTACTGAAATGAACTTCATTTTAAGAAACCATGTTTCACGAAAGTGATAGTTTAGAAGTAAAGACATTCAGGACTAATGATTCATTAAAAGTGTTAGGGTCACAGAGGTCAAATCCCAATCTAAAAGAACTCCATTCAAGTGAGGCCAAATTGATGGTTCTTTGTTAAAAGGAACACAATATACACACCAGGTACACTGTTGCTTCTCTAAGGCATGATGTTGTATTATGATATGATTTCCCTTTCTGAAAGGCAGGACATTTGGCAATGGTAAGAGCCAGCAGAAGTACATGCTGATGAGTTGATATATAACTTCAATCTATGTACTGGCTATTCTGGTCAAGAGTCTGTTGGATAGGCACTGAGACATTTCAGCAATGAGACTGACTTGTTCAGACCCTAGTGTCTTTGTTTTGATTATTGAGACTGATTTGACAACTGTTCTTAAGGAAACAGCCACTGAGGACACAAATGTCTGCCTGTTCTGTGCTCCTTCTGTGATCCATCTTCCTTAGAAATTCTTATACCAGTTCTGTGACCACTCCCAAGCCTTCACTCACATAGCCTAGCCTTTGGCTATTGCCAGGGATTCACTGGAAATCTGCCGTGTCTCCTGGTCTATCAGCTTGTAGTACTACCTAATGGTAGTGCTATCTGATGTAGTACTCAAATTGATTTCACAGCCCGACCACATGATTGATGTAGCAGTCATGACACATATCGAGCAAGAGCAGGATCTGAGAATGGAATAAGAATAATTGATATGTTCTGATAAGATCGGTGTTTCAAACTCAACTTTGTGCTTAGCTGTGTTTGTTTAAAGTGGCTGGTCCTCTTCCAAGGAGACACTGTGGTGTCCTCACTGGGATGCTTTACCTATCAGGGCTGTGAGTGACCTCATGCTCCTTCTCACTGTCTTGTAGCACCTTCAGACTCATCACTAGGTGGAACTTAGCAGACCTCAGAGATATAAGAAGTAACTGTTCATAGTCTCAGCTGTTCATCATGAAAGGGCCTGACTTCCAGGTGGTTTTCTGC
Source organism: Myodes glareolus (assembly GCF_982192425.1). NCBI lineage: Eukaryota > Metazoa > Chordata > Mammalia > Rodentia > Cricetidae > Myodes > Myodes glareolus. Next base: position 106,687,258 of record NC_142030.1, read on the forward strand.
AAGGCCCAATCATGCCTCATCTCACCTGTTGGCTGCAGGAATAGCAATGACTCTTTATGGAAGGTTTAAAAAGAAATATGACTGACAAAGAGTCTGTGACATGTAGTGTCTGCCCTCTTTCTGTGTGCTATAGGGCAGCTTAGGGTAGTAGAAAGAGCCGCAAGCATGGGTATGACTTCAGCACAGTTCTGATATGACAAAATGCATAGTTAAGGCAAATTAAGGAAGGAAGGGTCTATTTTGCTTACAGTTTGCAGTCCTTCATGGTGGGGAAGTAATGGTGGTAGGCATTGAGTGGGAGGTCCTTCTGTCTATGTGTTGTTTTTATTGGTTAATTAGTAAAGAAGCTGCTCTGGCCTGTGATAGGGCAGAATAGAGCTAGACAGGAAAACTAAGCTGAATGCTGGGAGAAAATAGATGGAGTCAGTGAGGCACCATGCAGCTGCATCTGAAGGGGACACACCTGGGAACTTTACCGGTAAACCATTAGCCTCATGGTAAAATATAAAATAATAAGAAATGGTTAATTTAAGATATAAGAACTAGCTAGAAATATGCTTAAGCTCTTGACCAAACAGTGTTTTAAACAATATAGTTTCTGTGTAATTATTTTAGGTCTACTAGCTGGGAACGAATGAGCAGTCTCCACCTACAGTAGGAGCATGAGGCAGATGCTAACACTCTGTCCATAACCAGGAAGCAGAGAGATGCATGCTGGTGCTCAGCTCTCATTGTCCTTTTGTTAAGTCCAGGACCCCAGACCATGGGACAGTGGCCTCCACAGTTAGGGTGCTTCTTCCTGCCTCAATTATGCCAGTCTACAAGATCCTTCATGGGTACCTCCAGAACATGGTCTCCTAGGTGATTTTAGAACCTGTCAAATTGGCAACAAATATTACCCATAATACACTAAAAAAGACTATTAGTGGAAACTTGAAGGCTGTGAGCACAGGAAGGGTGGTGACCATGGGAAAGGGAGAGGGGGCTTCTATGAACTAGCTTGTTGAATGAACTTTTATGAATGTTTTAAATGAAATATTTTAAACTATACAAAAGTCTCACAATTATTCTTATTTGGAAAGGCAATTTCCAAGGTCATGAAAATACAGTTGGTTCCTTATATGTGGCTTTTGTCCTGGTCAAAATAAGTTCCTAAAAATTAATAAATTTCTAAAGATTACTTGAAAGTTGTCAAAAATTGAGTTCTCCTGTGCAAGGAAGCAATTTTCTATGGGATTTGCTAGAGTAGTTTTTGTTTATAGAATGCTAAAGTCTCTCTTGCCTGAAGTCTTCCTCTTGCTGATGCGTTTTCTCCTGGGCATGAAATGTGTTCCAGCAGAAACCAGAAGAGTGATAAGACCAAGGAATGAGGGAGACACAAATGCTCACTGAAAGGTTTTGACAAAGTGTCTGGATGGGGCGTCTGTTATTAACTGTGAGAGCACAATTACACGCTTATTTCTCTTGGCCATGCAGAGAAACAAGTCCAAACATCCTCCTTGATATGACTGCTGAAATGTGAGCACAATGAGCAAGAACGGGAGTTTAGCACTGGGAGAATGTGGATGCTCTTGGCACCTAGTCTTAGAATTTCTGAATTATGAATGATGTATTCATGATTATTTCAGATTAATATTTTCACCTTACATATACCAACAGAGGGAATGATACAGCTATAAGAACGTGGATTCTGATACAGTGATTATCAACAAACTCAGCAATATCTTCAAGGATCTTCTACACCAAGAAAAAAAAATCCACCTTTGTCCTTATATACAGAAACCAGATAGGAGTAGGTGAACGTCTTGGTCACTGTTTTATTGATGTGAGGAGACACCATGCTCAAAGCAACTTCTACACTAAAGTTTTTAATAGAATGCTTGCTTTCAGTGTCAGGGGGTTAGTCCATGATCATCTTAATGAGTAGTGGTAGCAGGCAGACTGGTTCAGTAATAGAGAAGTAACTGAGACCTTAATCTGATCCATAAGATAAGATGGAGACAGATGAAGGGAGATACTAGGCCTGGTGTGGGCTTTTGAAGCCTCCAAGCTCACCCCAAGTGACATATATCTTCTCTAATCAGGCCACACCTCTGAATCTTCCCAAAACAGTTCAGTACCTGGGGTCCAAGTATTCAAAGACATGAGCCTATGGAGGCCATGCTTATTCAAGCCACAACAGTGTCAAGTCTTCTTAAAAAATAGGATAATCTCATTGTGAAGTGTGTGTGTGTGTGTGTGTGTGTGTGTGTGTGTATTCTTACACACATGGAGACTAAAGATCAACCTTGGATAACTTATCTCAGGTGCCCCATGCTTTCTTTTTCTTTTTGAGACAGAGTCTCTTATCATCCTTGAATCAAAAATTTACTGATTTAGCCAGGCTAGTGAGAGCCAAGCATTTGCCTAGTTCTGCCTCCCTTCATCTAGGATTATAAGAACATTACACCATGCCCATGAATTCTGGGGATCAAACTCAGGTCCCATGCTTGTGTGGCAAGCACTTTATTGACTGAGTTATTTTTCTAGCCCATCAATGGAGGAGCTTTTGATCAAAGAAGCAGCTCCATGACTAGGCAGCACCATGGTTTCAGGCCTGGAGATGGAGTCTATCAACAATAAGGAGCCATAACAGCAGAGGTAAGGATGGTTCTGACAGTTGAGATGGGTAGAAATGAAAGGTGCAAGATGGACTCTCTCAGGAAACACATAAGGAGAGTGATATATGGTCTACCTGGGAAGTAGGTTAGAGTGGGAGGTTCTAATCTTTACTGTGGGTAGGTCCTGAGCTTGCTTCTACAACCACATCTGTGAGGGTGGAGTTAGAGCATCATAGCCATGCTGTCAGGATGGTTAAACGATCGAGAATAGGCCCAGGAATCAAACCACTGGGTGTCTCTGAGGTTCAAATGGTAAGCATTGTCTTCGGTGGTTAATACTGATTGTTCACTTGACTGGGTCTAGAATCACATCAGAGACAAACTCCTGGGCATGTTTGTGAGGGAGTTTGAGGATTTACTTAGACAAGGTGATGCCCACCTTATATTTGTTGGGCCTGTTCTGTGGATTGAAAGCTCAAACTGCATGAGAAAGAGCAGTGAGGTGAGCACAGCATCCATCTCTCTGCTCCCTGACCATGAGTGTAGTGTGACCAGCTGCTTCCTGCTCCTGTTGCCATGACTTCACAGCCATCACTGACCACACCCCCATCCTGCTCCTGTTGCCATGACTTCACAGCCATCACTGACCACACCCCCATCCTGCTCCTGTTGCCATGACTTCACAGTTATCACTGACCACGCCCCCCTCCTGCTCCTGTTGCTATGACTTCACAGCCATCACTGACCACACCCCAATCTGCTCCTGTTGCCATGACTTGGTAGCCATCACTGACAACACCCCCAAGTGTAAGTCAGAAGAAACCGTTCTTCCCGGGTACTTTTGTCAGGTGTTTTATCAGAACTGTGGTCTAGTCTTTCCTTCTCCCCATGCCTCCCTTTTGCAATCGTAATGTTTACTTTGTACCATTGTGTATTGGAAACGTTTAATTCACGTTTTTATTTCACAGGGCTTATAATTAAGAGTTTGTCTTGAGTTTCTGACCCTTTGGGCATTTGAACAGTATTGGGACTATTAAAGACTAGAGGGTCTAAATGTATTTTGCATCATCAAATGAAAAATGAGATGTTGGGACCAGAGTGGAATGTTACTATTTAAAGGGATGGTTTGGGGTGTCAAGTTTATGAGGGGTGGACTTGTGATGATTAAGCTTCATTGCTTCCTTGACTGGATTTATAGTCATCATGTAAACATATCCCCGGGCATATCTTTCAGGCGTTTGCCAAGAGTTTTCACGGAGGAAGAAAAACTCACCATTTCATGACATGGGTCTTGGATTACATAAAGGAAAGAGATCTTGGATTGCATCTGAAGTCAGGCAGACAGCTCAGCAGATAAAGCTTTTGCCAAACAAGCTTAAGGACAGAAGTTTGGATCTCCAGTACCCATGCAAATGCCAGGTGAGTGTGGGGGCTTATCTATAATCTCAGCGAACAGGAAGTGGAGAGAGGAGATCCTCAGAGAATGCTTGCTAGATAGAGTAGCCAAATGGATGACTCTGGGTTTAAATGGGAGATCCTGTTTCAGCACATAAGGTGGAGTGTGATCAAGGAAAGCACTCAGTGTCAGTCTATTCCTTTTACATGCATGCACACACATGTGAAACTATATTCATTTGAATATGCAGACACATGTACACATTATACAGACAGATTCTTGCAGAAAATGTGGAGACAATGAGCCAGCACCAACATTCTTGTGTCTCTCTTTCCTGAGTGAATGTGATATGGTCAGCCATTTCAGGCTTCTGTTGCCATGACTTCGTCACCATGGTACACGCAAACTGTGAGCCAAAACCATTTTCTCCCTTAAGCTTCTTTTCAAGTACTTTGGCACAGCAATTGAGAAAGTAACTAATACAGTCTCTGTGTGTAGATGTCTTTTCTTCCTGATGGCCCTTCCATGATTGTCGAAAACCATTATCACTTATTAGAGCAGAACAAAATTAATAATCAAGGCGTCAACCCACCAGAAATTAACTTCTGTTGAAGGAAACTCGTATTTGCAAAGCTTGCAAGAAATGTAGACTCCAGAATATCTTTTGCTTCTGTCTATAATTTTACATGTGCTAAATTGTATTCTTCACTAGCGACTATGGGGAATTCCCCACAGCCTGTATTTTAATGTGTGTGTATCTCATGAATAAAATCCCAATCTATTGGGCATCTTTATCTATGAATTATCAAGAATATGGCTTCTATTTAGTTATAGTGTCTAATTGATATTAATAATGTTAATCTATAAAGAGTTTTGATGAATAAAATAAATACAAAAAGATGCTACCCAAATCAGGAGTTATAAGTTTCCATTAAGAACTGTCTTGGAGCACAGCTTAAGAAAACAGCTGCATTTTCCCCAGCTGCCAAATAACCATTACTATCAAGTGGTATAAAACTTCAAAAATAGCTTTAGATCAGACCTGGTGCCTTGCTAATGGGTTTTAAGACGAACTGTTCACAGAAAAATACAATCGTATTTACTAGGACATGTATTTACTAGGACACGTAGCTAGCTATCTGATTTGTCGAGCCAAGGTTAATCAATGCAAAGCAACTTAATTGTGGTGGGAGCAGACAGCAGTTAACTCTCTGCATAAATTCTTGTCTCAGTTTTACTGGCCTTTGTTCAGACACCACAGGAAAAGATTCCTTAACTGGCCACGGCTACAAAATATCAACTAACTTCTTAGGCCTGAGAAAGAGTTACAAGTCTCCCTTCTTATGGTCAAGGGTTACACACAGGACAGGAAGATATATTTTAAGATTTGAAACACTTCTAACGTCACTGTGCCTGGAAGAGTGACAGTAAGTCGGTCTGCCATCCTGCTGTGAAGGCGCTGCACGCTCTCTGAGGACACAGAGCTCTTTGTGAACAGTCTCCAGACCCAGAAAGTCCAGCTTTTACAACCGCTAACCTCAAAATGTTTAAAAAGTTTATACACTTAGAAGTATAGGATATACCATACAATTTCCTTATTTGTCTTAGTCTCATTAATAGTTTAGTTTTAAAAGGCTACCTCTACAGGTAGCAAAAAGGCTTCTTATGCAGCTGTGGTTGCAGCTCACTAACCAGGAAGGTGACTGAAAAAAAAGATCTCTTTTTTTTTTTATGTAACTACTTATCTGGATGTATCGCTTAGAACTGTAAAGCAGACTCTGTTTCTTATCATTTACTTCAGAAACAATGTGTCACCTTCAGATGTAGTGCCTGAAAGTTTCTGTAAGCCATGAAGAACAAAGAGAGCTGGGCAGAAACTTGAGGACATCAGGAGAGAAGCATCATGGGAGAAGGGTAGCCTCATTCGTGTGTGAGAGAGGTAGATGGACGACATCAGGAGTAAGGATAGAGAGTCAGAGACAGAATAGAGAAAGCGGTGAATGCACTAAAAGAACATCATGAGGGCAACATTGAGAGAATGAAGAAGAAATTCATCAGAATAGGTGTGAGAATAATTTTTCCTAACCCCCTCAGATAGAAAAAGTTAAGCTTACGCCAACCCCTTTGGATTCCCCTCAAAGCCCTGTGCTATGGAGGCTGCTCTGCCCCCACCTTCCCCCAGACAGCAGCACAAGATGGCTTCCTCTAAGGGCCTAAGAGAGCTGGGCATGAGTGACTGGTTGCACGTGTATGCATGTGGGTGTGGCCTGTAATGGCTGGACTTGGATTCCCTTTATTTAGGTAGGGCTTGGAAGACTTGCCTTAGTGGTCACATTGAAGAACATGGGTCATTGCCTCAGTGGAACTGATAATAAATCTCAATGATTTCAACTGCTTTTTCAAAATGAATGCCATGTCTGGGGTGAGAGATTAACTGGGGAAGCATTTGCTGCATAATCAAGAGAACCTGCGTTGGATCCATAACATCTGTGAAAAGAAAGCTGGGCATGGTAGCATGTGCTTGCAGTCCCAGTGCTGGGGAGATGGAGACAGGTGAATTCTAGGATTTGTCCCTAATTGGTGGCCTCCAGGATCCAGTAAATGACCTTGTCTTAAAGCATAAGGTGCAGTACCTGTGACAGGAGCAGCATCTGTTTTCCTCTGGCTTACATACACAACTTACAGAGTCTGGTTTGCATTGCTCCCACTGAATTACCTTAAATTGTAATAGCTAATGTGGATGTTGGCAGCAACCTTTCCTCACTTTGATAAAGATAACATGAGCCTGGAAACGCTTTATTTCCTGCTGAAGATGAGCAATATGCTCAAGCATCTCTTGCTTTGAGGGAGGTCTTAGGCATCCTGTTCTCACCATCCCATCAAGAGATGAAGATAATGTGGAGAGCTTATCAAGATCTGGGTACCAGCACAACACTGTCTGGGGAGTGCTTGAATGCCTTTGCTTCTAGCACAATTACATTGCGAACGAGCCAATTGTGCGGAAGATGTAAAATGTTTCCGAGTGGATTTCTCATCTTGACAAACTCTTCTACTAACCACCAGGGAGTACTGAGCTCTTTAGCAGTTGAAGGGAACCGGCATTAAGGATGAGAAGTTGGGGCACTAACAGCCTCAGCACTCTGCACCACTCTCCACCTCACTGATAGGATTCACAGAGCTGCTCCCCACACATCCCAGCACCCCTGGCCTGCTTATGTATGTCTGTGTCCACTCTTCAAAGCCTTACATTTCCTCTACATTCATGTAACATTTCTGAATGTTAGACATTTAATTGCTTTTCATATCACTGTCGTGTGAGCGCTAGTCAGTTTCTATGGACGCTGGAGCTTCCAAGATCCCCAGTGGCATATAATCCCCAGAATTTTGGTTCAGAGAGATGCTTTGGGGGCGTGCTCTTCAGAGCTAATTCAACAACACTCCTCAAGACCAATGTAGGGTATGAGCGTGCACACAAATATCTCCAGTTCCTGTCTGGGATGAATAAGCCCCACTAATTGTCAGGTATTTTGCTACGCTCTGGGAATACAGATGTGAAAACGTCCTTGCTATCCTTGATGTGCTTGTGTTCACTTCCAGACACAGAAGGATGCTCCGTCATTGGATCTGGAGGAAGGAAAAACTCATTCCCCTTTCATCCGTGTAGTCTCTTCTAGGATTCTGTTTTAGGTAGGATAGGACTTTAACTATCTCTCCCTCATGTGTGTGTGTGTGTGAGAGAGAGAGAGAGTCAAAGATTAGTGTTAAGTAACTGGACGCCTTCTCAATTGCTTCTCCAGCTCAGTTCTGGAGAAAGTCTTTCACTGAACCCAGAGCTTACTGATTCCTTTGGACCAGCAAGTCCCAGGGTGCAATGTTCTACATTCCCAGTAGTGGAGTTACAGGCAGAATTTCTGTACCCAGATTTCTTTTTTACATGGGTGCTGGGAATCCAAACTCTGGTCCTCCTGCTTGTGTGACAAGCACTTTCTAGATTCAATTACCACCCCAGTCCCAAAGTAGGTTGCTTTGATTAACCTCAAAATTCTCTGAGGTTTGATGGTGAGAACAAAAGGTCTTTGACTATAGGGATTCAGAGGGAACTTACTGGTGGGAAGCAAATAAGGTAAACTATTTCCTAAAATCTCTGTTCGAATGGCTGTTGACATATTTTTAAAGATTTTAAAAAGAATGGTCTATGCTTTTAGAACCATGTATCACATTTACAAAGTTCTCGAGGTAGATATCTTTGGACTCTACACAAACCCTAACTGCCATCCTTGGATGCTGCACAGAACACATCTATACATCTACACTGTACCTCAGTGAAACAGGGAATTCCTGAGACACTGTTTCCCCACCCCTTGGCCGAGCACAACACAGGTGCATCTCTTATTAGGAGAGAAGGGATTTAGAAGTGACAACCAAGTTCATTTTCCACAATCACCTAATATAGCATTTAAAGCAATAATTTGTTCAAACACAGTTTTACTACTTGCTTGAAAAGTTGTTGATAAAGATGTTTTCATGTGATAATGAGAACATTATTACATTTCTCTATACAGGTTAAGCGGTCCTAGTTAGATGCAGTAAAAGAAGGAGGTAGCTTGGAATACTCTCTTCCAGGGGAGGAAGGATTGTAGGAGCCGGGGGCGGGGGAGGGGGTCGAAGACACCGTGAGAACCGGACTCACAGAATCAACTAAGCAGAGCCCCTAGGGGCTCATAGAGACTGAAGTGGCAATCAGGGAGCCCGTAAGGTTCTGACCTAGTCACTCTGCATGTATGTTATGGTTGTGTTTTTGTGGGACTCCTAGCAGCGAGAGTGATGTCTCTGACTCTTATTCATACTCTTGGGACCCCTTTTCTCCTCCTGGGTTGCCTTGCTCATCCTTGATGTGAGGGTTTGTGCATAGTCTTATTGATCTTTTATGTTGTGTTCCTGGGAGCTCTGCTCTTTTCTTAAGGGAAAGAGGAGAGGAGTGGATCTGGGGGAGAGGTAGTGGGAGAACGGGAAGAGTGGAAGGAGGAGAAATTTTGGTCGGAATGTATTCTATGGGAGAATAATAAAAAACAAAGCAAAACAAAAATATTCTCTTCTAAGAATTCTGGAATTCTTCCTTCACCAACTAACCCATAGCACTGGGAAGGACAGATGAGTGGGCCCACGGATGCTGTCCAGAGAGCCTGCCATGTTGCACGGGTGACTGTCTGGATATTCTGAGCTTGCCTCTGTGAACAGCAGAAGCTTGTCCTAGGCTTTGGTAAGGCAGAAGCAGAAAGACTTTCCATACTCTAGTGCACTCTTTCCCCCTTTCTTCTCTCCCATTGGGGCTTTTCAGGGAATTTGGAGGACAGAATAAAGATCATCAGGATGGATAGAGGTGAAATGTTGTTGTGTGATACTTTACTCTTGGACACATTCACATTTAATAAGCCTACTATGCAAACTGGGGGAGGGGGCAATGAGAGACTGTATATGTATTTCAGGGTATCTTCAAAGTTTCTACGTAGCCAAGGATGACTTTAAACTTTGACCCTTCTATGTCCACCTCCCAAGTGCTGGGATGCAGGTATACACCACCACACCCCGTTTGTTCAGTGCTGAAGATGGAACTGTGCTTGTTAGCCAGGCAGTCTTTCTGCTGGGGGACGAATTCAACCCTCTTTTTGACTCTAAAACCTCTCATGAAGTTGTACTTCTTGACAAAAGATAGGAATGAGGATAGTTAATTTCATCCCATAATTTTCAGCCGATGTGAAGTTCAATCTGATTATAGACATTGTATTTCTGCCTTTCTGATGCCCTGATCATGATGGAATAGCCATGGGGCCATTGCACGTGCGTAGGAAGAAACTCTTCCCAGCATCCCCTGGCATGAGACCTATGGGAAACCGTGGTCAGAGAGTACCAGAGGCTGGAGGAGCAGGACTCAGGCACCCGGGAAGCCTCACACCTCTGGTGGGCTAGCCGTGTTAAACAGGCTCTGCTGACATCAAGTGCAGCAAACAAACACAAGAAGGGACAGCTGGGTACCTGCTCCATCTCTTTGTGTTAGCAGCTTTTCTTGGCATCTTATGAAGTGTGGCTTATTTACTCCAATGCTGGAATTCTAGGTGCTTTTGCTGACTGGGGTGAAAATGGCTGTGTCTATTTGGGGGTGGGCATGGCTAGATACTTTTAAATTTAATTTTAAGAATTTTTTTGAGACTTACATACATGAGTCCTGTATTTAAATCATTCCCACCCTTCACTTTTCCACCTTAGACTCCTACCGTGTCTTCTCACTCCATCTCCCTCTCAGATTCATGACTTCTTTGATTATTCACAGACACACTCACATACTCACACACACACACGCACACACTCACACACATTCAAACACACACACACACCCATACATACTCACACACTCACACACCCTCAAACACACACATACACACACACTCTCACACACACATTCATATACACATGCACACATACCATGCTGAATCCATTTAGCATTGCTTGGATGTTTAGGGTGGCCCTTTTGGGATCAGATAACCCATTAGGGGGCGCGTCCTTGAAGAAGATTGGTTCTCCCTCTTCCAGCAGCCATAAATTGCTCACTGCTCTTCATCTAGGGCGAGGCCTTGTGAGATTTTCTCCATCTATTCTGTTATGTCAGCTGGCATTGTCACGGTGCAGACTCTGTTTAGGAGACCATGGCTGCAGATTCCATCAGTTCTGTGCTATTATAATTGGTGTCTGCTGTGCAGTTGTTCCCTCTGAATTGAAACATCCCATCCTTCAGTGAGTCCTGTTATGATTCTGGATGTATTAAAGGCCCAGGAAGTGAATAACCCACAAGTCTCAACAAGTTCCTGAAACTCAAAAGATCCAGCTTTCTTCTTTTCAAGGTTTCCTTGGCAGTCCCAATTGATGTAGAGCAGGAGTTGCCCTTACCCACTGAGTTGCCTGGAAGTAGTCCAGGTAGCTCCAAGGTTACAGATTTTGTGTCACCCATTCTGGGGTGGAGCTTCTGCTGATTCAGCTATTCTTGAGTTATCCATGCTCCTGTAAATAACTTACCCGTGCTTTGTAAATAAGCCCAACATACCCACTAGCTTGCTGAGTTGGACTTTGGTTTTCCATTGGTGTCCTATTTGGAGGCAAGTATATGTTTGTTAATGTTTCGCCAGAAAAAAGTCACACAAAAGTATCTTCCCTCTGGGCCTGATGCTGATAGAGACTGGATTCCGATTTTGTCAAGAAGGCGCGGTCTAAGTCATCAGGCGTGGTGCTGGTCACCACTTTGCAGCATCCTTGAGTCAGGGGATCTGCTCCTTCGTTTCATCCTTGGCTTTGGAGTGCATAGTTTCTGAGTAGGGGGGCCTGTGTCTCGCTGGCTTTCTCTAGAGTCTGTCCCATCTGTTTGCCTCACATCTGCCTTGGTGACCATCTCTAGCCCACAGGACCCCGGAGAAATCTCTGCTACACTAACTCTTATGGGGAAAGCCACAGTGACATCTGGCCTGCCTAGTCTGATGGCGGGAGGTACACCACGCTGGTATGAGTCTCCCAGGGCTCTTAAAAGCTCTCCACTTGCTCAGTTTTTTTTCTGGAATTCTCCAGAGATTTACTATGAACCTGCTTTGATTTGGTTTATTAAGTTGATCGAAAGAAAGCAGGAGAGATGAGATTTCAGACAGGGAGAGGGGAGTGAGGGAATGAGGAAGAGAAGAGTGAGGAAAGGGAAGTGAGTCTAATTAGATGAAATAAAGAAGTGAGAAACCATGTGTTAGAAAAAGAGCCAGCCACGATGGGCCGCTGGGACCTTGATCCTGGTAGATAAGAGTCATATCTCTTCTCCTTCTTACTCCACTCCCTTGTGCTTCTGCCTGTGTGGGCACTTCCAGTAAGGGTGTATGATCTTCTCAGAAGCTAAGTTTACCCAGAATTCAGTGCATTGTAAATAGATGTCTAAGATGTAGAGCTGTGTACAGGGATTTAGGTTCTGCTAAAGTTGTATAGCTCCATAGGAAGATGGCTAGGAATTGCATTCTCCCCTGGGGAGGGAGTCAAGCATTTGTTTTAATATGACCAAGCCAGTCCACTATTATCACCTAACGTGTCTGCCATCCTACTCAGAAGCCTGAACTGGTCCATTGGGATGCTACAACTGGGACTCTCCCTCCATCCTGACCACAACTTTACTTTCGGCATTATCTTTACATCCTGTTTCATGCATCTGAGCAGGCTCCTATTGTATTTTGTGTCCAAGTTTCGAGAGCATGTTGAACAGGCTTTCCTGGCCCTAACTTCCTGCTCAACAGTTCCAGTTCCCTTTCTGTGGCTGGATCAGCTCACCTTGCTCAGAGCTCATGCCCGACATTGGGGATTTTCCCTGGGGGGGGGGCTGTAGGCTATCATCTACCAAACATTCTTTCCTCAGACCCTTATGCATATAGGCTTCCTGTCCCTCATGACCTGCTCTGAATGTTGAATATTCCTGTGTTCAAAGAAACCTTTTCTGGAGCATGAACTGGTCTGTACAAATAGAAAAGGCAGAGAGAGCTGGGTTCTAACCTACATTTTGGGGACGTTGAGCACGGACTTTGCTGGGTCTCTGTGCCTTCCAGACAAAGCTGGCATGCAGCAGAGGGCTACCTCACATTCTGCTTTGATGTGTGACTTGTAGCAGGCAAGGCAGAGGGCGGGAGGATCTCTTTGGCTGTGAATTTGCTCCCTGGCAAACTGAATCAAGTGTGCCTTCTTGTTTTGTAACCTTTTACTTGATGCTACTTTTTTTTTGACAAAGGTTCTCTCTCTTCTTAAAGGATGGTTTCCTTCTGCCAGTTTGTCTTGCGAATCTCTCCTTATTATCCCCTCCACCTGCTATTTCACGCTGACTTTCTGCAGGTGCACCCAGGGCCCGCAGCCATCCATCAGAATGATTGCCTCGGAATTTGTCTCTAGCAAGAGCTCCCTGGATGTCCTCCTTTTGTCATGATATGACAAGATGACTTTAAAAACCAGATTCCCGCTGTTAATCTGTGCAGAGGATGTAGGACCTTCTGATGGATTCTCTCTCCTTTCCCACAATAAGATCACAGCACATGTTTGGAAAGTTAATCAAGCACCTTCTTAATGTATTTGTGTGTGTATGTTTGTGTGCATGGGAGTATATGTATATACAAGCACACGTGTCCTTGTGCACACATGTATAAGGAGGTCAAGCTCAGGCATCTTGCACAGTCTCTTTCTATCTTTTTTTGGAGGTGGTCTCTCTCTGAACTTGGAACCCACTAACTTGGCTAGCAGTGATCCTCCTGCCTCTGCACTCCCAGAGCTAAGTTTGCAAGTATAACATGCCCCCCCCCCCCCCCCCCCGCGCCAACCATTTCTTTCCTGAGATTTTGGGATCAAACTCAGGTCAGCCACCATGCTTGCCTGGCAAGCACTTTACTCTGTCCATTATGTAGCTTTGGGGCTGCTTTGCTTCACAAGCATTGCCTGAAGAATGGGGAGTTTTCCTCTGTCGAGGCTCTAGAAGGTCTGATGATGCTTCTGGGCATGATCTGCACAGCTGGCTTTATAGTAGCTCCAGAAGTGGTAGGCAGCGCCAGTCCGGGAAACACAACCCAGAACCTCACAGCTCAGGAGAACCTGAGACGGCTCCACAGTGCCACAGCATCTGGGGTATCTCTATTCTTCTGTGCCTTGTAAGCTGCCTCTTTCTAAGCATTGCAAGGATCCTGGAATGCCTGTTTTTTCTTTCCCATGCATTCCTTAGAAGTAAACAGTTACCAATACTACTAAAGTATTAGCTTGGGTGGCAATGAAATTGATGACAATAGTAACTACGATTATTGGCTCCAATAATGCTTTAGGCATCTACATATATTTTTATGCTTAATAGTTTCAAGATATAAGTTATATCTCCAGAGTACATACAGGGAAAATAATTCACAGCAACTTATTTACTTGTTCAAGAATATTAACCTAGCAAAAATAAAATTCAGACTCAGAGCTTAAGAAATTGCTATTTACTTAATGTGTGTAGGTGTGTGTGCAATGCCCTCAGAGGCTAAAAGAGGGTGTGGATTCCCCAAACTTGATGATGGACAGTTGTGAGTTACCATGCGTTGGGTATCAAACCAGTTGGAAGAACAACCAGTGCTCTAAACTGCTGAGCCATTTTTCCAGTCTCTCAGACCTTGCTGACTTAAAACCTGTGCCTTTTCCTGCACTTCATGTATGTGGTAGAATACTTGTGGGAGTAACTAACCAACATCTGACTTGAATGAAGGCCCATTCCACGAGATGGAACTCATTCCTGACACCACTTGGGTGGACAAGAACCTGAGATTAGATAGGTCAGGGACTGAGGGGAAAAGCAAATGCTACTGTCTGCTAAAGGAACACAACAATAAAATGACTGCTAATGACATCTGCTATAACCATAGAGGAATGTGCTCAGCCATCGTCACAGAGACTTCCTCTGAAGAAACAGACGACAGCAAATACAGAGACCTATAGCCTGGAATATGTAGGGAGTAGAGACCTTGGAACACTCAGCCCTGAAAGCGATCTCTCCATAAAATCCCTCCCATCAGGACTCAGGGAACCCTGAGGAAGAGGAGGCAGGAGTAAAAGAGCCAGAGGGATGGAAGATGCCAGGAAGTCAAGACCCAATATGGCTGGCATAGATATGAACTCACAGAGATTCTGGCAGCATGCACAGGCCCTGCACAGGTCTGCACCAGGTGGGTTCCTACAGCTGAAAGGAGAAGTGGACACAGGTCCCATTCCTAACCCAGAAGATATCTCTAATTGATATCCTTTTACAAATGAGAAATTCGTGTTCTCCAAGGGAGTCTCACTGGGGAAACAAACCACTCTTAAGAGTAGGCTCCATGCCCAGCAGTCGATGGCCAACACCAAATGAACTCAGTGGCATCTTTGGAGGCTCTTTGTCTCATAATGCTAAGTCAGGGCATTTTTTCTATCTTACAGGTCTTTTTCATATATAATATTACTTCTGGTTTGTGTTTTATGGGATTTCTGTGTGTTCCACACCTATATATGTGTCTTCCCCTTTTTCTTTGGCTCTTTTTCTTGTTCAGTTGCTTTATCTTTAGTGCGTTTTTTATTTTATTTTATTATTATTTCTTAGATTATTCCTGTTTGTTTTCTAAAGAGAGACAGAGAGGTATGGGTCCAGATGGGAGGGGTTGGTGGAGAGGAGAAGCCATAATCAGAATATATTATATGAAATACTTTGTTTTCAATAAAAGAAAAAAATCCAACAAAACAAATACATATCATAATGCTTACCTTAAAAAGTGTGTTCTGGGATTAACCCATGTTCTAATGTGTATGAGACAAGCATTTTGCAAGCTAAGCCATTTCCTCAATCCTTCCTATACCTTAATTCAGTTTTCTTGTAGGAATTCTGTCAATGCTGATATCACCTCATTGCCTTCCGTAAAAAGCCTTAAGAAGACCTAAGCTAGACTTGTGGGCAGTGTCATCCTGGGGTAGATGAAACCAGATCTCAAACTGATCACACAGCAGAACCCAGAAAGTGTGGGGAACAGGCTCTCACACAAACCACATTGTTATTCATCAATTTTGTGTAAAAAGTGATGTTTGAGTTCATTTTCATTGTAAGAGGTTTAAATATTACAAAGCCATATAGGAAAATATCACCCAAAGCCTTGTGTAGACTAAGAAAAGTTACAGGTGTCCATCACTCACCTTGAAGGTTTTGTAGAGGTTCTGTATGAAGCTGGAGGGTGGTTCTATGTGTTAAGTAAGTGATGTTGGTGATTTAGCACCAACTCAGAAACACAGCCATCTTAGTTAGGGCTTCCATTGCATGATGAAACACCACGAACAAATCAATGTGGGGAGGAAGTGTTTATTTTGCTTACATTCGTGTCATAATCGACTATTAAAGGCAGTGAGGGCAGGAAGTCAAGCAGGGCAGGATCCTGGAGGCAGGAGTTGGTGATGAAAAGACCCTGGAGGAGTGTTGCTCATTGAGTTGCTTCCCATGTCTCCCCCAGCCTGCTTTCTTATAAAACCCAGGACCACCAGCCCAGGGATAGCAGCATCCACTATGGGCTACGTCCTCCCACATCAAGCACTAAGAAAATGCCCCTGAGGCTTGCCTGTGGTCTCACCTTATGGAGGCTTTTTCTCAATCTCCGACTACTCTTGCTGTATCAGATTGGTATAAAACTAGTCAGCAAATGATTTTATCTGGACCAAGGCAAAGGCAAAAGCAGCTGTTTGTCTTCTGTCTGACAAATGTATGCAGATGAGTACCTCTCTTTTCTGATACCCTCTAACTGTCTTTCTGCATGGCAAATTACACTGTCAGTGATATGTTAAAAGAAGCATTGGAATAGAACATGAATATGTGTAAGTACCCAAGAGCTTCCCACTACTTATGAATATTTGCAATGCAAGTATTCAGTGTATCAGTTTCCCAGACAATTTCATTTTCATCTTTTAATTCTTTGAGAACTTTACATATGTATATGATGCATTTTGATCATATCCACTCTCCTACTTACACACCCCAACTTTTCCCAGACCTCCAAGTCACTGTCTCAACTTCATATCCTCTTATAATTTTTTATGTAACTGAGTTTAATTAGTGCTGTCCCTGTGCACATCGGTGCAGAGCTATTGATTAGAACACACACAACTTCTAAGAGGCCAAACCCCTAATGAAAACTGACTTTCCCTCCCCCAGCATCCACTGGCTGTCAATAGCTCCTCAGTGAGAGGCGGGGCCCAGTGGGCCCCTCCCCCATCTGTGCTGGAACACTTGTGAAGGACTTGAATAGCCATCTCCCGTGGGTTCATGAGTGTAGCATCCATGCCACACCCAGGAGACACTGTTTCACAGGGGCCCTTTCTGTTTCCTGTACCTGTTTTGTGAGATGTAGTCTGACAAGATGGGATGATCTCTCTGCATGTATCAGATATACTTGCCTGGGTCTGGGACTCTTTCCCGTAGATAGATGCACAGGGACCGACAGGGAACCTGTAGGGTTGACAGCAGTTATCAGTGTTGACATGCAGCTCTTCCACCTATCTAGACAAGTTTCTAGGCCTCTGAGTCATCTTTGTGAGAAGGGAGTGGGATTTCATAATGTAGTTAGTGTGTGGGTTTATAGAGAGTTGTCGAGCTAACCTGTGGAAAGCATCCAATCACCCATCTTAGAGTTCTGTGTGCTGTTAATTATCCAAAGAGCTATTTATCTGCTCTTGGATGTAAACTCAGAATGGCCTACAAAACTATCTTCCAGGAGTGGGGAGACAGATGGGGGCTTAGCATTTGTTGTGCAGTGGTGAGGGCTTGAAGTTGGATCCTCAGAAGCCAAGTAATGCTGAACATGGGATACATGTCTGTAATTATAATGCAGCCATAGTAACTTATGAGATGGGGAGAAGGGAACATCTTGAATCTCATGGGCCTGTCAGACTGGTGTATACAGTGGTGAACAATACAAATGCCTGTCTCAAACATGGTAGAAGGCAAGGACAGACATTTGAGGGTGTGCCCTGATGTCTACACATGTGCTGTGGCATGCACGTGCCTGTACTCATGTATGTGGACATGCACATAGAGGCATCACACACATACACACACACATTTAAAAATCTACCAGATGTGCCTGGTTTATCACAGATATGTAATAAATTCTGGATTTCTCTTTCTTTCCCCCATACAGTCTGGATTGTAAGTTTTTCAGCAAAGATCTTGTGGTCTACAATATGGAAAAGTTGCTTGATATTTTCAACCTGAGTACAGACCTGCTTCGATTTGTCTCTTCAGTGTGATGAATTGTGTGATGCTCTGCTTGGTCCCAGTGAGGCAGAAACACTTTCAAAAAAGGTAAACACAGGAGAAAAAGGACCAGTTAGGTCAAGTGGAGATGTCATGGTCTCCATCTTCAAAAGGAGGGTTTGTTGTGGGCAGTCGTTACGAGGAGGCCCCTGGACAGTTGTTAAGTGGTGTAAGCTACTGATGCGAGCCACGGATGCTCAGTTCTCTAGTTTGATTTCTGTTTTGAAAAGATACTGGTATCTGACTGGAGTGCATTATAGGCTGGTAGAAGAACATCTGAGAAAGTTCCTTGACCTTGTCTGTGTGTAAATAAAACCACATACAAAAAACACTTAAAACATCCCAGCAGCTTGCAGTTAGAGAACAGCCTCATGAGGAGAAGCATTTCAAACAAAGATTTTCAAATGCCTCTCTCCCAGCGTCACCTCTTTTCCTTTAGTCAGAGATGTCTGAGAGTGGGAACCATCACAGGTTAGGTCATCCATCCTCTAGCCTCTCAACAGATCTGATGCACAGAAAAAAGAAGAAAGAAAGACAAAGAAAAAGATAAAGAAAAAAATAACAGACTGGTTGGCGACAGTCTTTTCCAGAGCTTTCCTGGAAATAGATGGCTGTGTGCTCAGTAACCCAAACTTGTGCTGCGTGTGGTAAGGGATAATGTTTCAAATGACCGTATCCACCAAAACGAGGGCTGCCACTCCTCTGTAGTCACTCCAAGGCAGTCACTCGGAGCTGGTTAATGTGGTTGTTTATCTTAGAAGAAAGAAATGCCAGGCAGTGAGAGATGGCTTACTGGGTAAAGCAGTTGTCACACAAGCCTGTTGACCTGAGTTCCGATCCCTAGAACCCACATGAAAAACGAGGTACAGCAATGTGAGCATCTGTGATCCAGAACCTTACATGCCCAGATAAGGAGTGTGCATTTGTGCAAGCGCTTGTACACACACACACACACACACACACACACACACACACACACACACCCCTGCTGCTTCTACAGGAAGCCACCTTCACTTTCAACAGTGGCTTTTCAATCTGATCAAATGCTGTAGAATTCTACTCAAGTTGCAAGTTAAAGATGTAATCAAGACCTCATTTTAGGCTACGGAGAAACATTTTTCCCTTATGTAGAAAGGAACCTTTGGTGTTTATCCTCAGCGTGTGACTTAAGGGCTACAAAGTCCCCAGTGGTTAGAGTTTTTATATGCTATACAGTTTGAATCCTTTTTCTCAATATCTGTGCACATGCAGGTTTTTCTATCATGCCTATTTTTCTCTTCCTCCCTCTTTTGTCCCCAAACAGCAATATTTACCTGGAAGCTTCAGAACATCTGGTGCTTTAGAAGGTCTTGGGCTCACTGGGTGAGCAGCATTCAGTCAGTCAACCCAGACTCATGGAGCCTGGGAGATAGTCCAGCCTAACACTTGCACGTAAGCCTGACAACCTTAGTGTGACTCCTCAAACCCATGTTAAGAGCAGATGCAGTGACACATGTGTCTATGACCCTAGAAAGCCTTGGAGATGGGAGCTGGTGGTGGGAGGATCTAATCTCACAGGCCAATCAACCCAGCACATGCAGTGGTGAGCAACGAGAGAGAAAGTCTGCCTCAGACGAGGTGGGAGGTAAAGATGGACATCAAGGCTGTCTTCTGACTGCCACACATGTGCTATGGCACACACACTCACACACTGACACAAGGCTGTCCTCTGACTGCCAGATGTGTGTTGGGACACACATTTGCTCACACTCACATGCAGACACACACATGTGCTGTGACACACATTCACTCACACTTACATGCAGATACATACATGTGCTGTGATACACATTCACTCACACGCACACACAGACACACAGTGCTGTGACACATACTCACTCACACTTATACATACATGTGCCGTGACACACTCACATTCACACACAGACATACACGTGTGCTGTGGCACACTTTTACTCATACTCACACACAAACACACTTTACACACATGCATATACAATGCGTGCACACATACATGCAGGCATACACATATACATGCAAGAACATGCACCCTCACACATACATCCATTGCTGGAATGTGCTTCAGAGCTTCTACCCCTGGCAAAATTCTACTTAGTCAACCATTCTCGGGTTCCAGCTCCAGTCATTTCTGGCCACTTCTCTAACGCTGTTCCAGCCCACCCAGAGTTCTTTTTTATGTCTGTCTTTCTTCCTGAGTGCCCATCACTGGGTAACAGTGGACTGAATCTCAGTGAGGGAACCAGAGCAGACTTTCTTAGGTTTGGGATTGGTGGTATGTTGGGGCAGGGGAAAAGCATCTTTCCTTGTTTTTCCAGAGGGATAATGAATAGATGGTTCTTCAGAAGGTTCTATTCTGACTCACACTCTCTGTGAGAGGAGCTTACTTCCTCCCCATGGTGTGGTGTTGGATTGGCCGTGTTGCTCATGGAGTTGTTAGGGCCATAGCCTGGGCGCTGGCAGCTCTTATAAGATGGGTTCAGCCACCTGTCTTCAATAGGCCAATTTAACAGACAGATAATGGTGACACACAGAGAAAGTGTATTCACTGTGGCCACACCAGGAAGAGGAACTGAGGAACAAAGATCCAGTGACTCCCCAAGTCTATGTTTTGGATCTTGACGTGAGTTTTAAGTTTAAAGAGAGGACAAGAGGTATGCATAGCTAAGTCCCGGTCAAGGTAAGGTCCCCTCCATTGAGTCACAATGGAGAGTCACAGTGTCTCCTACAAGGTGACCTGACAGGCCGTCAGAACCCTGCTAAATAAAAGACAAACGCCTCCTCCCTCCTGCTGCAGCTGGCACCAGGCTTCAGCTCTTCCCTTCTCCTACATTAGATTCCTGGGGGAGTTCCAATTCATCGGGCTCCATTGTTTCAATGGTCCGATAGCCAAGTGGAGGGACACAGGTGTCTGCTGAGAACATCTTTGTTCCTGCCAAGATGGTTACAATGTGACTTATTTTGGGCAGAATGGACTAGAAGTCTCCCTGTTCCTGTTGTGAGCTGAGACCCTAAATCATGCTGAAGGGGTGTGCCCTGGACGATGAGACACCCATTAGAGCTGCCTCAATGGGCCTTACCAATATCCTCCTAGACATATCCTTGAAAAATAACACTTACATTATACAACTGAGATTCTGTGTTGTTCTTCAGCAAAAGCTCACGGGTACCTAGAGAGATGGATGGTGATGAAGTATAACCATGGCTTAATGTATGGGAGGAGGAGAAGGCTGGGATTCATGGCGTCTGTCTCCAGCACAGCTGAGTTGTGCTGGTCCCTGTGGGGCAAGACTCTCCTGGGTGGGGCTAAAGATTCTGCTCCAGGCCTTCCTGCTCTGTCTCTCCCTGCTGTAGTTAACTCAGCAAGATAAGTCCAACACTTCCAGGTCCCATTGTTTAATTCCCCTGACTGTGTAAGTGTCTCCCGAGCAACCTCCAGGCAAGTCAATTATGGGCCTCCGGATGGGCTGGTGACACCACGATTATTCAGGAGGGATTACTGAGCGCTGCACATTTCAACGTTAAATGTTATAATTATGTCAAAACTTAAATGACGGCAGTTTGTCCATTAGATAGCATCGTGAGGGATCTGGAGCTTTTTATGCTTCCCTTTTTAACATGATTAAACCGCTAATGACTCCTTTCATTGAATCTCACTTCTGAGCCAACTGTGTTCAGAAAGCTATCCTGGTAATTACAGCGAGAGCAAAATATCAGCAGAGCCGCACCAAACACCGTTGTCAGGT
Organism: Myodes glareolus; assembly: GCF_982192425.1. NCBI lineage: Eukaryota > Metazoa > Chordata > Mammalia > Rodentia > Cricetidae > Myodes > Myodes glareolus. Next base: position 106,708,864 of record NC_142030.1, read on the forward strand.
TCGCACTGAAAGGTGAACTCCTGAGCCATGAATGTGATGTGGCGTACCTTCGCGGTCTAAAAAAGGGGATGTGCCCTGGGCTCATGTGCTTGTATGAGTGAGTGCACATGCGTATGCTCACATGGGAGCAGGTACATAGGAGAATACATTCATGTGTGTGTGCAAGTTGGAAGACAAATTTGAGTGCTGTTCCTTAGGTTCAGTCCACCATTTCTTTGAGCTCCCATCTGGCCTTGAACTCATCCCATAGGAGACTAGGCGGAGTGTCGCTGAACCCCAGTGAGCCCTGTCTCTGCCTCTACAGTTATGGGGTTACAAGCACATTCTACCATGCCCAGATTTTTTTTTTACATGGGATCCAGGTTCTTGTACTTTGAGACAAGTGTTTTACTGACTGCACTGTCTTCCCAGCTGGGAACATAGATTTATGGAATGCCTTTCAACAGGTTTTCAACAGCAAACTCTGACTGTTTTTTATTTTGATTTTTTTCTTTTTTGGTTTAAATATATCTTAATCTCAACAGCAAAGCAATAAATCTCATTTCCTCATTATTTTGCAGTTGGTTTTCTTCAGTAGCTGAGGCTTGTAGAACAAAGCAATCCTTTTCTTCCCACTCCTCTTTCAATATCCACCCACTTTTAATATCCATAGTATGACAGAACAAGAAGAGATGGCTCAGCCAGTAAATGGCTTGTCATGGGAACTTAGCCTGAGTCAGATCCCTAGAACTGATATGAAAATTCTGGCTATGGTGGTGTGGGTTTGTAACTCACATAGTGAGGATGTGGAGAGAGGAGGACCCTGGTGACTGGGGTTTAGTGGGGCTGGTAAATTATAGGTCCCTGAGAGACCCTGTCTGAACAAACAAACAAACAAACACCAAGGAGGGGACTTGGTGGTTAAGAGCACTGACTTCTCTTTCGGAACACCGGGTTTGATTCCCAGTAACCACGTGGTGGCTCTCAATCAGCTATAACTCCAGTTCCAGAGAATCCCAAACCCTTTTCTGACTCCCAAGAGCATCAGAAACATACACGTTACACAGACATACATGCAAGCGAAACACCCATACACATAACAACAACTTAATTAGTCAAAAAACTTGGAGTGAACAGTGTCTGAGGAAGGACAGCCAAGGTTGATCTCTGGCTTCAACAAGCACACACATGCATTTGTGCAGCCTCTTCCCCTCCACCCCCTACCCACATCCATAAGAGTGTCCAAACATCACATACTTCATGCCAATCTGTGTCCATGGTCACTGAGCCACCTGTGGTCAGCATGTTTCCATTTGTTAGATATGTACCTGAATCCCACTACATATCTGACTAGAAAGCGGGTTTTACTTGGCCCACACAGTATACCGTAAGAAAAAAATTTCCAAGCTTATAAGCTGGGGTATTTCACACAGGTCTCGCTTTTGTTGGCAGTACAAACTGACACGCCTGAATTGCCCTGATCCATTCCCCTTGTCTTTTGTCTGGGTCTCAGTACTCTACCCCATCTGCCAGCCCCAAATCAACATTCATATTTACAAGTTTCCTGCACCGTGTGTTGGGGGAGTGGGAATCCTAAAGGAGTGAGTGACAGCGTCCCTTCAGACAGCGCTTGTCTGATAGCTAGATAAGTCCTTTTTTTCATGCTCACCAGCTTGTGTTGGAGACTTTCTCTGGGGGAGAAGATGGGCAGCATTTTGGTGACTCTCTTTCTTCAGCAGATAAAGCAATTTGGTTGCATGCTAGTTTTCCCCAGGGAAGCCCATGCTGAGGGGAAGAGCAAGCTGAGCCTGTGGAGACGGAGGAAGAGCTGTTGCCCAAGGAAAGATTTGTCATTTCCACCACGGCTCCTCATCCGGCAACAGCATTTCCATACATGTATTTCCTCAGCTTTCTTTGAGGCATCGTAACAGTGTCAAAGGCAAGGCAGAGAGAAAATAAGATTTCTTTCTTTTCCCAGTTCTGGCTCAAATGTAAATAAACTCATTATTTAGTAAAGTGCTAAGATGAACCTGAGATTCCAGATGGGATACAAGAAGTCTTTGGGATCAGTGAAGTGGCTCACTGGGCACTTGTGGCCAAGTCTGATGTGTTCAGTCCCTTAGACTTACATGGTGGGAGGAAAGATCTGCCAGCTACAAGCTGTTTTATAACAAGTCCACCCAACCCACAGACAGATAAAATAGATGAACAGGCAAAAGAAATGAGCAAATAAATGAGTGGTTTACATGATAAACCAAAAAAGCACTTACTTGAGAGAAGCATTTATTTAAGAGAAGGAAGTCTTTAGTCCTTGTTCATTGTGTATGTTGGGGAAGATGGTTGCTTCCAGGGAACACTTATAGATCATGAGATTTGTGATAATAAAGAGAACAGCAGTAATTATAAGTGGACCCAGGTATTTAGCTGACCTTTGGTAGCCTTGGGATGTGATGTGAAGGTGTTATTCACTCTGAGAGCACCCAAAGCCCAAGTGTGATGGAGGATGAGTTACATTGGCTCTACTGACACCCAAGAAAGCTGCGTCTTCTCAAGTTGTGTGAATCTTTACAAGACATGGCTTCAAGGAGAAGCTTAATTAGATGCCTTTCTGTTGTATGGTACACATCTTCCGGGAGGAGACTGGAAAGATCCACAGCTTCCTCCAGCATAGACCTGCACATGTATAGCATTGTCCTGAGAGTGAGATTCCCAGAAAACGGTCAAATAAAAGAAATCAAGACCGAGAATCGCCCACAGGACTAAATGAAGAAGCATATAGAAGTCTGTAGGGATGACTTGCAGACATGAGGGGTAGATTTGTTCCCTAGAACCCACATTAAAATGCCAGACTTGGTGGCACGTGCCCATAATCTCAGGGCTGAACAAAGGGGTAGAGACAGGAGGATTCCTGGAGCTTACTGGCCAGTCAGTCTAGTGAAATTATGAGCTCCAAGCCAGTAAGAGACCTTGTTTTAAAAATGACCAACCAGACAAGCAAAACAACAGTGTTTAACACCTGGGGAAGGACATCCACTGTTGATCTCTGTCCTAAACACACACACACCACACACACTATACAGACACACAAAAACACACCATACACTACACACACCGCAAACACACACACCACACATACACACTACAGTGCACACACCACACATACACCATACATACACAGTACACATACACACACACACCCTCCCCACATGCACAGAGGCCTGATTGGTGAGCTCTGTCAGTGAGAGATCCTGTCTCAAAGATGGTGTATGACATTCCTGACATCAACCAAAGTTGTCCTGTAGCTTCCATATATGTGCACACAGGTACTCCTTACATGAAAACACACATGTACAAGCACACACATTTTAAACAAGCAGATGAATGCTTTCCTCTCATGTGGATTTGGAGTAAGAGAGATTGGCTTCTAGTCTCTGTCTTGATCCTCCCCACAGCCGAGTTTACTTTTCGTTTAGTATCTCCCTCTTTCTCCCAGAACGTCCCCCTTCTTTCCCTTTCCTCTTTTTTACTCTCTTCCCTCCTTCTGCTAAATTAGCTTTTATCATTGCTGAAAAATTGCTTTAAAAAACAGTATGAGGCATTAAGATCACGAACTCTTAGGTAGCATCCATAACGTGGAGAGGAGAGTCCATCAATACTCTGGAGGCCGTTGGGCTCTTGCTGTTACGTTCATTATGTAGAGGGTCACCGCATGGATGTCTCTTTTAGAGCTAGGATTCAATTGAGTGGAAAAGCTGCATCTCCCATTTGTTCCATTTAGTCAAAGTCTGTGAACATGTGGGACTGAGAATGCAGTGGGTGTCCTCTGGAGAAGTGTGGCCTGCAGTCTTCTGGGGTGCCAGAGGTCTGAGATAAGACCAGACAGAATGGCTTAGCCTTGGCTTCTGGTTCAATTTTTAAGTCTGGTGTTAACTGATGCAGTGAATGTGGGCAAACTGGCATCATCTCCTCAACATCATAAAGTTCTCAGAATTGTGATAGGACCAGAGGAATAATGTAAGTGAAATCTTTAAAATAGAGCCCTGTATATGGGAAGATCTCAAAAGCCACATTGTGTGTCTATATGCATGTATGTGTGCATGTGTGTAGATGTCAAAGGACTGCTTGGGATGTGTTCCTCAGGCGGCTTCCACCTTTGGCTTGACCCCAAATCTTCTCATTGATCTGAAACTTTGGAAAGTCAATAGACTAGCTGCCCAGCAAGTTTTGGGGCATCTGCCTGTCTCCACCTTGTCATTTGCAGAATTACAAGTGTATGTCACAGTACCTGTCTCTGTGTGTTGATTCTGGGGATCAGAGCTCATGTCTCCAAGCTTGTGAGAGAAGTGCTTTGCCGACTGAGTCATTTGTCAGTGGCCTTTGCGCTTGTGCTTTAAAAGTGAAGTCCAGTAGGATGGTGGGCTGTGTACAGGTCTGTGAATGCCTCGTGTGCGCAGTCTGCAGTGCCCTGTAAATGCGTTGTTCTCAGGGATTCACAGGGGAGGGTTCAGAGGGACTCACGGACAGGTCAGTGCATTAGGCAAGGTGTCAATATCCACAGAATAGTGGCACAAAACACACATGGAAGAGTGAAAAATGATAGCAACGACATTAGAGAGTTGCTTTTGCTCAATTTCCTCTCCTCTTGTTAAAGTGGAATAGATGTGTGCATATATATTTGAAAATTAATATCATGTGTGAAGGGTTTGCTGTAGTTTACTGGTTTTACATTTGCATTTACAACTAGGTTGTACATTGTAAAGGGAAATGCTACCACTTGTAGTGAGATTTTCATTTTCTTCTTGATGTAGAGTAACTTCACTAGCTATGTTTAGGAATATATGGATGACTCTTGAATTTTTCTGCATGTTAAAAAGGTAGGTAGATCTGGGGAGATGGCCCAGTTAGGTAAAGTGTTTGTCTTACAAGTTAAGGGATCAGAGTTTGAGCCCCAGAACCTGTATAGAAACCTGGCACAATGGTGAGTATTGTAATCCTAGTGGTAGGGAGGCAGTGGTCCCTGCAGCTCAATGGCTGCCAGCCTAGCCTAATGGGTGAGTTTTAGGACAGCAAGGGACTCTGTTTCAAAATGTACATGAACAGCTTTCCTGAGGTTGCTTTCTGGTTTCCATACATTCACAGGTATATATGCACATTTTGTACACACCCACAACATGTGTCTGGACACACAAACACATACATACAGAGAGAGAGAGGGAGAGAGAGAGAGAGAGAGAGAGAGAGAGAGAGAGAGAGAGAGAGAAAGACAGAGACAGAGAGAGAGAGAAGGCTTCCAAGATGTCCCCATGCTTTCAGGTTTTTAGGTAACTGTAGTAATAGAGAGGTGATATTTTTCCTTTTCCACAGCCTTCCTCTCTCCTTACTAGATGTGTAGACTTAGTTTTTTTTATTATGAAATGGGTTAATTCTCATGACAGATGATGGATTATGTAACACAAGGACATTTGTAATTATAGGAGAAAAACTTCCCAAATGCATGTGACAGAGCTATGCTGGTATAGGTGTATGCACATGGTAAGGGAAAGTGTGTGAGTACATATGAGTACATGTGTGTGCATCCATGTGTGTGTGAGTGTACACATGAATAAAGGCAGGAGCAAATAAAGCCACTGCCCATATTGCAAATGCATCTTGTCTTCTAAACACTCAGCTCATCGGTTTCCCTAATGTGTTCAGGAAGCTGAGGAGAAGTGATTGCTCCCATTAGTCCCAGAGGAATGTCAAATGAGCTTGATCTTCAGAGCACGTCACTGCAGAGCAGACCTCTAAAAATCAAAGCAAATTACCTTCAGTTTAAGAAGTCATGGGACTGTTTACTGAACACCTACAGCAGTTTGCAGAAGGCCTGCGGCAGCCACTGGTGCCTGCCTCCCTTGACCCACTGACTCAGAAAATGAGGACATGAGACCAGGACTTCAACAATGTCACCAGGGCATTCTCACAGTGCCTTTTCTAACACTCCTGGACGGCAATCTTTCAAGAATAAGCTTCTAAATGTTCTTGACCCAAAACAGTTATTGTGTGGGGAACAGTTAACTGATATGGCTTAACTCCTCCCTGAATATGTGTATAAAGTATCATGCACCTGCCATAATTATTTGCCACTTGCAATATATTAATTAAAGCATTGAAATGAGAAGAAGAAACAGATGGGCAGTCTAGAAAGAACATTTTAGAAGGACTAACAGTCAGTGCAAAGGTCCTGAGGTACTAATTTACTGGGTAGAGAGGCGGCTTGTAAGATCAACTTGGTTGGAATGGGACCAATGTCACTGGTGAGACTGGAGCATGACAGCCCTGGGTAACTAAGTGAAACTGTTGAATTTGCCCTGCATTGGGAACAATAGGCAGATCAGTGGTTAAGAGCTCAGGATGGCAGGACCTGAATCACATTTGACAAAATCCCTTGGACTGTTTTGGAGGAAGGAGACCAGCTGGAAAAAATAAGCTGGAAGGGGGCCAGAACTTAGGAACTTCACGTTCTCCTTTTCATCTCCTCTGTACTCCCTTTTACCCACTCCTCCTTTTCTTTCTAACAATCCATTAAGTTCAATTAGTGCTGCCCATATGTGCATGGGTCAGGGCACTGGGAGAATGGGAAACCTACCAGTAGCCACAACCCCAGAAGAAAATGATTCTCTCTCTCCCAGCACTATCAACTGCCAATAGCTCCTCAGTTAGGGGTCGGGCCTCATGAGCCCCTCCTCCTTCTATGCTGGTATGTTGGCTGCTTTGAACTTGTGTGGGTACCCTTAGCTGCTGTGAGTTCATATCCAGAAGACAGCACCTCACAGGCCTCCTTCCAGTCCTCCAGTTTGTATGTTCTGTCTTTCTCCCTTCTGTAATGGTTTCTGAGCCTTGGAGGGGTGTGTGATAAAGATGTTGCGCTGAAAGCTAGCTGAGCATTCAATAGTCACTTATACTCAGCACTGTGGCCATTTTTGAGGCTCTACATTGAAGGCTCCTACTGAGAAAATAAGGTTCTCTGGCCAAGGCTGAGAGCAGACTAGGTCTATGGGTATAAACAGATATTTAGAAGGTTCCACTATATGGCCAATGACTTCCCAGGATTTGACCAGGTTTACCATACTGTACATGCATTCCAAGAAGGTTAATTTTGAAAGGAAAATAGAATCTTGGAGAACTATTTGCAAATATGGGAAATGCGTGGAAAATATGGATAATATTCTTTTCAGGGTGTTTCCATTCCAGTCACATCACTTTTACACACTGCTATTTTTCTTTCCTGTTACAGAACCAGTCTTTCTTCTTGGTGCTGCAAGTGACAGTTGCTAGTGGTCCCATTCAGCCTTCCCTAGGAAACTGGTTCCAGCTCATGCCTGGCTCGCCTTCCATCGCACAGGGCCCTGCATCCTTTGCCTTCGATCAAGCATCCTGGCAGTCACGTTGAGAGTTTGTTACTAATGTTACTAGGTTCCAATCAGCGATGACTGTGATTATCATCTAATAGCTATTGCTTTGCACTTCCATCCAGATGTCAGATATAATGAGCCAATAAAACTGTTATTAATTTAGACCCAATGACAATTTTAGGCCTTCTGAGCTGAAGATTAGGGGGTCTAATAAAAGCAGGGCAGAGCTGAATATTCAAAAGTAATAACAAAAATAAAGTAATTGGAATATGAGTGGACAGGTGTTTCTGACTTAGAAAGGAAGTGTAGCTTGGAATATCAACACGTCCGTTTGCTGCTGAGATGACCAAAGAACTCCATAGGGGAGTTGGGCTTTCTAGGGCCTGGACAGCCTGGCTGGGAAAGTTGGCTCTTCAGCAAAGACGCAGCGCTGTCTTAGATTTGTTTGTCGTTGGTTGGGGAACAGGAGGCCACAGCGATGGTGGAGGGAAGAGGGCTGCTTCTCTCTATCCCGAGAGCTCAGTAAAGGATGCTCTCCCTCTGCCAGGCTCAGATGTTTCCTGGAGGTCACAGACTGAGCTGTGTCCCACATTGCTGCCACTATTGCCCAAAGAAATGAATTTAGCCAGTCTTCGACAAAAACAACTGCAAATAAGTAAAACAAATCTTCCCTCCTTTGATGAGCTCAGGTGCTTTGCCATAATGATGGGAAGCTGGCTAATGTGTCACCTTTTCTGGTGGCATCACGGAAAACTCTCTCCTGCAGTACGTTTTCTTTTAATTCTATATTATTTATTTCCATTTTGAGCATGTATCAATGACACATCTCACTGGGAAACATTAGGACATTTTTATACATTTGTGAGCTGCACTTAGATCATTCCAATCCCGTTTCCCTCTTCTGTTCTCCCCCAGCCCTGCTCATCCCTCCCCCATTCCCAGCCATCTCCTTCCTACTTTTATGACTGTTTGTTGTTCTTATTGTCTCCATAATTTTAAACAGTGCTGTTCATAGAAAGATGGACAACTGACCAGGGGCTACCACCCTGAAGAAAATGTCTCCTCTTTAACTGTTCGTAGAGCTCAAGGAGGGATAAAATTCCATGTGCCCTTCTCCCTTCCATGACACTCCTGTGACCCTCTGAGTCATCTAGACCTTTTTATCCTCCATCACTGCAAATTTCCTTCTGGCTAACATCTCTTGTTTCCCCTTCCTCTGCTCCTGGAAACGCAAGTACACGACCGTTTTGAGCTGGCTAGGATTGCTCTGCTTTTATATACAATGACACATGGGCTGCTACATAATTCAGTCTGGTTCTTGCCTCAGTGGGCTACTTATCCAAACCAAATGAAGATGAGCATTTGCCCTGCTTTTCCATGCTGGGACTGGACTGGTTTCAGTGCTGTGGTAAGGACACTGGGTCCCCAGGGCATGTGTTCTTTTCTCTGTCTCCTTGGCCGTGACTCCTCTATGCCTTATTAGCATATATAAATTAATGTGTGTGTTGGGGCGGTTGTGAGTGTGTGTGGATGTGGGCATGCCTATGACCTGATGTGCAAGTGGCAGTCAGAGCATCAGCTATTGGCCCTTATAATCCACCTTGTCTGACAAAGCGTCTCCTGTTCACTGCTGCGTGCACAAGATTAGTCAGTCTGTAAGCATCCAGGAATTTTCCTTCCTCTGCTCCTCACGTCTGTTTGGCTTTGCATGGGTTCTGATGACACAAACTCAGATCCTCATGCTCACACAGCAAGTGCTTTACCCCGAGGGTCATCTCTCCAGCCCTCCATGACTCATTCTTCCCTTAGTATCTCCAGGATTCTGAAGCCTGGAGCCGCTGCATGTTTAAGCAGGTTGTGAGAGGACAAAGCAAGCCCTTTAATTCAACGCTGTTTAAAACCCATTCTAAGTTCAGGAGGGGGGGAAGTGATTTTAAATTGATCTGGGCAGAGTTTGAGCATGTTCAACACAGCTAACTTTTCCTTCGGTGCCCTGGTTGAAGCACAGCTGGCTAATTGAGTTGTCTGCTTGGCTTGACGACTTTTGCTGCTGTCGAAGGGGAAATCAATGTTAGTATTTCCTCACTGCTAACCATCTGTCTCGAACCAATATTTTCCCTCTCCATCTCTCTATGGTTTTGTTACCTGCGCATTTAGCTCTGTCCAGAATTTATGGAGTTTTGCGTGTGTGTGCGTGTGCATGCATGTGAGGTATGGTATGGTATGTGTGTGTAGTGTGAAGTACACATACTTTTTGATGATCCTGCAGTCTTCGGCTCATCCAGAATCAGTATTTGTGATAGTCTATCCTGCTCAGCTCATGAATAACACCCTCATTATCTGATAAAAGAAGATTCATTTTGTGGCTTTTTCATGGGTAATGAATTCTTTTCATGGTATTCTTGCTTTTTTTTTCCTGTGGGGGGAGGAGGGATTTACCCAGGGTGCAGCTTGGATGAACGTACCTGTCACTGAAGCATCCTTTGGTGCCCATGTACCACTTGACTGTATATCTCTGTGGCTTCTGGCTGATTTTCCCTGGATCAGGTGTTTGCCTTTGCTTCCCAGGATGTTCCCTGAACATGTGTCCTTCTGTGTCTCAGCTCTGTGGCCACAGTGGGTAGAGCACCTTCTGAATTGAGGTGCATAGTGACTGTTTCTGTTGGTGTGACCTCTCATTCTCCCTCTTGTTCTGCATTTAGTTTTTAAAGGTATTTTCTTTTATTGTTTAATTATCTTTTTTGTGCATATGTGTATGTATGTATGTATACACTTGTGTGTGCAAGTGGAGGTGGACCAGAGATCAGCCTTCACAGAAAACACGTTATTGACTGAGCCTTCTTCCCCACCCCTCAAAGCTCACTGCTTCTCTTGGAGGGTCTGATCTCCACTCCTTAGCATGACTGTTGCAGCCCACTGTGATCTACCAGTTCTTGTCTCCTTGACTGCACTTCCTGGCTCCTACTCTAGGTACTCTGAGGCTTTGTCTTGCTGAGCTGCCTTGATCTTCCTGAAAATGTCTATCAGAGATTTCATGTCAATCAAACAGCTCTTCTGTAATTCCCTCCCTGCCAGCCTGGATCCATTCAAGGCTGAGTGTTGGGATTCTGTCTCTGCTACGCAGGATGTTGCTACTTTCTGTCTTCCAGGCCTGTGTTGTTTGCCTTTTTCTTTTCCTTACTAGACTCTGAGCACCTTGGGTGCAACTTTGGGTTACCTGCCGCACTTGCTGTCATCCAGTGTGTGGCCTGCTGTGTAGACAGGATCAACTGTGGCTTACTGAGTGCTGTCTTTTCACATCTCCCTTGGAAATTCCCTTCTGTCATGTGACTTTTCTTGGGATGTATGAACAAATGTCACCCTAATAGGACATCGATGACAAACCAAATCAAACAAATAAGCCAACCAACAAACCAGTTCTACTTAGGTCTAGCTGAGTGAATTAGTGAGTTTGGAGGGTTTTTTTTTTAAAGAGGCATGGGTTACTCAAAGTCAGCTGCCTCACTGAAAGGCCACCTCAGCATCACTGAGGGTTTCTGTGCAATCTGTATGCAGCTTGGCTGGTAAGAGTCTCATCTCCCTGCCAATATCATTGTGGCTATAACCAGGGGGTGGAGTCTCGCAAGTTTCAGGAGTTCCTGAGATTTGTTTATATCCTGCAGTTGTTTGAATGAGAACTGGCCCCCCAAGGCTCATATATTTGAACACTTGGTAGCTAGTTGGTGTCATGGTTGGGCATCGGGTAGAGCCTTTAAGAGCTGAAGTCTTACTGGAGGAATTATGTAGCCTTAGGGTCTGGTTTTGAGGTCTTACAGCCTGGCCCCACTCCCTCCCTGTTCCTTCTCTCTGCTTCCTGGGTGTGGATGACAGCTTCTTGCTCCTACTGCCAGGCTTTCCCTCATGGTGGACTACATCCTTCTGGAACCAGACCCCAAATGAGCACTTCTTTGCTTGGTGGCTTTTATCAGCGTTTACCACAGCAACAGAAAATAGATTACTCTACTTTGTGGGTCTTAATCTTTTAATTAGGAAGAACTAACTATACAGCAGCTTCACATTCCTGGCTTCACTTCTACAATGAGGGCACACTGCCACTTTTTCACAGATGAGTTATTTAGGGCACGGAGAGGTTAAGTAGATTATCCAAGGTGGCTCAGTTTTTAAATAGAAGTGAGAAGAAGAGAAGCTAAGCCTCTTGTTCTTTGAAGCTTTATTACTTTTGTTAATGGTTTCTCTCTTTTCTTTGCTTCTGTTCTTATATGCCAAGAGTTCCTGGTTCCCTGTGCCTACATGCTGAGAGTCCCTGGTTCCCTATGTCTACATTCCAAGAGTCCCTGGTCCCTGTGTCTACATGCTGAGAGTCCCTGGTTTCCTATGTCTACAGTCCAAGAGTCCCTGGTCCCTGTGTCTACATGCTGAGAGTCTCTGGTCCCTGTGTCTACATGCTGAGAATCCCTGGTTTCCTATGTCTACATTCCAAGAGTCCCTGGTCCCTGTGTCTACATGCTGAGAGTCTCTGGTCCCTGTGTCTACATGCTGAGAGTCCCTGGGCCCCTGTGTCTACATGCTGAGAATCCCTGGTTCCCTATGTCTACATGCCGAGAGTCCCTGGTTCCTGTGTCTACATGCCAAGAGTACCTGGTTCCCTGTGCCTACATGCCAAGAGTCCCTGGTCCCTGTGTCTACATGCTGAGAGTCCCTGGTCCCTGTGTCTACATGCTGAGAGTCCCTGATCCCCTGTGTGCACATGTTGAGAGTCCCTGGTCCCCTGTGTCTACATGCTGAGAGTCCCTGGTCCCTGTGTCTGCATGCTGAGAGTCGCTGGTCCCTGTGTCTACATGCTGAGAGTTCCTGGGCCCTGTGTTTACATGCTGAGAGACCCTGGTCTCTGTGTCTGCATACTGAGAGTCCCTGGTCCCCTGTGTCTACATGCTGAGAGTCCCTGGTCCCTGAGCAGACTTTCACTGCTCTATCTCACTGATGGACAAGGACACGGTGAATTCTGCTCAACTGGAAGTTGTACTGGGCATGTGCTGTATGCCTGCTGTCTCTGCTCTCCCTGTGAGGAGCCCGTGTGTCTTTGCCCCCCTCTGGTCTCAGGAGTGGAGTTCTCTGGGCCTCTCCTACTTTTTCTTACCTCAGTTTGCCTCGTGGGAGGACCAGAGATGAGAGAAAGGGAAGAGGGCTTCCTGACCAATCGTGCTCCTCAGAACAGTGCAAGCAAGTATTCGTGTAGTGAATATTTCATCCCCTGTGGCTCCAGAGACAAAACGAAGGCTATGAGTAGCACCCAGACACTTCCCAACTTAAAAGGTTCGACCTTCGAGTTTCCAGTCATGGGCCAATGCAAAAATTATATGTGTTCAGTAGGAATTGTGTTTCTAATTTTGAATTTTTGTGTGTATTTGTTCTTCATTGCCATCAGGAGCCAGTTTCTTCAGCCTTCCAGCATAGACTGAAGACCAGCGGCTATGCAGAAATTCTCCAGGCTTTGGTAAATCTGATTGTCATGACTAAGGAGTCCAGTCTCGGGAACTGGGCAGTTACAGGGCTCTCAGTCCCTTCTGCAAGCAAATGGTCATTGGTGGACCACTTTGTACCATGTTAGCCAGCCTAATAAATCATCTTTGAAATATACATTTGTTTTGTTAATTCTGTTCTGCTGGAGTGCCCTGGGTAATACATCATCCTTGTTACTTCCCATAATGCTGCTCAAACCAACGCCTAGTGTCCTTATCCAGGTTCTCTTTAGCAGAACCTTTGAAGATCCATCTTTGCTTTTTGGAAATCTTACTGACAATACAAATTTTCATATTCTGGAAGTATCCAGGAATGTGTTTGCCATTATGATTTTCATGGTCATTTCCTCAAGGAGGAAATCTCTTTATTCATTTAGTCATGCACTGATTGAATGTCACCCATATGGCTGGGGAGATGGCTCAGTGGGTCAAGTGTTTTCCATGAAAACTTGAAAACCTGAGTTGGATGTCCAGAATCCATGTAAAAAAACCATGTATGGTGGTGGCACATGTTTGTAATCCCAGTGATGTGGATGCAGAAACTATCAGATCCCTGCGGCCAGTTAGACAGCCACCATAGCCAAATACATCTGTTTCAGATCAAGCGATAGACTCTGCCTCAATAATTAATGTGGGCAACACCTACAGAACCACATCATAGGTTGATCTCTGGTCTCCATGTGCACCTGCACACACACAAATGCACTCTCACCATGCACATCCACATACTTTAGTGCATGCTCATGCACACACACACACACACACACACACACACACACACTTGTATGTGCATTCACATGCACGCACAACTTCTCGGACAATGCAGGGTAAAAGAAGGTATGATAGATGAGAACTCAGGGGCTCTCCAGTAGCAGAGCATGTGTGGATACTTGCAAGGAGGACAGAGCTTTTGGACAGTGGCTTAAGAACAATGTGGTGTGCTACCAGAGGTAATGAAGCAGTATGTGGAGTGGCAGATAATCCTGGAGGAACTGAGTAAAGGCCAGATCATAAGATACCACTTTCCTATGAAAATCTGTGGACATTTGATATTTTAATTATGGAATACATGTAGTACTACTTACAAGAATAAAGATCACTGCAAGCATCCTGCTGCAGGGTCTTCTGTGTTCCACTTGACTCTACCCTACCCCCACAGTTGCCCTTTTGTCTCCTGTGTCCTTGGAATACCAGCTGTCCCTATTTAAGTGCTGAGGAGTTCCATCCAGAGGGGTGAGTCTGTGTTATTCCGGGGGACTGTCCTGAAAGAGAGCACAGTCCCCCTGCTCAGCTCCTGTTGCAGGGTCTTCTGTGTTCCACTCGACCCTGCCCTGCCCCCATGTTTGCCCTTTTTTCTGCGATGTCCTTGGAATACCAACTATCCCTGTGTCTATGCTGAGGAGTTCCATCCAGAGGGTGCTGAGGAGTACCATCTAGAGGGACAGGAACAGTTCCTGCTCTTGCACTGAAGAGATCCACCCAGAGAGTCAGTCACAGCAAAAAATGAAGCAAGACATCAAAACTCTCCTGGCTCCATTTGAAGGAAGAGATGGGCAGGTGCCAATGCAAGAATTCCTCCAACAACCTGAAAGGCAACATGATATCACCAGAATCCAGCGATCATGAAACTAGAAGAATTGAACACCCTACTCCAGAAGAAATAGAAGAAGTCGACTCTAAGTGGAACTATATGAAAATAATAGAGAAACTTAAACAGGAGGTGAAAATCTGCCATAAAGGAATGGAGATAACAAACAAAAAAGTAGATGAAATGAATAAATCTCTCAAAGATACACAAGAAAAACAAGAAATCCAAGAAAAAGCAATCAAACAGGTAAGAGAAACAGTTCAAGACTTGAAAAATGAAATGGAGGCAATGAAGAAAACAAACCGAGGGAAGGCTGGATATGGAAAATCTGGGTAAATGAATAGGAACTGCAGAGACAAGTATTACCAACAGAATACAAGAGATAGAAGAAAGAATCTCAGACACTGAAGATACTATAGAGGAAATAAACTCACTGATTAAAGAACAAAACAGATCCAACAAATTCTTAACACAAAACATTCAGGAAATCTGGGACACCATGAAAAAGCCAAACCTAAGAATAATAGCTGTAGAAGAAGGAGAAGATTTACAGCTCAAAGGCCCAGAAAATATATTCACCAAAATTATTGAAGAAAACTTTCCAAATCTAAAGAAGGATATTCCTATGAAGGTACAAGAAGCATATAGAACACCAAATAGACTGGATCAAAAAAAAAACATCCCCTCACCATATAATAATCAAAACACAAAACATACAGAATAAAGAACAAATATAAAGAGCTGCAAGGGAAAAAGTTCAAGTAACATATAAAGGGAAACCTATCAGAATTACACCTGACTTCTCAGTGGAAACCATGAAATCCAGAAGGTCTTGGATAGATGTGCTGCAGAAACTAAGAGACCATGGATGCAAGCCCAAACTACTATACCCAGCAAAGCTTGCATTCACCATCAATGGAGAAAACAAGATATTCCAGGACAAAAACAGATTTAAACAATACGTAGCCACAAACCCAGTCCTACAGAAAATACTAGAAGGAAAACCACAAACCAAGGAAGCCAACAACACTCATAATAACACAAGCATCTGACAACCCTCCACCAGCACAAATCAAAGAAGGGAAACACACAAACAATAGCACCAGGAAAAATAACTGGACTCAACAACCACTGGTCATTAATATCGCTTAATATCAATGGACTCAACTCACCTATAAAAAGGCACAGGTTAAGAGAATGGATACGTAATCAGGATTCAACATTCTGCTGCCTACAAGAAACACACCTCAAACACAAAGACAGACACTACCTCAGAGTAAAGGGTTTGGAAAAGGTTTTCCAATCAAATGGACCAAAGAAACAAGTGGGTGTGGCTATACTAATATCTAACAAAATAGATTTCAAACTAAAATCAATCAGAAGAGATGGAGATGGACACTTTATACTCATATCAGGAAGAATTCATCAGGGGGAAGTCTCAATCCTGAATATCTACACACCTAATATAAAAACACTCACATATGTAAAAGAAACATTACTAGAACTCAGAACATACATCAAACCCCACACTCTAATAGTGGGTGATTTCAACACTCCTCTCTCACCAATGGACAGGTCAACCAGACAGAAACTTAACAGAGAAATAAGAGAACTAACAGATGTAATGAACCAAATGGACCTAACAGACATCTAAAGAAAGAAAAGAATATACATTCTTCTCAGCATCTCATGGAACCTTCTCAAAAATTGATCACATGATTGGTAACAAAGTAAACATCCATAGATATAAAGAAATTGTAGTAATCACCTGTGTACTATCAAATCACCGTGAAATAAAGTTAGAATTCAACAACAATTCTAACCCCAGAAAGCCTACAAACTCATGTAAACTGAACAGTCAACTACTGAACCATCTCTGGGTCAAGGGAGAAATAAAGAGAGAAATTAAAGTCTTTCTTGAATTCAACGAAAATAAAGACACAACATACCCAAACCTATGGGACACTATGAAAGCAGTGCTAAGAGGAAAGTTCATAGCAGTAAATGCCCACATAAAGAAAACGGAGAAAGCACACATTAGAGACTTAATAGCACACCTGAAAGCTCTAGAAAGAAAAGAAGCAGACTCACCCAAGAGGAGTAGAAGACTGGAAATAATCAGACTGAGGGCTGAAATCAATAAAATAGAAACACAGAAAACAATCCAAAGAATCAATGAAACAAAAAGCTGGTTCCTCGAGAAAATCAACAAGATTGATAAACCCCTATCCAAACTAGTCAAACGACAGAGAGAGAACATGCAAATTAACAAGATCAGAAATGAAAAGGGGGACATAACCATAGACACAGAGGAAATTCAGAGAATCATTAGATCTTACTACAAAAGTCTGTATGCCACAAAATTGGAAAATGTGGAAGAAATGGACACTTTTTTAGATAAATACAATTTACCTAAATTAAGTCAAGACCAGGTGAGCAGTTTAAATAGACCTGTAAGTCGTGAGGAAATAGAAGCTGTCATCAGAAGCCTCCCTACCAAAAAAAGCCCTGGCCCAGATGGTTTCAATGCAGAATTCTATCAGATATTCCAAGTAGAGTTAATACCTATACTCCTTAATGTGTTTCACAAAATAGAAACAGAAGAACCATTGCCAAACTCCTTTTATGAAGCTACAGTCACCCTGATACCCAAACCACACAAAGACTTAACCAAGAAAGAGAATTACAGACCAATCTCACTCATGAACATTGATGCAAAAATTCTCAATAAAATACTCGCAAACAGAATCCAAGAACACATCCAAAAATTATCCATTATGATCAAGTAGGCTTCATCCCAGAGAGGCAGGGCTGGTTCAACATACAAAAATCTATTAATGTATTCCATCATATAAATAAACTGAAGGAAAAAACCATATGATCACTTCATTAGATGTTAAAAAAACATTTGACAAAATCCAACACCCAATTATGATAAAGGTCTTGGAGAGATCAGGGATACAAGGTTCATTCCTAAATATAATAAAGGCAATATACAGCAAGCTGACAGCTAACATTAAATTAAATGGAGAGAAACTCAAAGCCATCCCACTAAAATCTGGAACAAGACAAGGGTGTCCACTCTCTCCATACCTATTCAATATAGTGCTTGAAGTTCTAGCTATAGCAATAAGACAGCATAAAGAGATCAAGGAGATTCAAATTGAAAAAGAAGAAGTCAAACTTTCATTATTTGCAGATGATATGATAGTGTACATAAACGACCCAAAAAACTCTACCAAAGAACTCCTACAGCTGATCAACACCTTTAGTACTGTGGCAGGATACAAGATCAACTCCAAAAAATCAGTTGCCCTCCTATACACAAAAAACAAAGATACAAAGAGGGAGATCAGAGAAACATCACCTTTCACGATAGCCACAAATAGCATAAAATATCTTGGGGTAACTCTACCAAGGAAGTGAAAGACCTATTTGACAAGAACTTTAAGATTTTGAAGAAAGAAATTGAAGAGGTTACCAGAAAATGGAAAAATCTCCAATGCTCTTAGATTGGGAGGATCAACATAGTAAAAGTGGCAAAATTTTACCAAAAGCAGTCTATAGATTCAATGCAATCCCCATCAAAATTCCAGTGAAATTCTTCACAGACCTTGAGAGAACAATAATCAAGTTTATATGGCAAAACAAAAAACCCAGGATAGCCAAAACAATCCTATACAATAAAAGGACTTCTGGAAGCATTACCATCCCTGACTTCAAACTGTATTACAGAGCTACAGTAATGAAAACTGCTTGGTATTGGCACAAAAACAGAGATGTTGACCAATGGAATCGAATCAAAGACACAGTTCTTAATCCACAAACCTATAAACACCTGATTTTCGACAAAGGAGCTAAAACTATACAATGGAAGAAAGACAGCATCTTTAACAAATGGTGCTAGCATAAACTGAATGTCAACCTTTAGAAGAATGAAAATAGATCCATATCTATCACCATGCACAAAGCTCAAGTCCAAATGGATTAAAGACCACAACATCAATCTGACCATATTGAACCTGATAGAAGAGAAAGTGAGAAGTAGTCTACAGGACATGGGCACAGGAGACCACTTCCTAGGTAGAACCATAGTAGCACAGACAATGAGAGCAACAATGAATAAGTGGGACCTCCTGAAACTGAGAAGCTTCTGTAAAGCAAAGGACACTGTCAGTAAGACAAAAAGGCAACCTACTGATTGGGAGAAGATCTTCACCAACCCCTCATCAGACAAAGGTCTGATCTCCAAAATATACAAAGAACTCAAGAAACTAGACACTAAAACTCTAATTAACCCAATTAAAAAATGGGGTACTGAACTGAACAGAGAATTCTCAACAGAAGAAGTTCGAATGGCCAAAAGACACTTAAGATCATGCTCAACTTCCTTAGCGATCAGGGAAATGCAAATCAAAACAACTTTGAGATACCATCTTACACCTGTCATACTAGCTAAAATCAAAAACACCAGTTTTAGCCTATACTGGAGAGGATGTGGAGTGAGGGAACACTCATCCATTGTTAGTGGGAATGCAAACTTGTGCATCCACTGTGGAAATCAGTGTGACGGTTTCTCAGGAAACTGGGAGTCAACCTTCTTCAGGACCCAGCAATTCCACTCTTGGGAATATACCCAAGAGATGCCCTATCATACTACAAAAGCATTTGTTCAACTATGTTCATAGCAGCACTATTTGTAATAGCCAGAACCTGGAAACAACCTAGGTGTCCCTCAATAGAAGAATGTTTAAAAAAGGTGTGGAACATATACACATTAGAGTTTTACTCAGAGGTAAAAAACAATGACATCTTGAATTTTGCATGCAAATGGGTGGAAATAGAAAACGCTTTACTGAGTGAGGTATCCCAGACCCAACATGAGGAATATGGTATGTACTCACTTATAAGTGGATTCTAGCCATAATTTAAGGACTTTGAGCCTATAATTCGTGATTCTAGAGAAGCTAAATAAGGTGAACCTAATGAAAATCATTTAGTTATCCTCCTGGATATTGGAAGTAGACAAGATTTCCAGGCAAAATTTGGGTGCACGGGGGTGGGGGGCTGGGGGGTGGATGTAAGGGCAGATGGGTAGAGAGAGGGGAGAAGTGGAGGATTGGGGAAAGCTTGGGGGAATGGGATGGGTGAGATGGAGGAAGGGTGGATATGGGAGCAGGGAAGTAAATATCTTAATTAAGGGAGCCATTTTAGGGTTTGCTAGGTGCTTGTCTCTAGAGGGGTTCCCAGGTCCAAGGAGAGGTCCCCAGATTGTTCCCAGGGCAGCAGAGGAGAGGGTGTCTGAACTGTCCTTGTCCCAAAGCCACATTGATGAATATCTTACATATCACCATAGAACCTTCATCTGGCGATGGATGGAGATAGAGACAGAGACCCACATTGGAGCACTTGACTTAGCTCCCAAGGTCCAAATGTGTAGCATAAGGAGGGAGAATGTGAAGGAAGTCAGGATCACGAGTGTGTCCACCCACTGAGATGGTGGGACTGATCTAATGGGAGCTCACCAAGGCCAGCTAAACTGGGAGTGTTGGAGCATGTGATCAAAATGGATACTCTGAATGTGGCTGGCAATGAAGGCTGACTGAGAACCCAAGGACAATGGCACTGGATTTTTATTCTATTGCATGGACTGACTTTATGGGAGCCTGGTTTGTTTGGATGCTCACCTTTATAGACCTGGATGGAGGGGGGGATTACCTTGGACTTCCCAGGGGGCAGGGAACCCTGACTGCTCTTTAGACTAGAGAGGGAGGGGGAGGGGGTAGGGGGAGGGAAAAGGGAGGCAGAGAGGAGGTGGAAATTTTTAATAAATAAAAAAATAAATAAAAAATTAAAATAAAAAAGTACAAAAAAGTGAAAGAAAAAATTCTACAGATGAACAAATGATGGTTGCCACATTTCTGCTTTAAAAAAACAAGGATAATGACTATCAACTAATTCTGAATGTTTAATTGCAATAATATAAGAATTTATTATATACTTGATATAATAAAATGCTATTAAGACAAAGGCCAAAAAAATCACTGCAAGCAAGCCCTGGCAGTATATCCCTCTAATATTAGCACTCCTAATAATAATATTAGAAGTTTGAGGGTCAGAAATTCAGGGTCATCATTAGATCAATTGGAGACCATTCTGGGCTTCAAGAGATCCTGTAAAAAGCAAGAGATAAACAACCATCCCCCACCAAAACCCCTGAAACAGAAAAACCCAAAAACAAACCAACCAAACAAAAAAGAGTGAGCTTCCATACCTGACGTCACTGGACTGGGTCAAAAGGAGAGTTCTGAGAGAATGACAGAAAAGCTTTATAATCTCAGGCTGGCCAGGGCATGGCTCATGTGTCCCCTCGTGAGTGTGTGAGATGGGGACCCACGGGAGGTGGTACCTTGCTCTGAAAGAAGCTGATTTCTGAGAACCCAGATGATGTTGCTAACCCCTGTGCAGGGCCTGTTCCCTGTGAAGCCAGGTCTTCTCTGTGGCATTTGCTCAGCACCTTGGAGAGCACCAGTCAGCGGGCAGGCTTTGAAGGAAAGGTCAGCCTCCTCAAAGGTTAATTGTTACTCTTAAGAGAAATGCTAAACAAACTGCATCGGTACATGTTTAATAAGCTTCGGCTACAGCATTTCATAGAAGGTGTTTCTGGGTGATTTGATTTCAATAAGGATTTGTCCAGAAATAAAATGCTCTTGGCCATGTCTAACTTGGAGAGAGTATGATGTCTTTGTGTATGGGTCCACATTTAAAACCCACATGTAAAAAGGGAAACTTTTTCTTCTTCTTAAGTGTCTCTTCCCCCTATTTATCTCTCAGAAAACAAAACAAAACAAAACTAAACTAAGCAACAAAACTAACCCCAACTCAAAGAGTACCTTGAGGCTCAGTCCTTGGTCTTTGTTCTGTGATATCTGAACAAGCCTTCAGGATCTCATCTTTGGCCATCTTTTCTCATCCGTTCTTTCTTCTTCAGCAATCTCCTCCACCTGACGTGTTTAAACAGTCTCCCTCTGACTCTGCCCTGTCCTCTCCATGCTGACCCAAGAGCCTTCCAGGAGGCCTGGAAGGTGTCTCCACACAATTTGCTTTAGCAAAATTGGTATCTGTTTTAGCTACAATTGTGCCTGATTCCTCCCTTTCACAGAGCAATCTCTTCTTCTCTATTCTTGCCTTGCCCCAAGGCTTGAATTTGTGTTCATTGTCTATCTACAACCCTGTCTGTCAGGATGCCAACTCTCATTAATTTTTCTTCACAATCTGTCTTAGGATTGTCTCTTTTCAATGTGGAACCCATTGTCCTCTTCAGCACCTCTGTCTTGGGTCACTATAGTAGTGAACCCATGTTTGTTGTAGCTCATTCATTATCTAGAGACACAAGATACATTTTTCAAAGATTTCCTAATCTGTAAGTTCTTTCTTTGTGTGTGTGCTTTCTTATATATGGAATAACTGTAGCTCAACTGTTTTATGCATTCCCAAACTCATGGTGAAACTTAATCCTCAGTGGAACAATACTGGGAGATGTTGTGCTCAAGAAGCCCATACCCCCATGAATAGATCAGTGCTATTGGAGGGAACTTCACAGAGGGATTTGTGTTCTCTATCTTTCCACAGTTAATCATGTAAGGGTGTAAAAAGAAGGCCCTTAGTCTGACCTTGGGAAGTGGTTGTCAGTAAAGTGTTTGTTATGCAGACATGAGGAGCAGAACTTAATTTCCAGAATCCAGATTTAAAAAGAAAGAAAGAAACAATCAAAGCCAAGGTGTTGGTAATGGTAATCCCAGTCCCAGGAAGGGAGAACTCATGGTCGGTGAGAGACTCTGCTTCAAAAACGTAGGGTGGATGAGGTCCTGGAGAACACCTGATGTTGTCTTCTTTGATCTCACATATAAGTTCACAAAAGTGCACATTCACCTACAAACACACACACAGCACAAACACCACACATGTACATTCATATACACACACATGCATACACACACACACACCACAAAGACTATACACACACATGCATAAACACACATAAACACACTTGCACACACACAATCTCATTTATCAGTTATCAATAATCTGACTTTGGACTTTTCAACCAAGAGAACCATGAGTAAATAAATTTCTTTTTAAATAAATTGTCTAATCTCACGTTTTCTAGCAGTACAAAATTGACTAAGACAGAACAGGATGTTGCTGTAATACCTTCAAATCTATAAGTGACTTTAGAATAGTAATGCATAGAGGCTGGAAAAATCTGAAGTGCAGGAAAATTTCTTATGTTATGAATGGGATATTAAGGATGGTTCTGATAAGGACACAGAAGAGGGTTGCAGGGCAAGTATGAAACTTGCTAAAGACTGCATAAGTGGTGGACATCAGATAATAGAGCCATAGACAGTAATGGCCATTTGTGCAAGATCTCAGCCAGATCACAGAAAAGGTACTGGAGGAAGACCATTCTTGTGACACAGTGGGCAGAAAGAGACTTAGTCCATGACATGAATTTCAAAGCTGGGCACGGTGGGATGTCTGTAATCCCAGCTCTGTAGAGGTGATGACAGAAAGATTCCTAAGGCTCACTGGTTAGTCATTCTGCAGAAACAGTAAATGTCAGACTTATTCAGAGACCCTGTCGCCAAAGATAAACTGAATTTCTGCTGGAGAGATGTCTCAGCATTTAAGGGCATGGTTGCTCTTGCAGAGGACCCAAATTTGATCCCAATAATGGCTCACAGCTATCTGTGACTCCAGTTATAATATATCTAAGGCCCTCTGCAGATACCAGGCACACATGTGGTGCACATACATACATGTAAGCAAAACAATCATACATATGAAATAAAAATAAATTTTAACACTTTAAAAAGTGAGGTGAAGAGCAATTGAGGAAGACACCTGTTAATCTGGTCTCCATATGCATGAAGGCACATGCACACACATATACACACATACACATATATATACACACACCATACATACACACATACACGCAGTAATAAAGATCTTGGCTGAATTAAGTCTGTGTCCCAACATTTTATGGAAAACAGAATTTAAGAGCAATGAAGTGAATATCCTGCTGGAAAAGGTCTCTAAACAAGATGCTAGGGGTTTGTGGCTTTTCTTAAAACAGGTAGCAAATGTTAAATGAAGAAATGATTTAAAAGAATAATTCCCAGTTGAAAAGGACAGAACATAAAGGTTTGAGAAACTCACAGCTTGATCATGTTTAAAAGAAAAAATCAAATTTAGGCAAGAAAACCAAGAATGTTGACTTTGTGGGAACGGAAAGTACTTGGAACTGCTCTCCGGAAGGTGGAGAACCACAATGAAGTCTAAGCAAGGGGATTTCTTTTCAGAGACGATTATTTAAAAGCTGCCTTGTCCTATACCAACCATGAGTTCCAGGGTTTCGGGGGCAAAATAATTAGAGGAGAAGGATCCAGGGCTCCTGAGGGACCTCCAGGCTTGCTGCTCAGGGTCACCTCAAGTCTTCATTCCTTGCATCCAGGTAAAGTTTTGTCCTAGCTGCCCTCAGCTGTCTCTCAAGAGAGCTCAGGTCTGGGTCTAACCTCTGCTTTAGAAGGTACAAGCTGACAGCCTTGACTCTCTATGTGGTGTAGATCCTGCAGAACCACATAGTGCTTAGCTCCCGGAGACCCGGTTTCTTCTCTGCAGCTTTAAATGAGCTACAGAGAGTTGCTGTGCAAGTGGATCTGGGCAGACATTCCCTGGTAGGATAATAATGCCTAATGACCCTAGGAAAGCTGGCCTTGGGACCGCAGAGCTGGAGAGTCCTCTGCATACAAGAAAAGCACAGGCGGCCAACTCATAAGATTCTCACAGGTTCCATCCAGTAAAGTGGAGTTTCCACAGCCAGGAGCTGTGATGGCCCCGCCTCTGCCTCAGTGTACCCAATGGGAGGACATAGAATCAAAGATAACCATTCCTGCATAGAACTTACTTATTCTTTTAGACTGGCTGGCTAGTCATGCTTCACCTGTCTCTAGTAACCAGCATTGCTGTGTGCAGCTTTCGGTGTGAGTGCGAGGGATCCAAACTCGGGTCCACATTCTAGCATGGGGAGCCACTTTCTTCCTGAATGGTCCATTCCCCTGACGGGATCCTGGACTTTGACTTGCTGTTAAAATAAAGTGTCGTTAGGGAAAATTGGGATAGAGCAAATATTTTGAATGTGAGGAGATGAAGTTTGTGAGGCAATGGACAAAACGCTAAGGTTCGGATATTTTCGTCCCCTAAGACATCTGTGTTTGAAATAGTAGGAAGGGGGAGGGGCTGAAGAGGTGGCTCCGTGGTTAAGAGCAGGTACTGCTTTTGCAGAGGACCAGAGTTCAGTTCCAGCATCCGCATCAGATGTAAGCCTCCTGCGACTGAAGCTCCAGGGAATCTGGAATCTTCCTCTGGTCTTTGCGTGCACATCTGTGCACACACACACACACTGACACAAATAAAAATAAATCTGACAATCTAGTATTTGGAGATGGATGTTTTGGCTGTGCCCGAGTCTCGGAGGCCCCATCCTCGTGACACACAGACGATCTTTCCTGCTGCGTGGTAGAGCAAGAAGGGCCTCACCACATGCTGGTGCCGTGATCTGGCCTACAGAAAATGAAATTATCCAGCCTATGGGTTTCAGCTTCACTGTCTTTCAGTTCCTATCTCTTCTAGACCTTTCTTTGTGACAACCCTTAGCCCTTTAGCTTCTCCAGCTGAAGCTCATCTCTCCACTTCTGTGTCTGCGCTGTTGCTGCTTCTCTGGGCCCTGTGTGGGGAGTCCTCCCTCTTTGGTGTGTGAGGTGGGCATTCTGGATTGATGCTGTGTGAGCACCAAGCTTAGTGTCTTCTCTCAAATGATTTCTCATTTGAAGACTGCTGTGTATTATGACTATTTGTGCCATTTGGGTCCATGGCCTGTGTGGTTGTTAATACTGTGAGCTTAGACCTGGAGATGTCTGCTGGGGAAACTTTAGACTGGGTTAACCGACGTAGGAGGACCCACCCTAAGTGTGTGTGGCACTGACCTGAACTAAGAGGAGTGGTGAGCTGAGCACTAGCGGTCATTGATCTCTGGTCCTGGCTGTGGGTGCTGTGTGACCAGCCACCCACACTGCTTACAGCATGGCTTCCCAGCACCGTGGTCTGTTATCTTGAGCTGTGAGCCACTGTAAACCCTCCCTTCCTTTAGTTGCATTCATCAAGTGGTTTTTTTCCCCATATTAATGAGACAGCAATTGATGCAGGGCTTTAATCAAGATGGATAGCAATTTATTTACCTTGTCGTCCCCACAATTAAACTCTCTATATTTGTTTTATTTAATTAATTCTGCTTAAGAATGGGGATATCATTCCTTCATAGTTGGTGTCTGAACAACAGTTAAGTAGATCTTAAACATTTAGATAAACATGGTCCAAGCATTCAGCTTCATAACGAGGTGAGCCCAGACCTCTCTGAGCAATTTCTCTGGCTCTGTATGTAAGTCTCATTGAAGCCACACTGAGTGCCTTCCCTGACCTGTACAAATTTCTGCCTGTTCATTGTTTTCCTCAGGAAGTCTGCTAAAGTCAGGCTCATGGCTTGCCATTTTGGGGCTGTTTGTTTCTTTCCTTATTTGCTTTGCTTCTGTGTTAGGTAGAAAAGAGCCAACATAGACCACTTGGTTTTATTTTTCCTTCCTTGGTTATGATATATAAAATTTCCCCTCCTTTCTTAGGTTAATAATTTTAAGTTGGGCCTTGCTGAATCACAAATATTATTGTAGACTCAGCTGTAGATACTGTTTTCCATGGGAATAGGCTTGGGTTGTAAATGAGGAGCGTGGCTGTGGTTATCCATGGTAATTTGGCTTAGTAGGTACAGTGGGGTATCAGAGAAGTGAGACAGTGAGTTAAACTGCTAATTTCCCTAGCCACACACGTTTCTGAAAAATCCACACTAGCTCTTCTGAAAAGTGTTGTAATTTTTATTTACTTATGTTTTTATGTGTGTGAATATGTGTGCAAATATGTGTATGTGTAGTATAGGTGCCCCTGAGGCCATAAGAAGGCAGCCAATCTCTTGAAGCTGGAATTAAAGGTGATTTTGAGCAGTCTTCTGACATGACATGGGAACCAAACATGGGGCCTGTGCAAGAACAGAAAACATTCTTAACTCCTGAGCCATTTCTCCAGCTCCATATACTGGCCGCCCCCTCAGCCGTCCTTTTTATTTTTTATTAAAGTAATTGCAATTCATATTATTATACTTACTATATTATTGCTACAAGCAAGGTTTATAATATGTATCAAGCAAACATCCACACTGAGTTGCTATTGGGGATTTGCTTAGTTCCAATTTCCAGTTATTTGTTAAATCACAATGACTGCAATTCTGGCTTTCACGTTGAGGAATGAATGCATTTAACTCACATTTCTTATTCTAGAGGTCAGATTGCTTTCTAGGCGATGGTTTTCTGAAATATTCAGCTTTTCAGAAATCTAAGCATGATTCGTAATAGAAATTTCTGCTAAAACATTTTAAACATTTAACTACTTAGAATAATACTATCAACTTTACCTCCTCAAGGCTTTTTGTGAGACTTGGGTTTAAACATCTCCAATATGTTCTTGTCCAAGACTCAGAACAACTTCTCCACAGTTTTATGATAAAGCGTTAATTTCCCCTCAGACTGTTAAGTGGGACCCACTCTGTTTTAATGATTATTGCTGTCTTCATCTCTATTTCTATGTATCTTCTGGAAGCATCAGGTGCTCATGAAATTTGTCTTGTTTTGTTCCCTTATCCGACAACAGCCCAGGGGGTTATTTTGTTGTTGCTGTTGCTGTGGTGGCTTGTCTGTTTTATGGACAGGGTCTCGTTGTAGCCCAGGCTAGGCTCCAACTTGTTATGACAAGAATAGCCTTGACTTTGTGATCCCCAGCTAATCCCAGATTTGCAAGGAGAATGACTACAAACACAGATTTTACTTATGTACATATCACTGTGAAATATGTGGCTGTCTCCTCTAAGGTAGGTTCATGAGACCAGCCTGGAGCCAATTTCCCCTATCCCTTCTATAGGGCAAAACCATAAAGTGGGGGTTTTTACATACAAGCATGTTTGCAAAAGTGAGACAAGGCAGCTAAGGAGAGTCATGAAACCATGGTTGCAGAGTGCTTCTGGGAACAGGTGGCTTTGGGGGCATTGGTTTACAGTACATTCTATGGTTACTGGGGTAGGGCGAGTCCAGGTTACGAGAAACAGAAACAAGTGTTATGGTAAACAGAAGCTAGCTGAATTCGAGTATCAAAACAGCATCTGATTATAAATGGAAGTAGCTGATTTCTTACCTCTCGTCTCCACCTCTCAATACTGATCTTATATGGGCACTCAGCATGCCCAGTTTATGTGATGCTGGTAAAAAAACCAAGGGCCTTGGGCATGCTAGCTAGCCTCTCTGTTGCCTGCTTTCCTAGCCCATAAATGTGATTCTGATCGACTTTATTAGTCATGTTTCCTGTGGCTGTAACCAAATAATTGGCTTTAAGCAATTTAATGGAGGAAAGCTTTATTTTGACTCGGTGCTTGAGAGTATAGTTTGTCATGGTAAGAATAACAGGCCAGGAAGAAGAGTTTCTGTTGTGGCAGCAGCAATATGAAACTGCTTGCTCATATCTGGGTGGCTCAGGAAATAGTGAAAGAAGGGTTCAGATGCCAGCAAACTTTTTCCTTTTCCTTTTTAAAAATATTTATTTTTGTTATTTTAATTATGTATGTGTCTGTGCATGTCTTTGTGCAAGTGAGTGCAGGGGCCTGCAGAGGTCAGAGGAGTCAGGCTCCCTGGAGTCAGTTACAGGTGGTGTTGGATACTGAACTGGGTCCTCTCGAAGAGTAGCACACGCTCTTAACCACTGAGCTACCCCACACCTGCCTTTACTGATCCAGTCTGAGTCCGCAGCCTATGGAGTAATGATGCTCACATTCAGGGAAGGTCTTTTCACTTCAGTTCATCCTTTCTGGGACCACCCTCATGGGCACATCCAAAGGTGTGCCTCATTCACGGCTCTAGCCTTCTTAATCCAACCAAGCTGGCAATTAAAATTAGCTACTGCAATGATGTATCTGTTATCTTCAATATTCAAAATATTCCTTTCCCCCTGATACCCTTGCCTACTGCACTGCTTTTAGATGTGACTGCGGAAGCCCTGCCTGGATGGGACCTCTGTCTACACTGATCTGCCACCATGACTTCCCACAGACCTACCTCTATGACTTCCCACAGACCTACCTCTATGACTTCCCACAGATCTGCCTCTATGACTTCCCACAGATCTGCCTCTATGACTTTCCACAGATCTGCCTCTGTGACTTCCCACAGATCTGCCTCTGTGACTTCCCACAGATCTACCTCTATGACTTCCCACAGACCTACCTCTATGACTTCCCACACATCTGCCTCTGTGACTTCCCACAGATCTGCCTCTGTGACTTCCCACAGATCGGCCTCTACGACTTCCCATAGATTTGCCTCTATGACTTCCCACAAATACTCATCACCCCAGGATCCCCATCTGTAGCAGGTTGTTAATAACTGTCTATTCTCACGGGACTGAGGTCTCATTACATGGAAAGTCTTTGTGTCAGTGCCCAACACTCACTGAGCCCTCAATAAATGTTTATTATTATTATTCTTTTCTCACTTGGACACTCATTTCTACAACTATCTATATTGGAGTGTGTCATTTGATTTCCAAGGCTCCCTGTGTGTCTGTAGCTCCCCCCACCCCCAATTCTTTCCTTTCTTGGGTTTCCTATGAACAATTCTCCAGAAATTCCCTATTTAGTGATTTTTCAGGTAGAGTAAAATGAAGTGGCTTTGTGTGGAGAACAGCTGGCCATCTTGAACTAAGCAAAGGAAGGAAAATAGCAATCCTAAAAAGGCAGCTGCTGCTTTTGAAGATGTAGGTTTCAAGATCTTGGATGTGCATGCTTTGTCTGATAGCATGCAACTTATTTCTTCATGGGTAGATGCTAACCAAGAGGCAACACAAAGATTAGGAAGTGTGTTGTCTGTGTGTATGTGTGCACTTGCGTGTGTGTACAAATAATATCAAAATGACTACATTTTTCTGACATGAACCAGTTGACTTTCTAATGAACTTTTTCATCAGCTAATTCCTTAGCAGTCAATATTCTTACCTCTGTTATTTATTAGTCCATATTATACCATAATGGAGTTTAACTTGTTGAGTTTTTCCCTCTATGTCACAATCTTTCAGCCATCAGAGAGAATAAATTTTAATGGAGTATTACACATTTGTAAAATACTTGAAATGTAAATATAGCTGTAGACGCATATTTAGCATACATTATAAAATATTATGCAAATAAATATGAAGACCTGAGTTTAAGTACCCATAACTCATACAAATGCTTGGTGTGTCTCTGTATGACTATGTATGTAGCCCCAGCACTGCGAACTGTTGACAGGTGGATCTTGAGAGCTTGCTTATCTCAGAGCCTGGCTCAAAAACTGAGCTTTTCGATCAGTGAAAGACCTGTGTTAAGGTCTTTGCCATGATAGAGGAAAATCTCCTGCCATACTGTCCTGACCTCTGCATGCATACATTAGTCGATCACCTACATTCTCAGATGCACAAACCACACATGTGTGCATGTGTGTGTGCACGCACACAAACACACACACACACACACACACACCATTATAAATGTTTTATTACAGCGATACATTTTTTGAATAGAAATAAGTCTAGTAACTGCTCTAATTCACATTTTCAGTAAATTTAATTTCAGCTGAAATTGGGAATAGCAGGCTTTACGAATTAGAAAAAGTCAATTGAGGTGTACGGCTCATCCATACAATGGGGAAAACCCCTGTTCAGAACTTTGTATGACCCAGACTGCCCTTTCTTCCCAGACACACCTTAACTTCTCAAAGACTACCTGGATGAGTGGGTAAGAAGATCAAGAACTATTTCATAGACACTTCATTGTGTGTTGATGAGGTAGCACTTTGAGTAAATTCCAACAGAAAAGAAAAATAAGCTATTATATATTATAAAGGACAGTGGATTTTAATGGAGAAGACTCACGCTAACCTTTGGGCCTCCTGAATGATCTCCACTAAATCAAAGGCTGTTTCTCTTCCATCCTGAATTTCTACCTCCTTGTGGAATTATGTTGAAGGATGTTCTCCATCCTAATTGTTAGATACCTAGCCACTTCTGCTCTGACGCTCACTGGATTCAAATATTGCTACTTTGTGGTTATAATTATAGAAAACTGCACACATTGGGTCATCAACATGGCTTAATGGGTAAAGAGGTTTGTCATCAAGCCTGACAATTTCAATTTGATCCTTGGGCCCCACATAGTGAAGATAGTGATCTAGCCCCACAAATTGTCCTCTGACCTCTATATGCTTGCCGTGCCCTGAGTGCATGCCATGTATACAAATACACATTAATAAAGTAATTAATTTAGAAAGATGTAATAAAAGTTAAATAAAACTGTACACATAACTATTCTAGCTAGACATGCTGATTTCTAGAATATTTTGGAATCAGAGAGACATTGTAGCTTTGCCTCAGAATCGCCATATTTCTGTATTTTTATCTCTATATCATTCTCATACTGGCCTTCAATTAGAGAGCAATATTTATTGAGATTAGGTATTGTTGAGAGCCTAAGAAATTATTCCTTTTTAAAGAAAGAAGGATGTCTGCTACCCCCTTCATTCAGATCTCCTGTAAACCCGGTGACTCTGAGCAGGGATCTTCACCTTTTGTTCCTCTCTCTTTTGGTTCTTGCGAGATAACAGCCTGTCCTCCACCACCAGGGACTCCCCTGATGGCTCACACGGTGAGGAGACCCAGGTAAGTTACCTATAAGTTCACTTCTAAGTCCCCTCCATTCAGATGGCTCCAAAGCCCTGTGCTTGCCTGTTTGCTGGGGAAGACAAACTCCTCCCACGTGGTTGGGAGACCCAGGCCTTTCCCTCCCTTTTGAAATATGTCAGATTCCTGACTTGCATCATGCAGCTGCAGCATCTGGCCTCATAACCCAGGGCCAGTCTCTATTGCCAGGGGGAACCTGTTCCAAGCTCCTTAATAAAGCTATTGAAGGTTCCAGACTCTAACTGACAAGAAGACGTCCTGAGATAGATTCTGTAGTCCTAAACACCAGACAGACACAGACACTGACATTCAGTCATGCTATGGATCAGCTCCCTGGTGAACATTTTAAACGTCTCTGTTAAAAAAGAGGAGGAGGAGGACAAATCAAAAAAGAAAGGAAAATGAAAGAAGGAAAATTAACAGGAGCTCCAGATGTGAAAGTCCAATGGAGAACTAAAAACCTCACACACACACACACACACACACACACACACACACACACACACACACTATTGGGTATTCTCTAAAAATCTATAAATCTCTTTGTAATGGTCCTTAATGAAAGCTAAATAGAAGAATTCCCAGACAGAAGTTCAGGAGACCCAACAAAAATTGGGAATTTTAGGCCAGTATCCACATCAAATAGATGTAAAATTATCGATACTATACTTGCAAACCAACTTCAATAACGCATATATAGACTATCCACCAAGATCAAATCAGCTTCATCCCAGAGAAACAGAAAATATTTAACTTAAGTAAATCAATAACTTAAGCACAATACACCATATAAATCACAGAAACCACAGCTTATCCCACCAGACACAGAAAAGTCCCTGTATAAAAGCTAATATCTATTCATGGTAGAAGTCCAGAAGAATCTAGGGAAACAGGGAGCATATTTCAACATAATGTATACAGGAAGCTCACAGCCAACCTTAACTAAATGAAGAAAAACTCAAAATATTTGTCAGGAACCACCCATATTACTGAAACAGGTCCACCCTCAGCTCCCCATCAGCGACTCAATGCCAGCAGTCACGTCATCACCAGCCACCAAATGCTGCATGTGCACCCACCATTATGACCCATTCTCTAGCTCTGTCTTTCTCCCTTTCCATCTGGATCCATTTCTTTGTCTCTCTGTCTCTCTCGTCCTCACTCAGAGGCAGACTTTTGTCACCTCCCCCTGCCACATAAATCTCCCACATGAGATCTGTTGTGTGGTGTGATTTTTGCAGCTTCCCTTAGCTCTGATCTGCCAAGGTCCTCTTCCATCACATAAACCCTAACAATTTCCACTAAAACCAACAGCAAGACGAAGATGTCTATTCTTCTCCCTTCTGTTCAGTATAATTCTTGAAGTCATAGCTAGAGCAGTAAGAAATGAAAGGGAGAAAGGAGGAATACAAATAGAGAATGGGAAAACCAAAATATCTTATTTGCAGATAATATTATTCTATATCCTCCCAGAAAACTCCCACAGCTGACATACTCATTCATCAAAGTAGAAGGATATAAAATCAACACGGAAAAATCAGTAACCTTCTTATTTACAAACAACAAATATACCAAGGAGTATTTGGGGAAATAATCCCATTTACAAAGCCTAAAAATACTGTAAGAAATCTAACCAGGGAAGTGAATGACTTTTACAGTAAAAACCTTAAGACAGTGTAAAAGGAAGCTGAAGAAGAAAAAAAAATTGAAAGATCTCCCTTGTACATGGATTGGTAAGACCAATATTGTAAAAAATGGCTGTCCTACCAAAAGCAACCTGCAGATTCAATCCAACCCATATCAAATTCACAATGCAGTTCTTCACATAAATTGGAGATAATGATCTTAAATTTCTTATGGAACCACGGAGACCCAAGATAGCTAAACAAACCTGAACAACAAAATTATGGATCAACGTCCCAGATTTCAAGTTTCTCTACAAAGCTATAGCAGCAAAACCAGCATGGTACTGTCTTAAAAACAGGTATATTGATCAATGTAATAGAATTGAAGACATATATCTAATCCCACACTCCTGAAGCCACCTGATTTTTGATAAAGAGGCCAAGAACACACAGTGGAGAAAGAAAACACCTTCAGCAAATGGTTCTTATCAGACTGGCTAGCTACATGTAGGAGAATGATAGCAGTATCTCATCTTTTACCCGGCACAAAATTCAACTCCAAATGGATCAAAGATCTCAATTTAAGATCTTGTAGTTTAAATCTGATAGAAGAAAAAGTACTTAGGTACAGGAAAGGTCTTTCTGGAAAGGATCTTGTTAGCATTGGAATTAAAACCAAGAATTAATAATTAGGGTCTCATGGAGCTTTTGTATAGCAAATGACGCCATCATTAGAGGGAAGGGGCAACCTCCAGAATAGGAAAAGGTCTTTACTGCCTTTACATCTGACACAGGATTAGTGTCTAGAGTATATAGAAATCTAAAACAATTAAATACACATCAAGAAACAAACAACCTAACATAAAATGGGGCATGGACTTCTCAATCAAAGAATTCTTAAAAGATAAAATACAAAGGGTTGAAAAGACACTCAAAAATAGTCAGTGTTCTTAGGTATCAGGGAAATGTGAATTGAAACTACTTTGAGATTTCATCTTACCCCGGTGGGAATGGTTAAGATTGAAAAATAAGTGATCAGGCATGGTGGCACACAGCTTTAACAACGGTACTCAGGTGGCAGAAGCAGCTGAATTTCTGTGAATTCACAATAAGCCTCATTTACAGAGGGTGCTCCAGACCATCCAGCATCACAGTGAGGCCTTGACTGAAACAAAACCAAAAAAGAAAAAAGAAAAAAAAGAAAACAAGCAACTGAATACTAATGCTGGTGTGAGAGTGGCGAAAGTGGACCATTAATCCGTGCCTCCTAGGATCACACATGGTGCAGACACTGTGGAAATCAGTGTGGAAACTTCTTCCAAAGGGCAGAAACAGATCCGCCACGTGATCCAGCCACAGGACACAAAAAGGTCAAAAGAAATCTACTATTACAGATGCCTCCTAAAATACATACACACAGAAAGAGTTTAAATGGAGTCACCCCATAATGGGTGACAGTGTCTCTACTAGATACACAGGCTACCAAAAAATCTAAAGCAAACCAAACAAAAAGATAACCCAGTGTCACAAATGGCTTACCTTTTTTGGAGCTGTTGCCGAGTGAGGTCCCATAGACTCCCAAATATTACAGGCTACTGCCAACGCTCTCAGTTACCCTCCAGAACTAGATAGCAAGGTTCTATTGATGAACACACCATATACTTGGGCCATAGAGCATGAATAACTAAGATGGTACTAATCTAGAAGCTTCATCACTGCTGGTTAGCTTTCGAGTTCTGGAAAGGTGTTGTGCTCACTACCAGAGGAGAAAGTAATTCACAGTAATCCACAGCCCAGCTGTGAATCCCGCTGTTGTGTAGCAGTTTCTGTATGGCTGAAACATTCCATCCCATAGGAAAGCTCCATACAATAGAAAGTAAACAACTCAAAATAGCTTCAGGAAGTCCCCAAAGCTAACTAGATTCACTTGGCCCCTCCTTCCCTAGAGTAGATAATAGTGTCTGCTGACAGTAGTCTCAGATGGGCCAAGCTGCAAAGTAGATGGACACCAGACCAGTTACCTCAAAGAAGAAACCAAGCAACCTACTGAGGCACTTGGAAAGGACACTCTTTGACCTACTAGGCCCCTGAAGGTTGTGCAGTGTGCTACAGGTTTCCGACTTTTATGAGCTGTCAGTCGTGCTGGGGTGGAGCTTGCTAAAGCTGCTGTCTTTGAGTCATTTATGCTCCTAGAAGTAATCCCTCACCTACATTCCTACATACAATCAGACTCATTACTGAGTAGGATTTTGGTGGCATCTGTACTTTAGTCTGTTGTGGGCTTACTATATGGTGTGAGAAGTTAAGTGTGTGTGTTGGATCTCCTCATGTGAAGTCTGCCACACAATATGATTGGTATCTGGATAGGGACTGCACAGAACTAAAGATGAGCTGTGGAGGACTGAGGGCTTGTATGGATGGTAAGACATGCAACTGAGACTAAGCAACCTCAAGAGATAATATGCTGAGCAAATTTTTATACAAAGTCCTTTTCTGTGTGGTGTGTTTTAGCACGTCTTTGTACTGAGGAGTAGATGTGGAGTGGGGTAAAGAGAAGATGGTGGAACATCAGGATGAGGGGATGGAAGGAGAACTGAGATTGATATATAAAATTTAAAAATAAACTTTCAAAAAGAGTTATCTGTGGGAATTGCTACCCCAAGTTATATTTCCCTGCCCCCATTTGAGGTGCTTATCTGCAAAGAATCTTAACTTCCCTCTGCTCCTGGAGTTAGATGAGAAAGTTTGAGTGCATGTGATTATTTCTTGATCCCTGCTGGGGTCAGGTGACAGTCCCTACTGGGGACAGGTGAAGGTTGAATGCACGTGATCAGTCCTTGACCCCTACTGGGGTCAAGTGAGAGTCCCTCCTTGGGTCAGGCGACAGTCCCTTCGCAGCCCCCTCCCCATTTGGTGCCATGGTATAAAAGCTAGCCCCAGCAGAACAATAAACGAGCTGCTGTTTCACCTAAACCTCGTGCTCTGTGTATTTCATTCAACCTGGACACCCTCTGCCGAGACTCGTGGTTCCAGACCGTGCTGGCGCAGTAGTTATAGATAGTAATAACCCATGAGAATTGACTTATGACAATCTATACTGGTGGTTGAGCTGTATACAGTAGCCTTACTTTATGGCCCAGTGGGAAAAGGAAGACTGGCAGTTGCTCAGCCAGTCATGGTGAGGGCAACAAATTTGGAAAAAAAATATAGAGCAGAGTTCAATATCTTTGACAGGAATCATAATCCCTGGTCGTTTTCCACATGTTAGTCCACAACCCATTAAATCCCCCCGGGAAATGAAACAGATGCCTTTACCAAGGTGTGGATCATTTTCCCCCAGGTACCATACAAAATCTGGTCATAGAGGAACCAAAAAAGGTTGGAAATTATCTAAGACTGCTGGCATTCCTGTGAAATATTTTGTGTGCTATTCAAAAGTGGAAGATCCATTTTCTGATTACAGCCTTGACAAATGGATGCTCAGATGAAACACAAATCAACCTGTTCCATGAGGGAATGACAGTAGAACCCATAGGGCCTATGGCTGTCAGTGAAGGATGCAAATATGCTCTCACCTGTAGGTCGAGACTGCTTGTTTGTTTCCTGGCTGCCTACATCAGAAATAATCACACAGAAACTGTATTAATTACAACACTGTTTGACCAATCCCTTAAGCACATTGCTAGCTAGCTTTTATATCTTAAATTAACCCATCTCTATTAATCTGTGCATCACCATGAGGTTGAAGCCTCATTGGCAAGGTCCCAGCAGGCTCCCATGAGTGTCTTTCTCCTCCTGTGGCTACATGGTGTCTCCCTGATTCTGCCATTCTCTACTTATATGTGTATATCTTCTAGCCTGGCTATATTCTGTCCTTCTATAGGCTGAAGCAGCTTTTTTAAATTAACCATTGGTAGTAATACATATTCACAGTATACAACAGGAAATCCTACATCACCTCCTTTTTTTCTGTCTAAATAAAAAGAAAGGTTTTAACTTTAGCATCGTAAAATTACATAAAACAAAACAGTTATCAAGCAAGAATTATAGTTACTATATTTAATCCATTTACATTTGGCAAAGTAAGGAAAATACTCAATCATCTATCTTATTTTTGTGAGTCTAAAGTTTTATATCTAATCTATCTTTTATAATTATAAAACCGTCTTTCTTCAACTCCATCAAATACTCCAGAAGGATATAACAGTACCTAAATAAACATGAAGTCCATTGCAAGCAACTTCCAAAACTCTAGAATTGACAGAGACATCTTGCTACTTGGACAGTCACCCAGAGTTCTTCTGTATCATTAGGATATCCATCCTCAGCCTACAGGCCCATAGTATCTGGCAGACTTTTCCATGAAGCAGAAAATTTCAAAGATAGTTCCACCTATATTGGCAGTTTGTCAGTCACCTTCTTTGGTGTTCTGCAGAATGTCTGATAGACTCTTTTATGAAGTAGGAACCCCGAGGACTGTATCACTTTTAGGAAAGTTCAACAGTCACCTTTTTTTCCTGTGGGTCCTGGAGTTCATACAGCATAACATCAAGCAGTCCGGAAAAGAGCAGTTTCTTGCCCAAATGGCCAACAAACTCCATAATGAGAGTCTTTGATGCCCATCTTCCTCTTTAACTAATTGGTGCTGCCAGAAGCATATGTGCTTCATTGTCATGAAAAGTCCTAAATTTTTAAAACTTTCTAAATGTCCTATTCTGTTAACCTTTGAAAGGTTTAAAGAATATCTATCTAATTGAAATGATTCTCTATATATCTATAAAATCTAATTAACATAATTACAAGCTTGACTATTATAGATGTTTATCTATTAGCATATATTTATCAATTACGCATTACATTTTTAAATGAGCTGCACAAATACAATATCTTAATCAATAGCAGAAATATATATAACAAAATTGACCTTAAATTTGTATTAGTAAACCAAGATCCATATCAATGCAAAATATTCATCTCTATCTGAGACTCTTACTCTCAGGGTTATGGATTCAAGTCCCACATTGGGCACCAATTTGTAGGCAGAGACTGCTTGTTTGTTTCCCAGACATGCAGATACAAAATAATCACATGGAACTGTATTAATTATAGGACTGCTTTGCCAATCACTTAAGTATATTGCTAGCTAGCTCTTATAACTTAAATTAACCCATCTCTATTAATCTGTGTATCACCATGAGGTTGTAGCCCACTGGCAAGTTTCTAGCAGCTCATATGGGCATCTTTCTCTTCCATTGGCTACAAGGTGTCTTCCTGACTCTGACTACTCTCTCTCTCTCTCTCTTCTCTCTCTCTCTCTCTCTCTCTCCTCTCTCTTTCTCCTCTCTGTCTCTGTCTCTCTTTCTCTCTGTCTCTATCTATCTATCTATCTATCTATCTATCTATCTATCTATCTATCTATCTATCTATCTATCTATTCAGCCTGGCTATATTCTGTCCTTCTATAGGCTGGAGCAGATTCTTTGGTAGTAAAACATATTCATAGTATACAAAGGGGAATCCCATATCACTCACCCATATGGATACTACCACAGGGCTTTATCAAGTATTTCTCTGCAAGTGACCATTAGGTGAAGCTACCATTAAGGGTCTCACCCAAGTAAGTGTTATGTATGTGAGTTCATGAAGAATAGAGGGTGACAGAGATAGTCATTTAATTAATACTGATGCAAGAACTGAACTGAAGACAACCAGGTACAATGGTACTTCCTCCTACATTATAGCCCTGCTGGGGCTGGGTTAATTGAAAGAAAAAATGGGTTGTTAAAACAGAAGCTAAAGAGTATAAACAGAAAAGTTACCTTATGTGGGTAGAAAAAGAAACTCCTAGTAGCCACAAGGTTATTGAATGAAAATCCCAGGGCTTCCTTTCTATGAGTTATTGGCCAGGGAAGCCTTTGCAGTTCCATAAACCATTAAGGCTACTGCCGCTGCTGTTGGTTGTATGTATCTCACTAGATGGTGAGACCTCATTGCTGAAGACACCACACACTTTGACTGTAGGGCATGGAGAAATTAAGCTGGTACTGAACTGCTGCTAGCTTCCACAGTACTGGAGCGGGCCATGCAGGCTGCTGGTGTACAACTATCATCAACATTTCTGATCAGCTATGGATACCAACATGACAGGCAAGGTGTGCTTACTTGTGCAGTAGTAGTTTGGCTATCACATGTAAGAGCAACAGCCTTCCAACTGGATTTAAAGTCTGCTCCACAAAAGGGGCTCCACATCTGGTACTGAAAACCACAACAAAAATCTGCAGCTGGAGAGGTCATAGGTCCCAATGTGGAAGCAAATTCTATTATTTAACTAGCTGGATGTGATGTCCCTGTCAAATGAATTCTAAACACTTGTGCTTACACCCACAAATCACTGCTGTTGTGAGCCTCAACTCATAACCACCAGTGAAGCTCCTGAGGACAAGAAGCCGTTACTATGGCACAGTGGGCTAATTCTTTTATTTTTAATTTTAAAATTTTTTTCATTTTACATGCCAACCACAGTTCCTCCTCCCTCCCCTCGTCCTGCTTTCTCTCCTCCTCCCTGCAATTCATTCCCATCCAGTCTTCTGAAGGGGTAAGGCACATTAAGTTGAGGCAGGACCAAACCCCTTCTGCTGTATCAAGGCTGAGCAAGGCATCCCACCATAGGGAATGGGGTCCAAAAAGCCAGCTCATGCATCAGGGATAGATCCTGGTCCCACTTACAGGTGATACTCAAATAGATGGAGCTATGCAATTGTCTCTCACATGCAGAGAGCTTAGTTCCATTACATGCAGGCTCGCTAGATATCAGTCTAGAGTTAGTGAGTTCCCAAGATTTAGCTGAACTGTGGATTTCCCAGTCCTGATCTTGATCCCTGGCTCATATAATCCCTCCTCCCTCTCTTTGACGGGACTCCTGGAACTCAGCCTGGTGCTTGGCTGTGAATTTCTCATCTGGTTCCATCGGTCACTGTGAAGGCTTTATGATGACCGTTAGGGTAGCCACCAATCTGATTACAGGGAAGAGGCCTAATTCCTAGTCATAGATGGATGCCGATGGTCACTCCCTCCAAGGCCCAGGGATAACTGCAGAGGACAGGGCAGAATGAGCATAAGCCCCGGAGGAAAGGGTAGAATGTTAGGTAGACATTTTCTCCCAGATTGAAATCTTCTGTCCCGCAGGAAAGGTCCTTCAGACAGAAGAAGGTACACAACCAAAAAGGCTTCAGCAAGCCCTTGAAACTGACCAGATTCACTAGGTCCCTGGCTCACAAAAGTAAATAAAAACACAGCTGAGATTGGCCCTTAGATAGCCAAGCTGAAAAGACTGAGACCAGAGTGTGTGCCTGGCAGGAGCAGACACCAGCAGAGCTCTTTGGGAGGGTAAAGTTTAAACTAACCAAGCCACTTTGCAAGGCCACTCTCTAGCTCAGTGTGATATCTGAAGGCTGCCCAGTGGGCTCCAGGTTTCCAGCTTTCATGAGTTGTCACTCATGCTATGGTGGGCTTTGGTGAGGCAGTTGTATTTGAGACATTTCAGTTCTTGGAAGTAACCCCATCACCTATATTTTTGTAAGTAACTCAAATGAAACAAATTGGTTCACAAAGTTGGACTTGGGAGGTATCTGTACTTTAGTCTGTCATGAGCTCTTTATCTGGGATGAGTAGATGTGTGTGTTTCATCTCCCCAGGAAATGTCTGTCACACAGTAGCTAAAGTGATAAAGTGACAGTAAGGATTGGCCTGGCAAGGCTTGCCCATTTGGTGCTGAAAATGTCATAGCAATGGCAAAATCCTTTCTGATTGTGTTTAAGACCCACTCTACAAGATGACACTCATACTTGCCCTGTTATCAGGGCCAAGACCCCGTGGCTAGGCAGGTAATAAGCCCTGACTACTACTGTTCTGCCAAATGGACACACTATCAAACTGATTGCTAATGACATTATTGGATCTCTCATCCCTCACCAGAGAAACTGCTTTCTGCAGCAGATGATTAACACAGAGACCCACATGTGAGTTTGTTCAGATGGGGAATGTTCAGACCTACATGGGACATTGACTTCATGTTTGTTCCTTCTTCCCAAGGCTGAGGGACCATTAGGGATGAAGGAGTGGAAAGATTATGAGAGCCAGAAGCTGGGGGTGATTGCTAGGGAAAAAAATGTGTTCTGAACACAGCAGGGCAGCTACAGCTATGAACTCACAGAAGCTCTGTTAGCATGCATAAGATCGGAGAATGCTCGAGCCTGCCAAAATTCCACTGTGGAGAAGGGATGTGGGCTTGAGTCTCACGCCTAGCTGAGAAGGTATTGACAATAGACAGCTGCCGGGAGAGGGAAAGTCAGTGTTCTTTATGGGTGTGGCCCTTGGGAGGCTGCTGATGCTCCAGTGCATGGCCACACATTCAAGAATTTATGCGTAACACACACTAGACTTGATGGTTCAAGAAAACAATGACGATTCAGAGTCTTGCGGGGCAGGGAAGAGGGGCAGACCTAGGAGAAGTTGGGAGAGGGGGATAAAATGTTAGAAATTTATAGTATGAAATTCTCAAAGACCAAATGTATGTGTGTGTAATATATAAAATATTACACAGTGTAATAAAATATACAATATAATATTATATATAATATAAAACAGTATATTATATACAATAGTATAATATATTAATAATATAAAATAATAAATATATTAGACATAGGCTGGGGAGATATCTCAGACAGTAAAATGCTTGCCTTACAAGCATGAAGATCTGAGTTTGAGCCCCATAACCAACAAAAAAGCTGGGTGTGGTACTGTTTATTT